>NC_092751.1:56291569-56591569 GCF_047496795.1 Chiloscyllium punctatum | reverse complement strand
GTAACTGCTCCTGGGTTACAGATCAATGTACTGGGATGAGGTACACAGTTCGACATGCTGGGAGGGTAACTGCTCCTGGGTTACAGATCAATGTACTGGGGTGTGATACACAGTCCTACATGCTGGGAGGGTAACTGCTCCTGGGTTACAGATCAATGTACTGGGGTGGTGTACACAGTCCTACATGCTGGGAGGGTAACTGCTCCTGGGTTACAGATCAATGTACTGGGGTGGGGTACACAGTCCTAAATGCTGGGAGGGTAACTGCTCCTGGTTTACAGATTAATTCCCGTGCGATCACTGCACATCCTGCTGTGCTGGTCAGACTATCTGCGGTTTATAGATAATGCAATGATGTGGTCAGTGCAGCTCCCCACGCTGGATGGATATGTGGCCTTTGCACAGTACATCATGTTGGTGGGGTGGATAGGGGGGTAAGGTCATGGACAGGTCAAGGAATTCCTCGGAACGTTCTGTCCCCAACATTCTATAACTGCCAATCCCCGGAACGTTCTGTCCCCAACATTCTATAACTGCCATTCCTCGGAACGTTCTGTCCCCAACATTCTATAACTGCCATTCCCCGGAACGTTCTGTCCCCGACATTCTATAACTGACATTCCCCGGAACGTTCTGTCCCCGACATTCTATAACTGCCAATCCCCGGAACGTTCTGTCCCCAACATTCTATAACTGCCATTCCTCGGAACGTTCTGTCCCCAACATTCTATAACTGCCATTCCCCGGAACGTTCTGTCCCCGACATTCTATAACTGACATTCCCCAGAACGTTCTGTCCCCGACATTCTATAACTGACATTCCCCGGGACATTCAATCCCTGACATTGTTTGTGAATGGCCGGACGTCAGTGAATTGAACAAACGATAAGATCCCGAGGGATGAGATCCCGTTCCAGGGAGAAGGAGACACTGTTCCGAAGGACCCTCGGGCATGTAAAGGGGTGAATACGTTTTCCCTGCGTTTACATTTCTTCCCGACACAAGATCGACCACAATTTAGACCAAAATACAGGAATTCCCAAACTCCGTTTGTCTTCAGGAAACTGGGAGAGAATCCTTCAGGACAGCAACGTTCCCACCCTCCGTATTAGGAACTGGGAAGGAGTGACCTGTGTCTGTTCTCGAGAGATCGAGTGTGTGGGAATGTTCTCGAAACCATCTGTCCTTATGGATGTGACTGTGTGTGTTTGAGGAGGGAGGGTTTCTTGTGGTTTATGTCACATTTTTGTCAGTAATTCCGACCTTCCCATTTGTTATTCCAGCTCCAATTATTTTAATAAATCCCTGAATACAGGGACACATTTGAAAATCTCACTGGGTCCCCGATCAAACGGGTCCCTTTGCCTCCAGGCTGATGGATAATGGGTTTGTTTTCCTTCCTCACAGTTAACGTAGTGACCATCTACGTCCTGCTTTATAAAGATTGTGGATTGTCTCCATGTGTCAGACGTTACCTGGGGGCCATGGCAGCGGCGGATCTCCTGGTCATTATCCTCGACCTGATCCTGAGGCACATTCCCATTGTTTATGGGGAACAGTTTTATTTCCTGAGGGTCTCCGTCCCCGTGTGTAATATCCACGCCGTCCTGCTTTATGCAGCCACTGACTGCTCCGTCTGGTTCACCATCACTTTCACCTTTGATCGGTTTGTGGCCATTTGTTGGCAGAAGCTGAAAAGTAAATATTGCAGTGAGAAAACGGCGGCTGTGGTTCTGGGAGCAGTGACTGTGCTGAGCTGTTTAAAGAACATTTCCTGGTATTTTATGCTCGAGGCTCGGTATTTGCTGGTGAACGTCCCCTGGTTTTGTGATGTAACAGTCGCTGTTCGATTCTCCAGTGTCTGGGTCACAATCGAGTCCCTCCACCACATTCTAACCCCGTGTGTCCCATTTCTCCTGATTCTGCTGCTCAATGTTCTCACCATCAGACACATTTTAGTGACCAGCAGAGCCCGCAGGAGACTCCGCGCTCACACCAATGGGGACGCTCAGTCTGACACTGAAATGAGAAACCGAAAAAAATCCATCATTTTACTGTTTGTGATCTCGGCCAATTTCATCCTGTTATGGTCAACGTTAATGCTGTATTCTATATGGAACCGGATGTGGTTGATTTGGTCTAAGTCTATGTATCTCGATGACTTTGTGCAGGAATTGGGCTTCATGCTGCAGCTCCTCAGTTGCTGCACAAACACCGCGATTTATGCCGTGACCCAGACTAAGTTCAGGCAGCAGCTGAAGAATGTGCTGAAATATCCCTTCACCCAAATCCATCCATCAATCAAATTTCCTCATTAATCAATCCATCCGGGATTTTCTCATTTCAGTTCAGTGTTTCAGCGATGGAGCAGACTGTCGCTATGGTAACAGACTGAGGGTAGCGCTGGTTTGTCCATCCTTATCCCCCAGGGGGGTTACAGGGAAACATTTCAATGTTTCTCACAACTCAGGGGCCAGTGAGAAAAGGCACCATCCCACTGACTGTATCCATCACTTCCATTTGTAACCAATAAAAATGTTGATTAAAGCGTGCCGAGCAGCAGAGTGACCGATGTTGTTGTGTGTCTTCGTGTTGGAGAAGCTGAGCTGGAGAGAGACAGACTCAGCCCCAAGTCCTGGTCCTCAGGGAAGGGGAGGGCACCGCGCCCTGAGCTCAGGAGCTGGGTTTAACTCCCTCTGACCCCCCCATTCCAATCTGGCCTCCCCAATTCCTCACCTCCACTTTTCCTCCTCAATTCTCTCCATCTCTCCCTTCCTGCACAATCTCTCTTTCTCACCACCTCTCCCTTTCACACTCTCTGGTCCCCTCTCAGAGCCCCCAACCCCAGTTTCTCCACCTGCCTCCACTATTCTTTCTGCCACACTCTCCTCCTCTCTCTCTCACACCCCCAACATGAGTTTATCCACCTGCCTCCATTCTTCTCTCTCCCCCTCACCCTCACTCTCTCTCTCTCTCTCTCCTGCCGTCTCTATCTCCTTCTTACATTTCTGGCTCTAACCCATTTTCCCCACCTCCCACTACCGACATCTCTCGATCATCTCACACCCAGACGTCCACCACCCCCCTGCTGGAGAGAGCGCGAAGGAGCAGGGAAAGACTGAGAGGGAGACAGCGGACGGGGGGAGGACAGCGGACGGGGGGGGGGACAGCGGACGGGGGGGGGGGACAGGGGACGGGGGGGGGACAGGGGACGGGGGGGGACAGGGGACGGGGGGGGGACAGAGATGGGGTTACTGACGGCGGGGGACAAGAGGCGGGGGACAGAGAGGGGGTTACTGACGGCGGGGGACAAGAGGCGGGGGACAAGAGGCGGGGGACAAGAGGCGGGGGACAAGAGGCGGGGGACAAGAAGCGGGGGACAAGAAGCGGGGGACAAGAAGCGGGGGACAAGAAGCGGGGGAGGTAGAGGGCGTCAGAGAGAGGGTGACAGAGAGAGGGGGACAGAGAGAGAGGCACAGAGAGTAGGGGAGATAGAGGGGGATAGAGAGAGAGTGGGGCAGAGGGGGGGTGACAGAGAGAGAGGCGGTGGGAGAGAGAGGGCGACAGAGATAGTGAGAACAGAGAGAGCCGGGCACAGAGAGCCGGGCACAGAGAGGGGGTCACAGAGAGGGGGTCACAGAGAGGGGGTCACAGAGAGGGGGTCACAGACAGGGGGTCACAGAGAGGGGGGTACTAAGAGTAAGGGAGATTCGGGGCAGCAGAGAGAGAGGGGGCGGCAGAGAGAGAGGGGGCGGCAGAGAGAGAGGGGGCGGCAGAGAGAGAGGGGGCGGCAGAGAGAGAGGGGGGCAGAGAGAGAGGGGACAGAGAGGGGTTGGCCAGTGAGAAAAGGCACCATCCCACTGACTGTATCCATCACTTCCATTTGTAACCAATAAAAATGTTGATTAAATCGTGCCGAGCAGCAGAGTGACCGATGTTGTTGTGTGTCTTTGTGTTGGAGAAGCTGAGCTGGTGAGAGACAGACTCAGCCCCAAGTCCTGGTCCTCAGGGAAGGGGAGGGCACCGCGCCCTGAGCTCAGGAGCTGGGTTTAACTCCCTCTGACCCCCCCCACTCCAACCTGGACTCCGCACTACATCTCCCCCACTCTTCCTCCTCACTTTTCTCCCTCTCTCTCGTTCTGCACACTTCTCTCTTTCTCACTACCTCTCCCTTTTACTCTCCCTCATCTCCCTCTCTCTCACACCCCCCAAACCCAGTCTTTCCACCTGGCTTCACTCCTCCCTGTCCCCCTCACCACCCCCCGCCCCCCGCCGTGTCTGTCTCCCTCCCACAATTCCGTCTCTACCCAATTTTCCATCCTCCCACCTCTCACATCTCACCCCCACCCCCCACACGCAGCCTCACCACCACAAACCCCCCAGACACTGGGTCAGAGGGAGAGGGAAGAACCAGGGAGACAGAGTGTGTCAGAGAGAGAGGGAGGGAAGGAGAGAGATTCAGTCAAAGAGAAACGATGGGAGGTGGGGAGAGAGAGAGAGATACCGAGGGAGTGGGATCGAGAGTGAGAGAAGGTGGAGAGAGAGTGAAGGAGCAGGGAGAGAGAGAGGGGCAAGAGAGAGAGAGTGTGAGAGTGACAGAGAGAGAGAGAGAGACAGGGGAGGAGATAATGAGAGGGTCAAGAGTAAGGGGCGAGAGAGGGAGGGTGAGACAGGGGGGAAGAGAGGGGGAGAGAGTGTGGGCAGAGAGAGAGAATGGGGGGAGAGAAAGTTCGGGGAGAGAAAGAGGGGAGAGAGCGCAGAGAGAGAGGGAAGAGAGAGCGAGAGAGAGAGAGAGAGAGAGAGCAAGAGAGAGAGGAGGAGAGAGGAGGGTCAGAGATGAAGGAAGAGAGAGGATGGAGGAGAGAGAGGAGGGGGAGAGGAGGGCGTGAGACAGGTGAGGGGGAGGGGGTAGAGAGAAGAGGGGAGAGGGCGAGGGAGAGAGAGGGGAGGGCGAGGAAGAGAGAGGGGAGGGCGAGGGAGAGAGAGGGGAGGGCGAGGGAGAGAGAGGGGAGGGCGAGGGAGAGAGAGGGGAGGGCGAGGGAGAGAGAGGGGAGGGCGAGGGAGAGAGAGGGGAGGGCGAGGGAGAGAGAGGGGAGGGCGAGGGAGAGAGAGGGGAGGGCGAGGGAGAGAGAGAGGGGAGGGCGAGGGAGAGAGAGGGGAGGGCGAGGGAGAGAGAGGGGAGGGCGAGGGAGAGAGAGGGGAGGGCGAGGGAGAGAGAGGGGAGGGCGAAAGAGAGAGGGGAGGGCGAGGGAGAGAGAATGGAGGGCGAGGGAGAGAGAGGGGAGGGCGAGGGAGAGAGAGGGGAGGGCGAGGGAGAGAGAGGGGAGGGCGAGGGAGAGAGAGGGGAGGGCGAGGGAGAGAGAGGGGAGGGCGAGGGAGAGAGAGGGGAGGGCGAGAGAGAGAGAGGGGAGGGCGAGAGAGAGATAGGGGAGGGCGAGAGAGAGAGAGGGGAGGGCGAGGGAGAGAGAGGGGAGGGCGAGGGAGAGAGAGGGGAGGGCGAGAGAGAGAGGGGAGGGCGAGAGAGAGAGAGGGGAGGGCGAGGGAGAGAGAGGGGAGGGCGAGAGAGAGAGAGGGGAGGGCGAGGGAGAGAGAGGGGAGGGCGAGGGAGAGAGAGGGGAGGGCGAGGGAGAGAGAGGGGAGGGCGAGGGAGAGAGAGAGGGGAGGGCGAGGGAGAGAGAGGGGAGGGCGAGGGAGAGAGAGGGGAGGGCGAGGGAGAGAGAGGGGAGGGCGAGGGAGAGAGAGGGGAGGGCGAAAGAGAGAGGGGAGGGCGAGGGAGAGAGAGGGGAGGGCGAGGGAGAGAGAGGGGAGGGCGAGGGAGAGAGAGGGGAGGGCGAGGGAGAGAGAGGGGAGGGCGAGGGAGAGAGAGGGGAGGGCGAGGGAGAGAGAGGGGAGGGCGAGGGAGAGAGAGGGGAGGGCGAGGGAGAGAGAGGGGAGGGCGAGGGAGAGAGAGGGGAGGGCGAGAGAGAGAGAGGGGAGGGCGAGAGAGAGATAGGGGAGGGCGAGAGAGAGAGAGGGGAGGGCGAGGGAGAGGGAGGGGAGGGCGAGAGAGAGAGAGGGGAGGGCGAGAGAGAGAGAGGGGAGGGCGAGAGAGAGAGAGGGGGAGGGCGAGAGAGAGAGAGGGGAGGGCGAGAGAGAGAGAGAGAGAGAGAGGGGAGGGCGAGAGAGAGAGAGAGGGGAGGGCGAGAGAGAGAGAGGGGAGGGCGAGGGAGAGAGAGGGGAGGGCGAGAGAGAGAGAGGGGAGGGCGAGGGAGAGGGGAGCGAGAGAGGGGAGAGAGCGGGAGGGGGATAGAGATGGGTGAGACAGAGGGGGTGAGGGAGTGGGGGTGAGAGAGAGGGGGTGTGTGAGAGAGAGTGTGTGTGAGAGAGTGAGATGGGATGGAGAGAGAGTGGGTGTGAGAGAGTGAGATGGGATGCAGAGAGAGGGGGTGTGAGAGACAGAGGGAGATGGAGAGGGAGAGAGATGGGGGCAGAGAGGGGGAGAGAGAGGGGGTTGGAGGTAAGAAGGGGTTGAGAGAGAAGGGGTCATTGAGAGAGAAAGTGGAGGGTAGTAGAGAGAGTAGCGTGAGTAGGAGAGGGTGTGAGAGAGAGAGTGGGTGAGAGAGATGGGTGAGAGAGAGGGGGAGGGGTTAGAGAGAGCGAGGGGTAAGAGTGAACGGGTGTGAGAGAGGGAAGGGGGAGAGGTGGTGAGGGGGGTGCGAGGGGGTGAGAGAGAGAGATGGGGTGAGAGACAATGGGTGATTGAGAGAGAGAAAGTGGGGAGGGAGTAAGAGAGAGAGTGGAGTGAGAAGGAGAGGGTGTGATTGAGAGAGTGTGAGAGAGAGGGGGTGAAAGAGAGGGGTGGGGGCGAGGGGTTAGAGAGAGAGCGTGGGTAAGAGCGAAAGGGTGTCAGAGGGCGTGAGAGAGAGAGGGTTTGAGAAAGAGCGAGGGGGTGAGCGAGCGAGGGGGTGAGCGAGCGAGGGGGTGAGCGAGCGAGGGGGTGAGAGAGCGAGGGGGTGGGAGAGCGAGGGGGTGGGAGAGCGAGGGGGTGGGAGAGCGAGGGGGTGGGAGAGCGAGGGGGTGAGCGAGCGAGGGGGTGTAGCGAGCGAGGGGGTGAGCGAGAGAGGGGGTGAGCGAGCGAGGGGGTGAGCGAGAGAGGGGGTGAGCGAGTGAGGGGGTGAGCGAGCGAGGGGGTGAGCGATCGAGGGGATGGGAGAGTGAGGGGTTGAGAGTGTGAGGGGATGAGAGAGTGAGGGGATGAGAGAGTGAGGGGATGAGAGAATGAGGGGATGAGAGAATGAGGGGGTTAGAGAGAGGGGGTTAGAGAGAGGGGGTTAGAGAGAGGGGGTGGTGAGAGAGAGAGGGAGTGAGAGAGAGAGGGAGTGAGAGAGAGGGAGTGTAGCAGAGAGGGTTGTGAGAGCGAGGGGTGAGAGAGGGGGTTGAGACAGAGTAGGGGGTGAGAGAGACAGAGGGTTGAGAGAGAGGGAGGTTGGAGAGAGAGGGGTGAGAGAGAGGGGTGAGAGAGTGAGAGGATGGAAGGGAGGGGGTGGTAGAGAGAGGGGGTGAGAGAGAAAGAGGAGGTGAGAGAGAGGGAGAGAGATGGTGGGAGAGAGGGAGGGCTGAGGGAGCGAGGGTGTGTGAGAGTGTGTGCGATAGAGGGGGATGTGAAAGAGATTGGGGTGGGAGAGAGAGGGATGACGGAGAGAGAGGGGAGAGAGAGAGGGGAGTGAGAGAGTGATGGATGTGTGAGAGAGAGAGGGGTTGAGAGAGAGTGGGGTGAGAGACTGAGGGGGTAGGAGAGTGAGGGGATGGGAGATTGAGGTGTGTTGAGAGAGGGGGTGGTGAGAGGGGGCGGTGAGAGAGAGATGGAGTGAGAGAGAGATGGAGTGAGAGAGAGAGGTTGACAGGTAAAGAGAGGTCTGAGAGAGACAGGGGTGAGAGAGAGTGTGGCGAGAGAGACAGGGTTTGAGAGAGGAAGAGAGGGGTGAGAGAGAGACGGGAAGAGAGGGGGGGTGAGCGAGAGGGGTGAGAGGGGGAGGGGTTAGAGAGAGAGAGCACGGGGTAAGAAAGAAAGGGAGCGGGGTGAGGGGTAAGAGAGGGAGGAAGGTTGAGAGGGGGTGACAGGGAAAGGGGTTGCGAGAGGGCATGGTGAGAGACACAGGGAGTGAGTGACAGAGAAGGGGTGGGAGAGAGAGAGGCGGAGTGAGAAGGAGAGAAAGGGGATGAGAGAGAGAGGCGGAGTGAGAAAGAGGGTGAGGGGGGTAGAGAGGGTGAGGGGGGTAGAGAGGGTGAGGGGGGTAGAGAGGGTGAGGGGGGTAGAGAGGGTGAGGGGGGTAGAGAGGGTGAGGGGGGTAGAGAGGGTGAGGGGGGTGTGAGGGTGAGGGGGGTAGAGAGGGTGAGGGGGGTGTGAGGGTGAGGGGGGTGTGAGGGTGAGGGGGGTGTGAGGGTGAGGGGGGTGTGAGGGTGAGGGGGTGTGAGGGAGCGGGGGTGTGAGGGAGCGGGGGTGTGAGGGAGCGGGGGTGTGAGGGAGCGGGGGTGTGAGGGAGCGGGGGTGTGAGGGAGCGGGGATGTGAGGGAGCGGGGGTGTGAGGGAGCGGGGGTGAGAGGGAGCGGGGGTGTGAGGGAGCGGGGGTGAGAGGGAGCGGGGTGAGAGGGAGCGGGGGTGAGAGGGAGCGGGGGTGAAAGGGAGTGGGGGTGTGAGGGAGTGGGGGTGTGAGGGAGTGGGGGTGTGAGGGAGTGGGGGTGTGAGGGAGTGGGGGTGTGAGGGAGTGAGGGTGTGAGGGAGTGGGGGTGTGAGAGAGTGAGAGCTGTGTTGAGAGAGGGAGGGGTTGGAGGGAGAGAGAGAGAGGGGGGTGAGAGAGAGAGAGGGGGGTGAGAGGGCGGTGAGAGGTAGAGGTGGGAGTGAGTGACAGAGAAGGGGTGAGAGAGAGCGAGGGTGAGAGACGGAGGGGCGTGAGAGAGTGAGGGGATGGGAGATTGAGGGGTGTCGAGAGAAGGGGTGGTGAGGGGGGGCTGAGAGAGAGGGAGTGTGAGTGAGGGGTGAGAGAGTGACAGACAGAGAGAACGATAGAGCAAGAGTGAGAGCGAAGAGGTGAGAGAGATAGGGTGGACTGAGAGAGAGGGAGAGAGAGAGTGAGAGTGACAGACAGAGAGAGCATGAGCGACAGAGAGAGAGCACGAGTGAGAGAGAGCGAACGAGAGAGACCGTGAGATAAGAGAGAGCGGGAGGCAAGAGAGTGGGATAGAGGCAGTGAGAGAGAGAGAGCGTGAGAAGAGGGTGAGAGAGTGAGGGAGAGACCGCAAGAGGAAGAGAGCGAGTGGACGAGTGAGACAGAGAGAGAGAATGTGAGAGAGAGGGGGGTGAGAGAGGGGTGCGAGAGAGAGGGGTGAGAGAGAGGAGGTGCGATAGAGGGGGAGAGAGAGCTGGGTGAGAGGGCGGTGAGAGGGAGAGGTGGGAGTGAGTGACAGAGAGGAGGTGGGAGAGAGAGAGTAGGTGAGAGAGAGGGAGCGAGAAGGAGAGAGAGGGGATGAGAAAGAGGCAGAGAGATGGTGGGAGAGAGGGAGGGAGTGAGAGAGCGAGGGTGTGTGAGAGAGAGGGGGATGTGAAAGAGAGAGGGGCGAGGGGGGGGCGAGAGAGGGCGGGGGGGCGGGAGAGGGCGGGGGGGCGGGAGAGGGCGGGGGGGCGGGCGATAGCGGGGGGGGCGAGAGCGGGGGGGGGCGAGAGCGGGTGGGGGGCGAGAGCGGGTGGGGGGCGAGAGCGAGTGGGGGGCGAGAGCGAGTGGGGGGCGAGAGCGAGTGGGGGGCGAGAGAGAGTGGGCGGCGAGAGAGAGTGGGGGGCGAGAGCGAGTGGGGGGCGAGAGCGAGTGGGGGGCGAGAGAGAGTGGGAGGAGAGAGAGAAATACAGGGGTGAGAGAGAGGAAGAGAGAGAGGCGTCAGTGAGGGGGTGAGAGAGTGAGGGGGTGAGAGAGTGAGGGGGTGTTGAGGGGGTGAGAGAGAGAGTGGGTGAGAGAGAGAAGGGAGTGAGAGAACGAAGGGGGGTGAGAGAGAGGGGTTGAGGGGGGGAGAGAGAGTTAGTAGGGTGTGAGAGAGAGCGTGTAACAGAAAGGTGGAGAGAGAGTGGGCAGAGAGACGGGGGTGCAAGAGAGGGTGGGTGAGAGTGGGAGGGGATGAGAGAGAGAAAGGCTGAGAGAGAGGGATGAGATAGGGAGAGTGTGAGAGATGAGGGATGAGAGTGGGGGGGAAATGAGGGATGGGATGAGAGAGGGATGGGATGAGAGAGGGATGGGATGAGAGAGGGATGGGATGAGAGAGGGATGGGATGAGAGAGGGAGGGGGGTGAGAGGGAGGGGGGTGAGAGGGAGGGGGGTGAGAGGGAGGGGGGTGAGAGGGAGGGGGGTGAGAGAGAGGGGGGTGAGGGAGAGGGGGGTGAGGGAGAGGGGGTGAGGGAGAGGGGGTGAGGGAGAGGGGGTGAGGGAGAGGGGGTGAGGGAGAGGGGTGAGAGAGAGGGGGTGAGAGAGAGGGGGTGATAGAGAGGGGGTGAGAGAGAGGGGGTGAGAGAGAGGGGGTGAGAGAGAGGGGGTGAGAGAGAGGAGTGAGAGTGGGGGAGTGGGGTGAGAGAGGGGAAGAGGGAGAGAGAGGAGGGAGAGAGGGAGGGTGTGAGAGTGGGAGGGTTTGAGAGAGGGACGGGATGAGAGAGGGGGGGCGTGAGAGAGAGGGAGGTGAGAGAGAGGATGAGAGAGAGAAGTGAGAGAGGGGGAGAGAAGGTAAGAGAGTTAGAGTGGTGAGAGAAAGATACGGGTGACAGAGAGAGGGGTTTGAGAGAGAGGGGTGTGTGAGAGGGGGGTGAGGGGGGTGAGAGGGCTAGGTGGGTGAGGGGTGTGTGGGGATAGGGGTGGGGGAAGGGGTGGGAGGGGGGTGAGGGAGGTGGGTGGGAGATAGAGGGGGTGTGGGGGTGTGGGTGAGAGAGAGGTGTGTGAGAGAGAGCTGGGTGAGAGGGGGTGTGGGGGGCTGAGAGAGAGAGGTGGGTGAGAGAGACAGAGTGAAGGTGAGAGAGAGGTTGGTGAGAGATGGGGAATGAGAGAGGGGAGGGTGAGAGAGAGGGAGGTTGAGAGAGAGAGCGACGGGAGTGAGAGAGAGGGTGGGAGAGAGGGGAAGAGAGAGAGAAAAAGGGTGAGAATGAGAGGGGTGAGAGAGCAATTGAGAGAAGGGAGTTGACGGGGGGGAGAGAGAGAGGTTGAGAGAGATGGGGTGAGAGAGGTTTTGAGAGAGAGAAGTTAAGAGAGAGATTGGGGAAAGAGGGGGTGAGAGAGAGATAGGGTTAGAGAGAGACGGGAGAGAGAGGGGTTGAGAAAGATGGGTTGCAAGAGAAAGGAGGTGAGGGGGAGGACTGAGAGTGAGGGATAGAGCAAGAGTGAGAGTGACAGACAGAGAGAGCATGAGCGACAGAGAGAGAGAGTACGAGCGAGAGAGCGAACGAGAGAGACCGTGAGATAAGAGAGAGCGGGAGGCAAGAGAGATGGAGAGAGGCAGGGAGAGAGAGAGCGTGAGAAGAGGGTGAGAGAATGAGAGAGAGACCGCAAGAGGAAGAGAGCGAGCGGAGGAGTGAGACAGAGAGAGAGAATGTGAGAGAGAGAGAGGGGGTCAGAGAGGGGTGCGAGACAGAGGGGAGAGAGGACGAGAGAGAGGGGGCGAGGGAGGAGGAGGGAGGGGGAGAGGGAGAGGGGGTGGGATTGGGGGCAGAGAGACGGGGTAGAGAGATGGCGGAGAGAGGGGGAGAGATGGGTGAGGGGGGGGAATAGAGGGGGGAATAGAGGGGGGGGAATAGAGGGGGGGGAATAGAGGGGGGGGGAATAGAGGGGGGGGAATAGAGGGGGGGCGGAATAGGGGGGGGAATAGAGGGGGGGAATAGAGGGGGGGGAATAGAGGTGGGGAATAGAGGGGGGGGAATAGAGGGGGGGGAATAGAGGGGGGGAATAGAGGGGGGGGAATAGAGGGGGGGAGAATAGAGGGGGGGGAATAGAGGGGGGGGAATAGAGGGGGGGAATAGAGGGGGGGGGAATAGAGGGGGGGGAATAGAGGGGGGGAATAGAGAGGGGGGAATAGAGGGGGGGAATAGAGGGGGGGGAATAGAGGGGGGGGAATAGAGGGGGGGAATAGAGGGGGGAATAGAGTGGGGGGGAATAGAGGGGGGGAATAGAGGGGGGGGGAATAGGGGGGGTAAATAGAGGGGGGGGGAATAGAGGGGGGGGAATAGAGGGGGGGGAATAGAGGGGGGAATAGAGGGGGGGGAATAGAGGGGGGGGGAATAGAGGGGGGGAATAGAGGGGGGGATAGAGGTGGGGGGGATAGGGGGGGGAATAGAGTGGGGGGGAATAGAGGGGGGGAATAGAGGGGGGGGAATAGAGGGGGGGAATAGAGGGGGGGGAAATAGAGGGGGGGGAATAGAGGGGGGGGATTAGGGGGGGGAATAGAGGGGGGGGAATAGAGGGGGGAATAGAGGGGGGGGAATAGAGGGGGGGGAATAGAGGGGGGGGATAGAGGTGGGGGGGATAGAGGGGGGGATAGAGGGGGGGATAGAGGGGGGGATAGAGGGGGGATAGAGGGGGGGGATAGAGGGGGGGATAGAGGGGGGGATAGAGGGGGTGTAGAGGGGGGGATAGAGGGGGGAGATAGAGGGGGGGATAGAGGGGGGGATAGAGGGGGGGATAGAGGGGTGGATAGAGGGGGGTATAGAGGGGGGATAGAGGGGGGATAGAGGGGGGATAGAGGGGGGGATAGAGGGGGTGATAGAGGGGGGGATAGAGGGGGGGATAGAGGGGGGGATAGAGGGGGGATAGAGGGGGGATGAGGGGCGTGAGAGAGAGAGGGTGAGAGAGAGGGGTTGAGAGAGAGGGGGTAAGAGAGAAAGGGGTGAGGGAGAGAGGGGTGAGAAAGGGAGAGAGGTCTGAGAAAAGGAGAGGGGGGAGAAAGAGAGAGGGGGAAGAGAGAGAGACAGAGAAGGTCAGAGAAAGAGTGAATGTGAGGGGGTGAGAGAGAGGAGGTGGGAGAGAGAGTGGGAGAGAGAGGGGGTGAGAGAGAGGGATTGAGAGAAAGGAGGAGAGATAGAGAAAGGGTGAGAGAGAAACGGGGACAGCGAGATAAAGAGGGATGAGAGAGATGGGACGCGAGATAGAGAGAGTTAAAGAGGTGAGAGAGAGGGTGAGATAGACAGTGAATGATGGGTTGAGAGAGAGAGAGACAGAGAGAGAGCGAGTGAACAGATGAGACAGTTAGAGGGGTGTGAGGGAGATGGGATGAGAGAGTGGGCGCAAGAGAGAGACAAGGCGAGAGCAAGGAGGAGGGAGAAAGGGGTCAAAAGAGATAGAGAAATGGGGTGAACGAGAGAAAGAGGGTGCGAGAGAGGGGGTATACAGAGAGAAAGAGAGCGGGAGTGTGAGACAGAGCGCGAGAGGGAAGGGGAAAGAGAGAGAGAAAAAGGGAGCGAGAGACAGAAGGGGATGAGAGAGAGGGCGGGGGAGAGAGAGGGTGTAAAGTGGAGAGAGGGTGAGGGATGACAGAGGGAGGGGTGAGAGTGAGAGAGCAGGGTGGAGAGAGAGGAGGTGAGAGAGAGTGAGGGAGAGAGAGATAACAAGATGAGAGAGAAAGGGGGTGTGAGAGAGAGAGGCAGTGAGAGAGAAGGGGGTGAGAGAGATAGGGGGTGCAAGAGAGCGTGGGTGAGAGCAGGAGGGGCTGTGAGAGAGCGGTAAGATAGGGAGAGTGTGAGAGAGGAGGGATGAGAGTGGGAGGGGGAAGAGGGATGGGATGAGAGAGGGAGGGTGAGAGAGGGGTGTGTGAGAGAGAGGTATGTGAGAGAGAGGGGTGAGAGAGAAGGGTGAGAGAGGGAGTCTTTAGAGAGGGTCACAGCATTTGGGTTTTAATTCCACCCTAAGAGAGTCCTACCTCGCAGATCCTGGAGATTGACAAACTTTAACCCCAGGCTTCAAACCAGTTTTAAAAATGACAGGGCCACAATCTGACAGGAGCCAGTTACCCAGAGGCCCCTAAAACCCAGGGTCCCCCAGAGGAGATTAAACCTCGGGGTAAATAAACACACAACTCACTGTGGGTCCCCATGGGGTGCAGCCTGTCGAGCAGGCCTCAGGCCTCAGGCCAGTGCTCCCCCTCTGGAGGTTGTTCTTTCCTGGACTCGTACATTTTGGATCTTCACGTTGCAGCTTTCAAAACACAGGTTCCTCGGGATAAAAGAGGGAAAAGATTAGTTGAAAGGGGGAGCAAGAGTATTTTGGAGGCAAGTTACACAGCAAGACCCCAGGGTTAAAAGCAGCTCTGCCCAGCTCCAATGTATTAATGTATGTAACACAGTCAGCAGTTGGGATGGAACATGGTGTGGGAGCAGATCTTCCCAGGGATTGGAGGGGGATAGTGAGGGAAAGGCATCAGATTCTTACCCTCTGCAGTGACCTGGGATCAATTGCCTTTTACTGAAAACAGTTCCCAACTTGTATGTGCCTGGAGCTCCCTCCAGTCTGAAACCCTCATTCCCCTCTCTCCTGTCTCCTGTCTCTGAGCCAATGATGTATTCATTCTGTTACTGACCCTTCAGTCCCACTGGGATCATTTTTTCCCACCTTCTCTCATCCACGTGAAGGAATTGGACCCTGACAATTCCATTTACACTGTCTCCCATCAATCTTCATAGGATCTATATCACAGAGGTTAGACAGTGTTCCCAGCAAACACTCCCAGGGCAGAGGGAGCACAGGGTTCCAGACAAAATAAAGGTCCCATTAAACTGTCCCCATTTAAATCCCCAGGGCAGGTAGAGAATGGGGTCAGATACACAGTAAATCTCCCTCGACACTGCAGCATTTCAAATTCCCAGGCCATTTTGAGCTCGGTGCTAGGTACTGATTAAATCTCCCACTTCCCCCATCCTGTTCACATCAAACTCAATCAGGAGAGCTCCATCACTGGGTTAGATACAGAGGATGTGTATGTTTGGATTTCAGCCCCAATCCAGTTGGTGATGATCACGGCCTTGTTAAGTCTGTTTGGGAATGGGGAGGGAGCTGCTAGCAGGGTGATGGTGGGATAGTGGGCAGCATAGCTGCCTTCCAAGTAATTGACCCGGGTTCGACTCCCGGCCATTGCAGTGTTGCGGCTTTTAAATCAGTTTCTAAAGGAAAGCCACCGGGATATAACCGGATCTTTCAGATTGCTCCTTCCTTTTCCTGGTGATGGTTCCTGTGAATTGCAGTGTGGAACCAGGCAGCATTGCTCGGCATCTCGGAAGCTTTCCCCTCTGCTGCTTCCCATTTCTTATTGAAATATTGGGTACAGCACAAGGATGGGTTTGTTTTGTTCGAAAAGTGAGAGACTGCTCCCGTCAGGAACCTGAAATAATTACAGAAGCCGCTGGAAACACTGAACAGTTCCAACAGCTTCTGTAGTGGTGGGGAGGGAGGGTTAATGTGTCAAATCTACACAAGGATAAAATAAACTCCAGCCTCAAAACAATCAGAGTTCCTAAGTTTTACAAACATCCGTATAACATTTTTCTGAACCATCAATTCCCCTTAAACCCTTCCAATGTGGAATACCATCTTTCTGACTCTCACTTTGAGAGATGTCCCTCAGTGAGCTCCTCCACCAATTTTTCCATTTCACTGGGGACCCACTATCCACAGTCTCCAATCAAATGACCTGAACTCAGACACACAGAGATCTTAAAGAGTGACACAATGCAGATAGGAAGTTGGTTTCATTTCTGTTTCTGAGTCCAATCTTCACTCAGTGAGACAGAGTCAGGTATTCAAGGTTCAAACAAGAGCTGGATTCTGCTTCTGGTGATTGTCTTCATTCAGTGAGAAGGAGGGCCGTGGGCCAGAAGGAGCTCATCATTGTGCTTCGGGTTGTCTGCTCAGTCTGCAGCATTGCAGGCCGTGGGAGCAGGGCAGTGGGAAAAGTACCTCGTGTGGACTGTAATAGGACTTTCAACACATTGTTCCAGGGCAGTTACAGAGCTTCAGGAATTCTGAATGAGGATCGGAATAATGGATTGATTGAAGGAGGAGGATTAAGGAAACAGGATAAAGCTGATGGGATCAGCAGGATTTCTCCGTCTAACTCTGTACCATACTTTATTTACTGCTTCATAAATCTACAATCAGGAGCTCAACCCATTCAGAGCAATATAAACTCGGAAACAAATCATTCAGTCCAACACATCCATGCTGAACTGATATCCGATGTCAATCTCATCCTATTGGTCAGAATTTGGCCCATGTTCCTCTGAACCCTTTTTAATTCCTGCACCCACCCAGATACCTTTTAAATGTTGTAATTGTACCAGACTCCACTACTTCCTCTGGCAGCTCATGCACACAGTGCCCTCTGTGTGAAAAATGTTCCCCTTAGGTCCCTTTTATGTTTCCCCTCTCAACGTTAACATGTACCATCTGCTTCTGGACTCCCACACCACAGGGAAATCACCTTGACTTTTTACCCTATTGAGGGTCATTCATGATTTTGTGAACCTCTATAACGTTACCCCTCAGCCACTGACACTCCAGGGATAATAGCCCCAACCTATACAGTCTTACCCTCCAGCACACACCCTCCAACCTTGGCAACATCCTTGTAAAACATTTCTCAACACTTTAAAGTTTCACAACATCCCTCTTACAGGATGGAGTCCAGAATTGCACATTATATACCAAAGGTGGTCGAAACAATACCACAACATGACCTCCCAACCCCTTTACACAATTAACTGAGCAATAAAGACAAAAATGCCAAACGCCTTCTTCACCATCCTATCGAAATGTTAGTCCACCTTCAACAGTCTATGAAAAAGCACTCCAGGTCTATTTGTTTCACAACATCCCTCATACCTTGTCATTCAGTGTGTAAGTCCTGCTCTCTTTTGCTTCTCCAAAATGCAGCACTTCAGACTTATCTAAATTAATCTTCATCTGCCACTCCTCAGCCCAGTGGCCCATCTGATCGAGATCCTGTTGTAATCTGAGATAATCATCTTCACTGTCCTCGACACCTCCAATTTTACTGTCATCTGCAAACTTACTAACCATTCGTCCTATGGTCACATCCAAATCATTTATATAAATGACAAAACAACAGTGGACCCAGCACCGATCCTTGTGACACACCACTGGTCACAGGCCTCCAGTCTGAAAAGCAACCCTCCCCCACCACCTTCTGTCTTCAACCTTCAATAAAAAGAAGTGTTGCAAGTATCAGTTAACTGGAGATTCAGATCAGTGCGTCACGAAATGAAAAAAAAATGCAGGGCATCATTAATTGGAGAATTCATGCAGGTGCCATTTAAATTCGAAGTGGGAGAATTGGTGCAGTTCCTGGATGTGTGCAGGATACGGAAATGGGGGAAATAGCCATAAATAGAGTCATACAATCATAGAGATTTACAACACAGAAACAGATCCTTCGGTCCAACTTGTCCATGCCACAATTAAAGAATTCTGGCAGCGCTCAAATAAATTGGAGAATCATTGCAAGGAACTACTTACTGGGAGAATTGGGGAAGGGCTTATCGAAATGTGAGAAATGTAACAGGGCATCAGTTAATGGGAGAATTGGTGCAGTGAAACACTAAATGGGAGAATTCGGGCAGGATAATACTTGATGGGAGGTTTAGAGTTGGACACCCTAAATTGTTCGAGGACATCAGTCAGTATGAGGTTTGGTGTAAGGCAACACTGAGTGGAGAACTTGTTCCAGACTTCAGTAATTTAGGAAAGTGGTGCTCAGCAACACTGAATTGGAGAATTGGTGTGGGGCATCAGTAAAAGAGAGACCTGCACAGGGTGCTGATAACTTCGAGAATTGGAGCAAATGGGAGAACACGGGCAGTGAATCAGGAAATAGGACCAATGTTGCAAAGGATTAGTGGTCCAGATGCAATACAGTGTACCACAAAATGGGGGAGTTGGTGCAGTTCACCACTAAAGGGAAGATATGTGTAGGATCGGTAATTTGGAGATTTCATGCAAGAATCGCATAATTAGAGAATTCTGGCAGCAGACTACTAAATGGGAGAATTGTTGCAGGGAAATACTGAATGGAAGACCTGGTGCACAGTGGAGCTCAATTAGAGAATGGGTGTATGGCAACAGGAAATGGGAGAATTAGAGTAGCGCACCCTTAAGTGGTAGAATCAGCTCGGGCATCAGAAAATGGAAGGATTAGTACAGGGGTATGAGTAAATGGGAGATTTGGTGGGAATCAATAAATGGGATATTCCGTGCACAGTGCCATTACGTTAGAAAATTGGTGGGAGTGTCAATATATTAGAAAAGTGGAGCACAGTTTGTCTAAATTGGGGAATAGGGGCCAGAGAATCAATAAAAAGAAGAAATGGTGCAAGCATCGGGAAATTGGAGATTCAGTTCAGTGCATTACTGAATGAAAACAATTCAGCAGGGCACCCGTATGTGGAAGAAGTGTTTCAGGGAACAATTAAATGTAAGGAATTGATACAGGATAACAATAATTGGAGAATTCATGCAGATGCTATTAAATTCTAAATGGGAGGACTGGGACAGGATAACCTCAATGGGTGAGTTGGTGAAATTCCCGAATTAGTGCAGGATTGGTAAATGGGAGAATTGGTGCAGGGAAGTAGAGCACTAATTACAGCCTTAGAGATGTACAGCACGGAAACAGATTCCTCAGTCCAACTTGTCCACGCCTAAATTTAAGAATTCTGGCAGGTCTCCATGAAATTGGAGAATCATTGCAAGAAACTACTAAATGAAAAAAAACTGGGAAAGTGATTATGGAAATGTGAGAATTTGCACCTGGGCTTCAGATAATGGTTAATTAGTGCAGTTCAGCACTGAATGGGTGAGTCGTGCTGTGTTGCACTAAATGGGAGAATTGGGGCAGGACATTACCTCTTGGGAGATTTAGAGTAGCGCACCCCTAAATTGGGCGAGTGCATCAGTCAGTATGAGGATTGGTGTAAGGCAACACTGAATGGAGAACTTGTTCAGGATGTCAGTAATTGGGGGAAATGGTGCTCAGCAACACTGAATTGGAGAATTGGTGCGAGCCATCAGTAAATGAGAGACCTGGTGCACAGTGGAGCTAAATTAGAGAATTGGTGCATGGCGACAGTAAATGGGAGAATTAGAGTAGTGCACCCTTAAATGGTAGAATCGGGCTCGGGCATCAGTAAATGGAAGGATTAGTACAGGGATATGAGAAAATGGGAGATTTGGTGGAAACAATAAATGGGAGATCTGGTGCACAGTGCTGTTACATTAGAAAATTGGTGGGAGTGCCAATATATTGGAAAATTGGAGTAGAGCCTGTCGAAATTGGGGAATAGGGGACAGGGATTCAATAAAAAGAAGAAATGTTGCAAGCATTGGGAAATGAAAAAAAATCAGCAGGGCATCCGTACGTGGAAGATGTGTATCAGGGAATAACTAAATGGAAGGAATTGATGCAGGGCAACAATAATTGGACAATTCATGCAGGTGCCATTAAATTCTAAGTGGGAGACCTGGGCCTTGTGACGACACCTCACAAGGACTTCAGTTGCTATGAAGCACATTCAGAAATCCTGAATGTGTGAAAATACATTTATAAATACAAATCAAGCCTTAGTAATGAATAAAGGACCCAAGAACAGGGAAGGAAATGGATATCTATCGGTCTCATCTCACGGGAGAGAAATCAGTGGGTAAAAACTGTGTTTTTGATGTGATTGCTACCTGAATAATTAAACACCAGTTCAATTAAAAAGACAATTAACATCCAATGAAGTAAACCACTGCTGACAGAATGAACACAGTCCAATTCTGGATACAATAACAGCAGAATACGATCACATGTTACCCCACTGGAATGTGTGTGTGTCACCATAGTCTTCCCAGACCATAGGGGCTGATCTCTTCATTACAGAGAGAAGCAACTCATGGTGATTTGACCAGAGGGCCCTCAGACCTCAGGCAAGGGAAGAATTTGAGAACGAGAGTCCTTCATGGTAATCTTAAACTGGCAATGGGAACCGAACCCACGCTGTTCACATCACACTGCTCTGTAAACCAACAATACAACCAACTCAGCTAAACTGGAGTGTCACGTGTGGGGATGAATAATTGAATCCCTCGCTACACACAGTGCAGGTGAACGGGCTCTTCCCACAATGTGTTTGTTGGTGTTTCATCAAATCATTGCTCCTCATAAAGCTCTTCTCACAGTCAGAGCATTGACATGTTCTCTCATTGATGTGAACAAAGCCATAGCTGCTGAGATTGGAGAACCAAGAGAACCCCTTCCCACACAAGGAGCAGGTAAAAGGTGGGAATGTGTTGGTGCTCACTGAGTCCAGATGACTAAGTGAGTCCCTTCCTACACTCAGTGCAGGCGGACAGTCTCTCTCTCTCTCTCTCTCTCTCTCTCTCTCTCTCTCTCTAGTATGGCCACACTCGTGTATTTGAGGCTTTGCTGATTTAATAAACCCCTTCTCACACACATAGCAGATGATTGCTCTCTCTCCAGTGTCAATCAACGGTTGACATTAGGTTGAACTGGGAAGTTTATTCATTCCCAAACAGAGCAGACAATGCTTCTCTCCCGATGATGAAGACGTTTGTCTGACATTAGGCTGGATCCCCAAGTGAATACCTTCCCACACGTGGAACAGCTGAATACCTTCTCCCCCATGGGAACGGGTTGATGTTAAATTATGACCATTCAATTTAAGACCTTTACACATCTTAAAGTTTCTTTTTTTCCCACAATCAGGGGAACGTCTCTTGTCAGTGTGAACCCACTGGTGTTACATGAAGCTGGATGACAGAGTAAATCCCTCCCCACACATAGAGCAGGTGAACAGTCTCTCCCTAGAATGTCTGTGTCGATGAGTCTCCAGCTGGTCTGGGATTTGCAATCCTTCTCACAATCCAGACATTTCCATGGTGCTGATCTCCTCAGATATCTCCAAGTTGGATGATCTGTTGAATCCTTTCCCATAAACACAACATATTTATGGCTTCTCTGTCTGTGGATTTTTAAAGAATGTTAACTCGATAATGTTAAATAATTTCTGCAGTCAGTTCAGTGGAACACTCACACTCTTGTGTGTGTGTGTGTGTGTGTGTGTGTGTGTCTCTTTACCACTCACAATGTTTTTGTGAAATCTTTGCTGACAGACATACCAGATAAACACATTCCTTTTATGTCCAAATGAATTAAGTGACTCTGTTGGATCTTTATTTCATGTTTGATTTGACTCACTCATCTTCAATTCTTTCAGTCTTTTTCTCTGTGAAATTATCTTCAAACATTATCACAGTCCATACAGGGTAAAATCTCAGAACAAACAAATCCAATTTCAAAAAGACATTGTTCCTCTATTCTATACCGCACCCAAACAAATGATCCAGTCACATCAAAAGATGCAAACATCCCCATCAATAGCAAAAAGGAACCTTCCTGAATAAATCAGGTTGTTGTTACAGCATACATGAGACAATGTGTGTCCTGAGGTGCAAACATGTTGTGGGATGTACCTCGCCAACTGATGGACAGCACAGCCCCCTATCCAGAAGAATATTACACAAGAGATTTGCTGCGACTGTATATCAATGGGGAAGAAAGGGAATGGGGAAGGTTATTGGCAATCAAGAGTGCTGTTTTGTCCCACCTGTTGATGAGCTTCTTGTGTTGTTGAAGCAGCATTCAACCAGGCAAGTGGAGAGGATTCTGTATCACACCTGACTTATGTCTTGTAAGGTGGGCAGGCAGGAGGTGAGTTGAGCGCTGTAAGATTGTTTTGCCTCTGCCCTGATCTTGTATCAATTGCATGGCTACTCCTGTTCAGTTTCTCATCAATATTACACCCCCGGAATGCTGTTCATGAAGGATTCAACAATGATATTGCTGTGGAATGTCAACAAGGGATACTTGGATATTCTCTTGTTGAAGATGGGCTTTGCCAGGCACGGATGTGATACGGCTGTTACTTACCATTTGTGCAGATTCTAGATGCTGACCAGGTCTTGCTACATATGGATGTGTGGTATTTGAGAAAATGTTTAGCTCAGGTTGAGGTTCAGGTTGTAAGATTGTTCTCAATGAGAACAAACCTACCAGCTCAGCGAGCAAACTTACAACCTGAACATATGGATATGTGCTACATCAGTATCGGAGCAGTTGAAAATGATGTTGAATATTGTCCAATCGTTAACCAACATCCCCACTTCTGAAGGGAAAGTGATTGACGAAGCAGCTGAAGATGGTTGACCCTGAGACTCCACCCTGAGGGACTCCCCTCGAACTAACAAGGCCTGGATTCTCAAGGCCCACCTCTTTCACAAGTGGGACATGACACGTCTGAACAGGTTGGTTAAAAATGTCACCTGCAGAAAACTCCAGGGATTCAAGTAGACTGCTGTTTGTTTCAGAGATCACCTGAGGATGAAGCTGTTATAAAGCTATCGCCCAGGACACTGCACCACCCGGGCAATGGGTTCTGAAGAAGATGCACACAGGACTGGAATGGTTTGCTCTGTTTCTCTGTCCACATCTCCTGCCAGACCCACTGACTTCCTCCAGCACTTTCTGATTTGATTTGGATGTGAGGCACAGTTAGTAAGTTTGCAGATGACACCAAAATTAGAGGTGTAGAGGACAGAGAAGAAGGTTACCTCAGATTACAACAGGATCTTGACCAGATGGGCCAATGGGCTGAGAAATGGCAGATGGAGTTTAATTCGGATAAATGCAAGGTTCTGGATTTTGGGAAAGCAAATCTTAGCAGGACTTGTATACTTAATGGTAAGGTCCAAGGGAGTGTTGATGAACAAAGAGACCTTGGAGTGCAGGTTCATAGCTCCTTGAAAGTGGAGTCGCAGATTAATAGGATAGTGAAGAAGGCGTTTGGTATGCTTTCCTTTATTGGTCAGAGTATTGAGTACAGGAGTTGGGAGGTTATGTTGTGGCTGTATATGACATCAGTTAGGCCACTGTTGGAATATTCCGTGCAATTCTGGTCTCCTTCCTATTGGAAAGATGTTATGAAACTTGAAAGCGTTCACAAAAGATTTACAAGGCTGTTGCCAGGATTGGAGGATTTGAGCAAGAGGGAGAAGCTGAACAGGCTGGGGCTGTTTTCCCTGGAGTGGCGGAGGTTGAGGGATGACCTGACAGAGGTTTACAAAATCATTAGGGGCATGGATAGGATAAACAGACAAAGATTTTTCCCTGGGGTGGGGGTATCCAGAACTAGAGGGGCATAGGTTTAGGGTGAGAGGGGAAAGATATAAAAGAGACCTAGGGGGCAATATTTTCACACAGAGGGTGGTACGTGTATGGAATAAGCTGCCAGAGGAAGTGGTGGAGGCTGGTACAATTGCAACATTTAAAAGACATTTGGATGGGTATATGAATAAGAAGGTTTGGAGGGATATGGGCCGGGTGCTGGTAGGTGGGACTAGATTGGGTTGGGATATCAGGTCGGTATGGACGGGTTGGACCGAAGGGTCTGTTTCCATGTTGGACATTTCTGTGACTCCAGTCTCAGATTTTCAGCATCTGCATGAATCACCCTCAGGCCCCGCCCCGTGACGTCACATATCCGTGTGCGCATGCGTCCACGGTCCCGGCCAAGATGGCGGATTTTCACCTCGAAATTGCAAAATATTTAACCACACGTTATTTTTCAAGGTGCTCGCTTCTCTCTGGAAGGGTTTATTCTCGGTCTGAATCCCTCTCCAGCTCCTGCAGCCTTGCCGTCTGGAAAAGCGCGTCTCTTCCCGTTTCCCACGGAGACAGACCCGGCACTGCGGCTGCGCCGCCCTCGCCTGTAGTGAGTATAGAGGGTATTCCCCACCGCGGGGAATGCTGGGTAGGTACTCCGCCATTGAGGAGATTAACACAGAAGATTAATTCTGTTCATTAATAAGTTTCTCTTTCCTGTATTCCAATCTTCTGCTATCCAAATAATCTTTGGAAGAACACAATTAGCGGTTAGATAAATATCTTAAAATTTGAAGCATCTATCAAATCTCCCAAGTCATTTCTACAACATAACCTTGTCATTAAAATACTAATTCTCTCAAATCATTTGATCAATTCCCGTCCTCAACTGATGGTGGTAGATTTTGGAAACTCCTTCAATAGGTGGATATTTAACACTCAAGCCAAGGGCTGGTTTATTCTGAATGTCTCTCAACATGTTTCTTTTGTCATCTCATTTTACAGAGAAGTGGAATTCATGAAAACGAAGTGTTTGATGCCAGTCCTGTGCTAACTTCTCAGCTACAAGCTTCAGCCAGAGAGTTTACATTGAAGTACAATGACATTGATTCAGAGGTGAATGTTTTTGAACATTCATCTATAATTCAAGAGTTAACTTGTTTTGCTGTGGTTCATTGGATAGGCCCTGGTATGATCCCCTAACTGTGGATCTGAATGCATACCCATGCATTATTCTCTTTCATCCCTGTCCTTCATGACAATCTCTTTGCCATTGTCCAACCTGCACTACCTTTAATAATGAGTGTTTTGACTTTCTGTGACAGTTTACTGTTATTCTTCCAGTCATGTTCAAATGAGGGTTTCATCACTGCAGGTCCCTGAGGTATGTGCTGTTAATTTATTCCACTCGTATGTGTGGCCTCCCTCACAAACATCACTCAGACTCACTTTATGCTCCCTCTCACACACACTATTCCCTTCCCTGCTCGTACCACCCAGCCTCCTCCACAGGCTTTCATATTCTACTGTCTGAACAGCCCTCCCTATGTATATCACCTTGGGGGAACATCACAGCCGTCCCAATCAGTTTAACTCCTCCAGCCACTGCAACCTTCCCTTTTTCTGTCACCTCCACCAAACACTCCAACCCTCCCTATCTTTGTCACCTCCACCAAACACTCCAACCCTCCCTATCACTGTCACCTCCTCCAAACACTCCAACCATCCCGACCACTGTCACCTCCTCCAAACACTCCATCCCTCCCTATCACTGTCACCTCCTCCAAACACTCCAACCATCCCGACCACTGTCACCTCCTCCAAACACTCCATCCCTCCCTATCACTGTCACCTCCTCCAAACACTCCAACCATCCCGACCACTGTCACCTCCTCCAAACACTTCAACCCTCCCTATCACTGTCACCTCCTCCAAACACTCCATCCCTCCCGATCACTGTCACCTCCTCCAAACACTCCAACCCTCCCTATCACTGTCAACTCCTCCAAACACTACATCCCTCCCAATCACTGTCACCTCCTCCAAACACTCCATCCCAATCACTGTCACCTCCTCCAAACACTCCAACCCGCCCGATCACTGTCACCTCCTCCAACCACTCCAACCCTGCCTATCACTGTCACCTCCTCCAACCACTCCAACCCTCCCTATCACTGTCACCTCCTCAGGACACTCAAACCCCACTATCACTGTCACATCCTCAAAACACGCCAACCCTCCCTATCACTGCCACCTCCTCAAACATGCCAACCGTCCCTATAACTGTGACCTCCTCCAGACACTCCACCCGTCCCTATCACTGTCACCTCCTCCATATACTCCAACCCTCCCAATCACTGTCACCTCCACCAAACACTCCATCCCTATCACTGTCACCTCCTCCAGACATTCCAACCCTCCCTATGACTGTCACCTCCTCCAGACACTCCAACCCTCCCTATCACTGTCACCTCCCCCAGACACTCCAACCTTCCCTATCACTGTCACTACATCCAAACACTCCAACCCTCCCTACCACTGTCACCTCCTCTGGACACTCAAACCCCACTATCACTGTCACTTCCTCCAAACACTCCAACCCTCCCTATCACTGTCACCTCCCCCAGACACTCTAACCTTCTCTATTGCTGTCACCACCTCCAAACACTCCAACACTCCCTACTACTGTCACCTCCTCCGGACACTCAAACCCCACTATCACTGTCACCTCCTCCAAACACTCCATCCCTACCTATCACTGTCACCTCCCCCAAACACGCCAACCCTCCATATCACTGTCACATCCTCAAACATGCCAAGCCTCCCTATCACTGTCGCCTACTCCTAACATTCCATCCCTATCACTGTCACCTCCTCCAAACACTCCATCCCTCCCTATCACTGTCACCTCCTCCAAACACTCCATCCCTCCCTATCACTGTCACCTCCTCCAAACACTCCATCCCTGCCTATCACTGTCACCTTCTCCAAACACTCCATCCCTCCCATCACTGTCACCTCCTCCAACCACTCCAACCCTCCCATCACTGTCACCTCCTCCAACAACTCCAACCCTCCCTATCACTGTCACCTCCTCTGGACCCTCAAACCCCACTATTAATGTCACCTCCTCCAAACACGCCAACCCTCCCTATCACTGTCACCTCCTCCAACCACTCCAACCCTCCCTATTACTGTCAATTCCTAGAGTAACTTCAACCCTCCCTCTCACTGTAACATCCTCAATATACTCCAACCCTCTGTATCGCTGTCACCTCCTCGAATCACTCCTACCCTCCCTATCACTGTCACCTCCTCCAGATACTCCATCCCTCCCTATCACTGTCACCTCCCCCAGACACTCTAACCTTCTCTATTGCTGTCACCACCTCCAAACACTCCAACCCTGCCTACCACTGTCAACTACTCCAACCACTCCAACCCTCCCTATCACTGTCCACTCCTCCAGTAATATCAACCCTGCCTCTCACTGTAACCTTCTCCATATACTCCAACACTCCATATCTCTGTCACCTCCTCGAATCACTCCATCACTCCCTATCACTGTCACCTCCTCCAACCACGCCAACCCTCCCTGCCACTATCACCTCCTCCAGACACTCAAACCCCACTATCACTGTCACCTCCTCCAAATACTACAACCCTCCCTATCACTGTCACCTCCTCCAAACACGACAAAACTCCCTACAACTGTCACCTACTCCAACCACTCCAACTCTCCCGATCACTGTCCACTCCTCCAGTAACATCAACCCTCCCTCTCACTGTAACCTCCTCCATATACTCCAACCCTCCTTATCACTGTCACCTCCTCGAATCACTCCATCCCTCCCTATCACTGGCACCTCCTCCAGATACTCCATCCCCCCATGACTGTCACCTCCACCAAACCACTCCAACCCTCCCTATCACTGTCACCTCCACCAAACACTCCAACCCTCCCTATCACTGTCACCTCCTCCAGTAGCATCAACCCACCCTCTCACTGTAATCTCCTCAATATACTCCAACCCTCCCTATCACTGTCACCTCCTCCGGACACTCCAACCCTCCCTATCACTGTCACCTCCTCCGGACACTCCAAACTTCCCTATCACTGTCACCTCCTCCAAACACTCCAACACTCCCTACCACTGTCACTTCCTCCAGTCACTCCAACCCTCCCTATCACTGTCACCTCCTCCAAACAACCCAACCCTCCCTGCCACTATCACCTCCTCCAGACACTCAAACCCCACTATCACTGTCACCTCCTCCAAATACTACAACCCTCCCTATCACTGTCACCTCCTCCAGTAGCATCAACCCACCCTCTCACTGTAACCTCCTCAATATACTCCAACCCTCCGTATCGCTGTCACCTCCTCGAATCACTCCAACCCTCCCGATCACTGTCACATCCTCCAGACACTGTAACCTTCCCTATCACTGTTGGCACCTCCAAACAGTCCAACCCTCCCAACCACTGTCACCTCCTCCAAACACTCCAATCCTCCCTATCACTGTCACCTCCTCCAAACAGTCCAACCCTCCCAACCACTGTCACCTCCTTCAAACACTCCAATCCTCCCTACCACTGTCACCTCCTCCAGAGACTCCAACCCTCCCTATCACTGTCACCTCCTGCAATCACTCCATCACTCCCTATAACTGTCACCTCCTCCAGACACTCCAACCCTCCCGATCACTGTCTCCTTCTCCAAACACTCCAACCATCCTTATCACTGTCACCTTCTCCAAACACTCGAACTGTTTCTATCACTGTCACCTCCTCCAAATACTACAACCCTCCCTATCACTGTCACCTCCCTCAGACACTCCAACCTTCCCTATCACCGTCACCTCCCCCAGACACTCCAACCTTCCCTATCACTGTCACCTCCTCCAGACACTCCTACCCTCCCTATTACTGTCACCCCCCCAGACACTCTAACCCTTTCAATCACTGTCACCTCCTCCAAACACTCCAACCCTCCCTATCACTGTCACCTCCTCCAAACAGTCCAACCCTCCCTATCATTGTCACCTCCTCCAAACACTCCAACCCTCCCTATCACTGTCACCTCCTCCAGACACTCTAACCCTTTCAATCACTGTCACCTCCTCCAAACAGTCCAACCCTCCCTATCACTATCGCCTCCTCCAAATACTCCTACCCTCCATATCACTGTCACCTCCTCCAAACACTCCAACCCTCACTTTCAGTGTCACCTCCTCCAGACACTGCAACCCTCCCTATCACTGTCACCTCCTCCAAACACTCGAACCCTTTCTATCACTGTCATCTCCTCCAAACACTCCAACCCTTTCTATCACTGTCACCTCCTCCAAACACTCCAACCCTTTCTATCACTGTCACCTCCTCCAAATACGCCAACCGTCCCTTTCACTGTCACCTACTCCAACCACTCCAAAACCTCCCTATCACTGTCACTTCCTCCAAACAGGCCAACCCTCCCTATCACTGTCACCTCCTCCAGACACTCCAACCCTCCCTATCACTGTCACCTCCTCCAAATACGCCAACCGTCCCTTTCACTGTCACCTACTCCAACCACTCCAAAACCTCCCTATCACTGTCACTTCCTCCAAACAGGCCAACCCTCCCTATCACTGTCACCTCCTCCAAACACTCCAACCCTCCCTATCACTGTCACCTCCTTCAGATACTCCGTCCCTGCCTATCACTGTCACCTCCACCAAACACTCCATCACTCCCTATCACTGTCACCTCCTCCAACCACTCCAACCTTCCCTATCACTGTCACCTCCTCCGGACACTCCAACCCCACTATCACTTTCACCTCCTCAAACATGCCAACCCTCCCTATCACTGTCACCTCCTCCAGACACTCCAACCCTCCCCATCACTGTCACCTCCTCCAGACACTCCATCCCTCCCTATCACTGTCACCTCCTCCAGACACTCCAACACTTTGTTTCACTGTCACCTCCTCCAAATACGCCAACCCTCCTTATCACTGTCACCTCCTCCAAACACTCCAACCCTCCCTATCACTGTCACCTCCTCCAAACACTCCATCCCTCCCTATCACTGTCAACTCCTCCATATACTCCAACCCTCCCTATCACTGTCACCTCCTCCAAACACTCCAACCCTCCCTATCACTGTCACCTCCTCCAACCACTCCAACCCTCCCTATCACTGTCACCTTCTCCAGTAACATCAACCCTCCCTCTCACTGTAACCTCCTCAATATACTCCAACCCTCCGTATCGCTGTCACCTCCTCGAATCACTCTCTCCCTCTCTATCACTGTCACTTCCTCCAAAAAGGCCAATCTTCCCTATCCCTCTCAACTCCTCCAACTACTCCAACCCTCCCTATCACTGTCACCTCCGCCAAATACTCCAACCCTCCCTATCACTGTCACCTCCGCCAAATACTCCAACCCTCCCTTTCGCTGTCACCTCCTCCAACCACTCCATCCCTCCCTATCACTGTCACCTCCTCCAACCACTCCAACCCTCCCTATTACTGTCACCTCCGCCAAATACTCCATCCCTCCCTATCACTGTCACCTCCTCCAAACACTCCATCCCTCCCTATCACTGTCACATTCTCCAAACACTCCAACCATCCCTATTACTGTCACCTCCTCCAGACACTCCATCCCTCCCTATCACTGTCACCTTCTCCAGTAACATCAACCCTCCCTCTCACTGTAACCTCCTCAATATACTCCAACACTCCGTATCTCTGTCACCTCCTCGAATCACTCCATCCCTCCCTATCACTATCACCTCCTCCAAACACTCCAACCCTCCCTATCACTGTCACCTCCTCCAAACACGTCAACCCTCCCTATCACTGTCACTTCTTCCAGTCACTCCAACCCTCCCTATCACTGTCACCTCCTCCAACCCTCCCTAATACTGTCAGCTTTTCCAGTAACATCAACCCTCCCTCTCACTGTAACCTCCTCAATATACTCCAACCCTCCGTATCGCTGTCACCTCCTCGAATCACTCTCTCCCTCTCTATCACTGTCACTTCCTCCAAAAAGGCCAATCTTCCCTATCACTGTCACTTTTTCCAAACAGGCCAACCCTCCCTATCGCTGTCACCTCCTCCAGACACTCCAACCCGCCCTATCACTGTCACCTCCTCCAGACACTCCACCCTCCCTATCGCTGTCACCTCCTCCAGACACTCCAACCCTCCCTATCGCTGTCACCTCCTCCAGACACTCCAACCCTCCCTATCGCTGTCACCTCCTCCAGACACTCCAACCCTCCCTATCACTTTCACCTCCTCCAGACACTCCAACCCTCCCTATCGCTGTCACCTCCTCCAGACACTCCAACCCTCCCTATCGCTGTCACCTCCTCCAGACACTCCAACCCTCCCTATCGCTGTCACCTCCTCCAGACACTCCAACCCTCCCTATCGCTGTCACCTCCTCCAGACACTCCAACCCTCCCTATCACTGTCACCTCCCCCAAACACTCCAACCATCCCTATCACTGTCACCTCCTCCAGACACTCCAACCCTCCCTATCACTGTCACCTCCTCCAAACACTCCATCCCTCCCTATCACGGTCACCTCCTCCAGACACTCCAACCCTCCCTATCACTGTCACCTCCTCCAAACACTCCAACCCTCCCTATCACTGTCACCTCCTCCAAAAACTCTAAACCTCTCTATCACTGTCACCTCTTCCAGTCACTCTAAACCTTCCCTCCCAAAACTGCCTCTTCCTGTAGTTTGTTCAGTCATTCCAAACCGCCCCATCCCGCCCTAATCTCTCCCCCCGTCTCCTGCCCCCCGTCTCCTGCCCCCCCCTCTCCTGCCCCCCCGTCTCCTGCCCCCCCGTCTCCTGCCCCCCCGTCTCCTGCCCCCCCGTCTCCTTTCCCCCCCCTCCTGCCCCCCGTCTCCTGCCCCCCCGTCTCCTTCCCCCCGTCTCCTTCCCCCCCTGTCTCCTTTCCCCCCCTGTCTCCTTTCCCCCCCGTCTCCTTTCCCCCCCGTCTCCTTTCCCCCCCGTCTCCTTCTCCCCCCCGTCTCCTTTCCCCCCCGTCTCCTTTCCCCCCCGTCTCCTTTCCCCCCCCGTCTCCTTTCCCCCCGTCTCCTTTCCCCCCCGTCTCCTTTCCCCCCGTCTCCTTTCCCCCCCGTCTCCTTTCCCCCCCCGTCTCCTTTCCCCCCCGTCTCCTTTCCCCCCCCGTCTCCTTTCCCCCCCAGTCTCCTTTCCCCCCGTCTCCTTTCCCCCCCCCGTCTCCTTTCCCCCCCCGTCTCCTTTCCCCCCCCGTCTCCTTTCCCCCCCCCGTCTCCTTTCCCCCCCCCGTCTCCTTCCCGCCCCCGTCTCCCTTCCCCCCCGTCTCCTTCCCCCCCCGTTTCCTTCCCCCCCCATCTCCTTCCCCCCCGTCTCCTTCCCCCCCGTCTCCTTCCCCCCCCGTCTCCTTCCCCCCCCCCGTCTCCTTCCCCCCCCGTCTCCTTCCCCCCCCCCGTCTCCTTCCCCCCGTCTCTTTTTCCCCCCCGTCGTCTCCTGCCCCCCCGCTGTCTCGTCCCCCCCCGTCTTTCCCCCCTCTCCCTCCCCATCACTTTCCCTCCCCCCTCGTCTTACCCCCCTTCGCCTTCCCACTCACCTCGTCGTCTTCCCCCCGTCTCCTTCGCCCCCCCCGTCGCCTTCCCACCCCTGTAGCAGTCCCACCCCCGTCTCCTTCCTCCACCCCCGTCACCTTCCCCCCCATCGCCTTCCACCCCCCGTCGCCTCCCCCCCCATTATCTGCCCCTCCCAATCATCCCCTCGCTCCCCATCATTCCTCGGCCTCCATTGTTCCCCCTTCCCCTAATTGTCCCCCCCATCATCACCCCTCCTCCCACCGTCTCCCCCGCCCCCATCGAACCCCCCCACCCCTCACCTGCCCCCTTCTGTCCCCACCCGTCCCCATCAGTCCCCAGCAGACCTCATCTGTTCAATTCAGTCCCCACCCAGTACCGTCCATCCCCGCCAGAACCCCTCTTTCCACACTCGTCCCCACCAGTCCCCACCAGTCCCCACCAGTCCGCCTCTGTCACCATTAGTCATCATCTCACCACCAGTAGCCAACTGAATCATCGGTCCCCTCTCTCCCCATTGGTCCCCACCTGTCCCCATCAGAATCATCTGTCCCCACCTGTTCCCACCAGTTTCCACCTGTCCCCCTCTGTCCCCACCCGTCCCGACCCATTCCCATCAAATCCTGAGGGTTCTCCCTGAATATAACTGGAATAACCCGAACACTGAGATAACAACCTGAACCATGTGAATGGGGAGGATTCTGCAGTGAGTATCTCCCTAGCCCCTGTACCAATGTCAAAACACTCCCATGGTCACCCCCCTGCCCTGGTCAGTGTTATAATCCAGGACCAGAGCTCGGAATCAATGGGACCTTTTGTTTTGGGATCAGGAATTTGCTTTCCCACCAAGACCCTCTTCCCCTCCCCCACCCCTCTCTGCCTTCCACAAGGACCATTCCCTTTGACACTCCTTGGGTTTGTATCACTCTCACCCCCCAAACCCCCAGGTACCTTCCCCTGTCACTGGAAAAGATACAAACCCTGCTGTTACACCCCCAGCCCCCTCAGCTCCATCCCGGGCCCCCAACCCCTTCTTCCAGGGGAGACAGAGGTTCACTTGCCTCTCCTCCAACCATGTTTCCAGCATCAGGTGCTCCCGGTGTGGGCTTCTCTCCATCAGGAAGACCCAATGGAAACTTAGGGAACGGTTCACTGAGCATCACAGCCGGGCCCAGAGGGGCTGACCAGACCCCCCAGTCACCGCCCAGTTCACTTCCCCCGCAACATGACCATCCTCGACCTCCTGCATTGCCACAACGAACCACACCTCAAATTGGAGGAACAACATCTCATCCTCTGCCTGGGAAACCTCCAGCCCAGAGGATTCAACACGGAGTTCTCCAATTTCAAATAACCTCCCTCCCCCTCCCTTCCCCTGCTCTCTCCCACCAACTGGATTCATTCCTCCCATTGTCCAAACAGGTGGGACCCTCTACCTGTCCTCACCCCCTTCGCCCTCATTTCCCCCCACCCTGGCCTGTTCCACCCCTTCGTCCTCCCTCCCCCTCACCCTCCCACCCTATCCTCCTTCCCCCTCACCCTCACTCCCCCTCCCACCCCATCCTCCCTCCCCTCCTCCCTCTCCCTCCTCCCCCTCCCACCCATCCTCCCTCCCCCTCCCCCTCCTCCCCCTCCCACCCCATCCTCCCTCCCTCCCTCCTCCCCCTCCCACCCCATCCTCCCTCCCACTTCCACCCCATCCTTCCTCCCCCTCCCTCCCCTCTTCGTCCTCCCTCACCCTTCGTCCTCCTTCCCCCTCGTCCTCTCTCCCCCCTTGGTCTTCCCTCACCCTCCCTCTCCCTCCCCATCCTCCCATTCCCTCTACCTCCCTCCCCATTCCCTCTATCTCCCTCCCCACCCCCTCCCCACTTCCTCTACCTCTCTCCCCACCCCCTCCCCACTCCCTCTACCTCTCTCCCCACCCCCTCCCCACTCCCTCTACCTCTCTCCCCACTCCCTCCCTCCCCCTTCCTCCCTCGCCTGTCGGTCCCTCTCTCCGTTGTTCCACTCCCTTTCCATTCAGTTTTTTGGCCCATCCGTCTTTCTCTGGCCCCCTCCCTCCTTGTTCCTGCCCTCTGAACGTCCCCCTACGTATATAAAAGCCCCTCTGTGTCCTATATACCCTCCTCATTGTCCTCCCCCAATACCCGTCCAGGGGGTACAGGAGCCTGTGGGGACTGACTGAGACCAGAATCCCTGACACCTCACAGTCCAGGAGGAGGATATTCAGCCCATCGTGTCTATCCCCCCTTCTATTAACTGCCCAGTGTCCTGCCCCCCTGGGATTTGCCCCTGAATGGCCCCTGACTGAGTCCCCGTTCTGGCAGAGACCGCTCCTCACTGATAGCCCACCGCCTCCCCACACAGTGAGCATGTGCAGACACTCACTGGCCTTTTGACTGACCGTGGATGGGCAGAGGAAGATCCCACTCTCCAGCAATTTCGTCACTTCTTCCTTCCCCCCCCCCACCCCATGCCCCAATCTCACTCAAAGGGGTTTTACCTGACACCCCCTGCTCCCTAGTTTTCCATATGGATTCCCCCTAATTATTTGCCCTCCCAAAGTTTTGTCCCCACCCCTGGATGTTATGTCTGTTCCTAATTTGGCAGCACCCCCTCCCCCACCCACCCCTTTATGTTGGGGGGACACAGTGAGTACGTGCAGACACTCAGTGACCTTTTGAGGGACTGCTTCACTGCCCCTCACTCCCTGAGACAGGGACTTTACATAAACCTCCCCCCCCATCACATTTTCACTCTATTGTGCTGCCCCCGCCAATTATATTCCTGACCACAATTCCCAATACCCCCATGTTCAGTCTCTCCCCCACTTCGGGGGGGTTTCCAGCCCATCCCCATTTATTTCCCTTTCCAATCCACACCCCCACCAAATATTGCCCCCCAATATTCTGTTTCCCCCACATTTACCACCCCCTTCCTCTGTAACCCCATCTTCGGCTAATTTGTGACCACACCCACAATTTTCCACCCCCCTGGAATTTTCCAGCCCCCCCTATTTTCCCCTCCTTCCCCAATCTAATTGCCCCTCTCCCCGGTGTACCTTCATTTACCCCCTACCCACCCCACTGTCCCCTCTGCCCATACTCCCCTATCTCTGTATAAAAGCCCCCTCTGTGTCTCCATTGTGTACAATTCCCCCACCCTCCCTCACCACCCCCACCCCTCACTGTGTCCCAGGCCCTGGGCTGGGGGGGGGCACAGGGAGTATGTGCAGAGACTTACCGGCCATTCGACTGTGTGTGTCTTCATGCACAGCAAGATCCCAGTCCCCAGGCTTCCCCCCTGCCCCACTCCACCCTGAGAAAGGGGCGTTATTTCCCCCCACCCACACCCACACCCACAGTTTGGACAACAACAGGAGTCCCAGGGAACAGCAAGATCCCACTGTGTTAATGATATGTGCAATGCCACACGATACTGAGTCCAAATCTCCCTTAGGGACAGGAGGACAGGGAGGGAGGGCTGGGGGCATACAGACAGATAGAGAGAGGGACAGAGACCGAGGTGGGGAGAGAACACAAACAAGATTAGGGACAGAGAAATGGAGACAGACACAGAAAGAGAGAAAATCCCAGGGTTGGCAGTGTGAGGGAGGGAGAGAGGGAGATGGAAGTTGATTAAATCAGAGCCAAGATCTTTTGAATCAAAAAACAAGAAAAACAAACAAAATCCCATCACTGAGTGACTTCCCAAAGCTCCCGATTTTATCAGCACTTCCCCCTGGTTTTAAACCCAGAGAATGGGAACAGATTTCACTGGGACCCAGGGGGTCAATGCTTTCTGACTGAGACCCCCAACCCCACCCCAAGGGTTTATATTCTGAGACTCGATGGAAGGGAGTTGGTCTCAGAGCCTGGATCTTGTCCCTCCCTCCGTGTTTAACCTGCCCCCTCCAGCTGCTTCTCTCCCTCTCTCTCTCCTTCCCTCACACTGTCTCTCTTTCTCCTTCACTCCTTCCCATCTGTTTCCCTCTCTCATTCTCTCTCTTCTCCCCCACCTCTCTCTCCCTGTCCCTATCCCCCTCTCCATCTCTGCTTAGATTCCTCTTGTTCTCGAGAATGGATTTGTGTCTCTGTGTCTCTCTCCATTCCCCTTTGTTCTGATTGAAATGCCCTCCCCTCCCCTCCCTCCCTCCCATTTAAAGTGTGTTCCCATCTCCCCGCCCTGTCCTGTAGACATTAGCCCTGTCACTATCACATTGTGGAGGGAGGGGGAGGAGAGGTGGTGGGGGGTCTGGGCTGGGGAAAGGAGGGATGATACACCCCACCCACTATCAGACCATCAGCAAATGGAGCCCGGGCCCTGTCGACAGACTCCTGTGATGTGTAAGGGGCAACCTGCAGGCTGAGGGGCGCACAGCAAGATCCAACAGGAAGCTGGGTGTGGCATACCTGGGTATTTCCTCATCTTTACCCCCTGCGAGAACTAGTGCCATCCCCCAGCAACAACCCCTCCCCATATCAACCACTCCACAAGCAAAATGCCCCCCCATGTAATTTTCACACAGCAAGATCCCAATAATACCAGCACTTTCCAAATCCAGTTTCTGATCATGAGTCTCTCTCTGTCTGTCTCTCCCTGCCTGGATTCCCACATCCTGTCCTCCACACCCCTCCCCATTAAAATGACGACAAGTCACAGGGTGGGATATTGATGCACAGTGCGATCCCACAGGGTAGTCCCCTTCGTGCTCCACAATGTGCTCAAATCCCACTTTACATCCAACAGGAGGCTGTGGATTTCTGTGTGTGGGACGGTTTTATTTGTTTGAAAAATCAACCAAAGAAAGACCGAGAGAGAGAGAGATCCCCTCCCAGATACCTGGGGAATTGGCGAACCTGTGTCTTTTCTGTGCGATTATCACATTTGGTCACCCTGGTTGCAACGTAGGCCACTCTGCAGGTAGTTTGAGACACAGCAAGATCCCACATGTAGCATTATTCTGATATTAGAAGAAGTCTTTGGAGAAAGTTTCTCATTTAAGGTTTTACTTCCCTCCTTGGGGAGTCCTGTCTGTCAGACACTCACTGGGGATTGATGTGTTTGTGTCAAATCCCAGGGCCCCAGTTACTTTAACTCCAGGCTTCAAATCTGTTTAAAAACGACAGGGCTGCAATCTGACAGGAGCCAGTTACCCAGAGGCCCCTAAAACCCAGGGTCCCCCAGAGGAGATTAAACCTCGGGGTAAATTAACACACAACTCACGTGGGCCCCCACGGGGTGCAGCCTGTCGACTAGGCCTCAGGCCTCAGGCCCGTGTCCCCTCTGGAGAAAGCTCTTGTTCAAAGGTCTCCTGATCCCAAAGTTTCTCTCTTTGAATCTTCAAGTGGCCAGCAAGATCCCTTGGGAGGAAAGAGACAGCATTAATTGAAAAGCAAAGGAGGAAAATTATTACAGAGAGATAGCACAGCAAGATCCCAGGTTTCCCCCTCTCTCTGTGACACAGACAATTTCCCAGCGACATCCAAACACAAACATATCGGGTGATGAGCTGAGTTTTCATTCCAAAGCTTTGGAGATACTTTGAGATACCAGGTTACCTGATTAAAACACTCACTGCTTGCAATGACGGCATTGGGGCAGCTGGTGCACAGCAAGATCCCACATGCAACAATGCAGCAGCAGCTAATTACTCTGACCATTTTCCCCCTCTGTGATGCTGCTTCAGTTTAATTATTTCCTGTCACCCCAGAATCAAACATTGCAGAATTTCACAATCTCAACACACCTCTCCCTCTCTCTCCCCTTCTGTTTCCCCTGCTCTCTCAATTTTTCAAATCTCTCTCTCACTCTCTTTCTCTCACTGTTGTATTTTCTCACCCTACCCTCTCTGTAACCAATATTACTCTGACATTATGACAAGTCTTTAGAGAGTGTCACATCATTTGGGTTTTAATTCCCCCTCTCAGATCCTGGGGATGGACATAGAGTCAAAGAGATGTACAGAACGGAAACAGACCCTTCGGTCCAACCCGTCCATACCGACCAGATATCCCAACCCAATCTAGTCCCACCTGCCATCACCCGGCCCATATCCCTCCAAACCCTTCCTATTCATATACCCATCCAAATGCCTTTTCAATGTTGCAATTGTACCAGCCTCCACCACATCCTCTGGCAGCTCATTCCATACACGTACTACCCTCTGCGTGAAAATGTTGCCCCTTAGGTCTCTTTTATATCTTTCCCCTCTCACCCTAAACCTATGCCCTCTAGTTTTGGACTCCACGACCCCAGGGAAAATACTATGTCTATTTATCCTATCCATGCTCCTCATAATTTTGTAAACCTCTATAAGGTCATCCCTCAGCCTCCGATGCTCCAGGGAAAACAGCCCCAGCCTGTTCAGCCTCTCCCTGTAGCTCAAATCCTCCAACCCTGGCAACATCCTTGTAAATCTTTCAACCCTTTCAAGTTTCACAACATCTTTCCGATTGGAAGGAGACCAGAACTGCACGCAATATTCCAACAGTGGCCTAACCAATGTCCTGTACAGCTGCAACATGACCTCCCAACTCCTGTACTCAATACTCTGACCAATAAAGGAAAGCATACCAAACACCTTCTTCACTATTCTACCTACCTGCGACTTCACTTTCAAGGAGGTATGCACCTGGACTCCAAGGTCTCTTTGTTCAGCAACACTCCCTAGGACCTTACCATTAAGTGTATAAGTCCTGCTAAGATTTGCTTTCCCAAAATGTAGCGCCTCACATTTATCTGAATTAATCTCCATCTGCCACTTCTCAGCCCATTGGCCCATCTGGTCCAGATCCTGTTGTAATCTGAGGTAACCCTGTTCACTGTTCACTACACCTCCAATTTTGGTGTCATCTGCAAACCTACTAACTGTACCTCTTATGCTCGCATCCAAATCATTTATGTAAATGACATACTTTAACACCAGGCTTCAAACCTGCTTTAAAAATGACAGGGCCGCAATCTGACAGTAGCCAGTTAACCAGATGCCCCTAAAACCCGGGAACCCCAGAGGAGATTAAACCTCGGGGTAAATAAACACACAATCCATGTCGGCCCCCACGGGGTGCAGCCTGTCAACCAGGCCTCAGGCCTCAGAACCACGTCTCCCTCTGGAGCTTGGCCAAGGCTTCCCTCGGCCTGCACATTTTTGATCTTCACGTTGCAGCTTTCCCAACAAAAGTTCATCGGGATAAAAGAAGGAAAAGATTACTTGAAAGGGAATGTGAGAGCATTTTGAAGGCAAGTTACACAGCAAGATCCCAGGTTTAAAATCACCCCCGTCCATCCCCAATGTATTAATGTATCGAACACAGTCAGCAGTTAGGATGGAACATGGTGTGGGAGCAGATCTTCCCAGGGATTGGAGGAGGATAGTGAGGGAAAGGCATCAGATTCTTACACTCTGCAGTGACCTGGGATCAATTGCCTTTTACTGAAAACATTTCCCAACTTGTATGTGCCTGGAGCTCCCTCCAGTCTGAAAGTCTCATTCATCTCTATCATGTCTCCTGTCTCTGACCCAATGGTATATTCATTCCCAGGATAGGGACAACATGGGGCTAGATACAGAGTAAATCTCCCTCCACACTGTCTGCATCGAATACTCCCAGCACATGTGCAGCATGGGGTTAGATACAGAGTATAGATCCCTCTGCACTGTTCCTATCAAACACACACAGGATCGGGACAGCATGGGGTTAGGTACAATGTTAGGCAGCATTGTAGACAGTGCAGATGGTACCTTAACATTACAAAGGGATATCGATAGATTGGGTGAATGGGCAAAGCTGTGTTAGATGGAGTTCAGTGTCAGCAAGTGTGTGGGTATCAGGTTGGAGTACAGAGAGGGAGGTTTACAAGAATGATCCTGGAGCTCAGGGATTACATTCTGAGGGGAGACTGGACAAATGAGGCCGTTTTCCTCCAGAATTGAGAAAGCTAAGGGGTGATCTGATCAAAGCCTTCAAGGAATAAACAGAATGAGACAGGATCAATCAAGATCAACGATTCCCACAGGTTGGAGATTCTAGACCAAGAGGGAACAGAGTCTGAGAATGAGGGCCCAGAGTGTTCAGGAGAGATGGTAGGAAGCACTTTAAGACACACAGGGTGGGAGAGGTTTGGGACTCTCTTCCACAAACAGCAGTGGATGCTGGATCAGTCGTTCAGGTTAAATCAGAGAGAGATACATGTTTATTCAGTGAAGATATTGAGGGATATGGGCCAAAGGAAGGAATGTGGAGTTAGGCCACAGATTAGTCATGATCCCATTGAATGATGGAACAGGCTCGAGGGGCTGAATGGCCTCCTCCTGTTCCTATGTTCCAAAATAACGATCCTCCTGCACTTTCCCTATCAACCCCTCCCAGGGCAGGGACAGGATGGGGTTAGATACACAGTAAAGCTCCCTTTTCTGTATCACCATCAACCCTTCCCAGGGTAGGGTCGGAACAGGGTTAGATACAGAGTAAAGCTCCCCCTACACTGACCCCATCAACCCATCCCAGGATTGTTTAATGGAGCTTTAATATTTGAAAATGCTTCTATTATTCTGTCATTCACTGTCCCTCAGTAACTGTGTGCGCGTTCGTGCGTGCATAAGTGAGAGACTGAGAGAGAGAAACGGAGACAGAGACCAGGGCCCTGCATTACTGGATCAGGTAGTGTTGTGGAGAAACTATAGAGAACCACCAGGAGACGCAGAGAGTTCTTCAAGAAATAAGTCTTTTATTTGCAAACAAAAAACCGTGACACTGAGAAAGCAGATTCTCGAATGCCCCCGAACCTCAGGGTCCGTGGATTTTTATATCATTTTTGATCATGTTTCTGTGAGCTTGTCAGCATGACCAACTATCTTAATCAAAGTATCTCACTCCAGCTCCACAATAAACCAGTGATGTTAGTTCCCATTACCTCTTTAGTTGTACATTCTACTTGATGTTATTCTAATGTCATGATTAGATATTTATTGCGAACTCTGCTGCAGTGATCTTCCATTGCAGACTAACCTGTCATGATAGATATTTAGCTATTCCATCTATTACAATAGGCTCCTGTCTCAAGCTGACTCGACTAACTATTAGTTAGATATTTTAATGTCATGTCCCAAATATTTCCGGTCTCAATCCTGTCAGAATAACACTTACCAGAGAAACTTGCTTTATTCCTAGTGTTATCTCATCTGGCCAAAGTGACCCTTCAGCCTTAACCTTACTCTGCTAATGGGTGTCAGAATGTTCCACTATGGTTATCCCATCCTGCCCCTGCATTCCACAGACCACAGATTCCCAGTGGTCTTCATGCTTTAACCCTTCCTATGCTTTCATGGTCTTTATTTTCCATTGACCTCACTCCAACAACAATACATTTTATTAGTTAAACAGGATGGAAGACAGCATCAATTCTCAGGAAGTGTTTTACTGTTTCTGTTTTTGTTAAAACACTTGGGCGGTGTGCTGGCTCAGTCAGGAGACTGTCTGTGTGGTGTTTGCACATTCACCCCGTGTCTGCGTGGGTTTCCTCCGGGTGCTCCGGTTTCCTCCCACAGTCCAAAGATGTGTAGGTCAGGTGGATTGGTCATGCTCAATTGCCCGTAGTGTTCGGTACATTAGTCAGAGGGAAATTGGCCTGGGTGGGTTACTCTCCGGAGGGTCGGTGTGGATTGTTTCCACACTGTCGGGAATCTAATCTATTTATGACATAACATCATACATAGTAATCTGAGATTGACCAGGTTCTGAATTTATTGTTACAATGGTTAAAGACTGTCACCTATATGCCCATCTCTCGTCAACTGGTCTGTTGAATTTCCCTCATGTTTTGCTCGATATACCAAGTGGGAAGTTGCTCAATGACATCTTAGTTAGGTTACTCCGAAGTCCAAGCCCTCAAACAATAAAGTGCTCCTTTGAGATTAAATTTAAAGGTGTTTCTCTACAAATGGCCAGACTCAAAATGATCACAGCAGATTCAGCCTTCACTTCACAGCAAAGTATCATCTTCCTTTAAATGGGAATATACATCATCTTAAAAGCTAAGGAAATTATTGTGACTTTAAATAAATACTTCCAGTAACTAACATAATCCAATAAATATTGCATACCTTTTGATATTTTTTACTGGAACTGTTAAGCTCAGATTATTATAAAGTTGTTTAAAACATAAGGAACTACAACTACATTAACATTGAAATGACTAATGTGGACTATTAGACCACTCACAACATTCTTAAGCAGGCAGCCCAGAGCATAACATTGCAGTTTGTTTCGATAAGTGTACAGTGAAAATTACCTGGAATAAAATAGCTCGGTTGCTGACTAGATTTTAAACAGGCACAATCATTACTCACAAAATTACACAAAGAACAAAGAACCCCTACAGAACCCCACCTATCCAGCTCGACGTAATTATGCTGTTCCGAGTACATCAGTTCCAATGTTAAACACCAGTATCAATGCTTCAAGTTGAAGTTGGAGGGCAGAAAAGAGAGTTTCTACACAACTCCCTGTTGAACTTTGCAAACCTGTTCAGCTTAGCTCAGCTAAAGAGCTGACCACTGCCCTTTGATTATGTCGGTGAGTTGTCAAGCACGATCACTTTGGCCTGAAGGCTCATCTGTTTACATGTAAACAAAAGGCCTCTTCAAATCCTTTTTATCTCTGTACCACACCAGACTGATCGGAACCTGCACCCCCCCCCCCTCCACCTCCAACAAAAAATCAAGGACAGAGTCTCCTTGAGCCAAGGAACAGCTTTCAGATAAAAATGGACGAGTTTTGTGACACTAAAGAAAGTCCACATTTTTGTTTCAAATGCAATCCCACTGTCTCTGATTACAGATAGTAGCTTTAATTTGGACCCTTGCCAAGTCTAACCTCAATCCTCCAATGTGTAGTCAGCAAACAATCAAACTGCAAGGTCTTGCTTCTTTCAGCAGAAGGACTGCAGTAGTTATTGGGGAGACAGACAGAGGAAGCCGAATCCAGACTGATTCATTCACCAGACTTGGTGCAGTTAATATACTGGTGCAATTATTTTCTGCTCACAACATTTAAAATTCAGTCCTCAGTTATAACTATGTGATCTTTGTTCAGTCTCATTCAACGATGCATGGTTCATCGCAGCTTCTCCCAAGAATTGGGATACAATGTCAGGACAATAAACTTTCCCAAAGTTATTAAGGTTCGAGGGAATGCAGTGAATTGTCACTTTGTTTCAGCACCTGTCAACACAAGTTGTCACCTGCTCCTTTTTCAAATGCACACACTTTTGTTCCACACACAAATCTCTTCACATCACCAAAATCATTTTTCTTGTTTCATATTATCTATTTTTTAAAAATATTACACATTCTGGACAAGATGGATTTTGGCCTGCATTGATGCAGCAATATTCTATAATTTAAAACCAGCTTTCAGGGGAATATCAATAATGGTTTGAACTCACACCAAGCATAGCACAATAGTGTCTGCTGTTCAAATTTTTTAAAAAATCCTGCGCTAACATGCCTCAGCAATGTGGAACTTTTCCACTGTCTTGTGGACTCTAGTGAGACCGTCAATCAAGGAGTATACAGTGGGATTTAGGTAAAGTATTGTTACTTCTGCAATCATAATTACTTGAGCAAGGTAAATACACTCACACCAGTGGAGAATTGTTTCAACCAAGAGCTGAGTTCACAAGAATGAAAACTATGTGAAGGAAATATATAATTGTTTTTGTATTATCTCAGATGTGCATACAAGAATGAAACATGCCTGTAAACAATGGTAGATGTTATAGACAAATAGATAAGGTGCTGTGAGGGTGGAGGTTAAGCCAGATATGCCTGTACAAACAGTAGTTCGAAGCATCTGTTTCCCACTTCTGTAAAAATAAAAACAAACCCCAATTATAGGGTCATAGAGCTCAATATGGATGAGGAATGGGAGGGAATGTTACAAGGGAAACAGATGGCAGTGAAGGAGGATATACCTAACAATGGGCCGCAGCAGGATGTGGTGAAATAGCCAAGCAAGACTTCTACTTTGTTATGTACAAGGCTGGATACGGCAAGAGATAAACAACAGTAATGGGCACCGGGTTGGGAGGAGTGAATCCTATATAAGATATGGACTTGCTAAACTCTGGGTGCCTTACGGCAGGCACCACGCTTGCAAGTGTATCATAAACAATACTGATTGCTTCAGATCTTGTCTCTGACTGAAATTATTGAAGTGCATGAGCTTTGTTTCTCAAAACTGGGGGTTCATCCGGGATATTCTTCCATTGCTGGGGGGAGTGGCTGGCCCTGGACACTGGGAAGACATGTCCCGTTCCCGATTGAGGAGCGGTCTCGTGTCCCAGTTTGGTCCGCTCCCTTGGGTGACTGGTATGAATCCCACAAGAGAGACATCTGAATCAGACAGTGAACGGAGGTCGATAGAAAATACAGCAGAAAGGGGCAAGGCAACTCTGTGCACAGACCAAGGTAAGAAACCTGACTTTTAAGTATTGCCTTGGTGGCTGAGAAAAGGGGTATTTAATCGCTGAGGGACTGGCGAGGGTCCTGAGAAATGGAGGGTAGGCAGAGTAAGTCAAACTGTGACAAAGTAAAGGAAGAAAAAGTCCCTGCTAACATTCCTCCAGAAAGTCCGTTGGGGAGGATGTTGCGGGAATGGACAAGTAAGACTTGTACAAGGGAAAAAGATAAAAAGAAAATGATGAAATATTGTTGTTTATTATGGACCAAAGAACCAATCCTTCGTCCGGCTGTCTTCTGACCAAAGTACAGTTCGGACGAGGATTGGGCATATCAGTATTTAGATCTGTATGTGAATGAAAAACAATCTTTTAGTCAAGAGGAGGCGGACTATGCGTCTTGTTGGAAGGGCAGTTTGGGAATGATGGTAGTAAAGACAAAGGATTCCCCCTCTGCCCCACCCAGTCTCTGGGATCCTCTTGGCTGCTTCCCCCCGCTCCCCCCCCCCCCCCCCGTACCATAAAATCAGATTAGGTGGAAATGGAGGAGGAGGAGGAGAGACAAATAGACGGGGACAGGGAACGGATGACCCACAAGAGGAGGAAGAAGGGGTGGTGGACGGGGATGTTGTTGTCCCAGACCCTCAATCCTCAACGAAAGAAAAGGAAGATAAAGTAGATGTTGAGGAGACCTCTGGAGGATCTAAACCAAAGCCTAGGGGAGGAAAACAAAAAAAGGGGAAGAACGTAAAGAGTTATCCCCTTCGGGAGGTACCAGTAGGGGACAAAGAGATTGGGTTTGTAAGTGCCCCCTTCACCAGTGGGGAGGTCAGAACATTTAAAAAGGAGATGAAGGTCCTGGTTGAGGATCCGGTAGGGTTGTCTGAACAAATTGATCAATTCTTGGGGCCCAGTCTGTGCACATGGACTGAGTTAATGTCTATTTTGAATATCCTATTTACTGGGAAAGAAAGGGGACTTATTCGAGGAGCATCCATTAAAATATGGGACAGGGAATATCCCACTGGGGATGGGGATGCTGGACAGGGAGAGGTGAAGTTTCCCCTCAGAGACCCCCAGTGGGAAAACCAAAACCCGGATCATAGAGAAACAATGAGGGAATTGAAAGACCTGATTCTAAAAGGAATAAGAGAGGCAGTTCCAAAGTCGCAGAATTTGACTAAAGCCTTTGAAGTTAGACAGGAGAAAGATGAGACTCCCTCAGCTTTCTTGAAAAGATTATGAGACTCAATGCGGAAATATTCTGGAATGAACCCTGAGGACCCAGTGGCACAGGGTCTTTTGAAAGTACATTTTGTGACAAAGGCATGGCCAGACATACAGAGAAAGATACAGAAGATAGAAGGGTGGAGTGAAAAGCCATTAGATGAATTATTAAGAGAGGCACAGAAAGTGTTTGTAAAGAGAGAGGATGAGAGACAGAAACAGAAGGTGAAAATGATGGGAGCTACGGTTGGTGAGGGAGTTAAGAAAAGAATGGAACCAGTAGTGAGCAACTGGAGGGTGGGTGGCAGCAGGTAGGACAGAGAGGGAGAGGGAGAGGGAGAGGGAGAGGACAAGGGGGAGAGGGAGAGTGAGAGGACAAGGGGGAGAGGACAAGGGGGAGAGGGAGAGGGAGAGGACAAGGGGGAGAGGACAAGGGGGAGAGGGAGAGGGAGAGGACAAGGGGGAGAGGGAGAGGGAGAGGACAAGGGGGAGAGGGAGAGGGAGAGGGAGAGGGAGAGGACAAGGGGCAGAGGGAGAGGGAGAGGACAAGGGGGAGAGGGAGAGGGAGAGGGAGAGGACAAGGGGGAGAGGGAGAGGGAGAGGGAGAGGACAAGGGGGAGAGGGAGAGGGAGAGGACAAGGGGGAGAGGACAAGGGGGAGAGGGAGAGGGAGAGGAGAAGGGGGAGAGGGAGAGGACAAGGGGGAGAGGACAAGGGGGAGAGGGAGAGGGAGAGGACAAGGGGGAGAGGGAGAGGGAGAGGACAAGGGGGAGAGGGAGAGGGAGAGGACAAGAGGGAGAGGGAGAGGGAGAGGACAAGAGGGAGAGGGAGAGGGAGAGGACAAGGGGGAGAGGGAGAGGACAAGGGGGAGAGGGAGAGGACAAGGGGGAGAGGGAGAGGACAAGAGGGAGAGGGAGAGGACAAGGGGGAGAGGGAGAGGACAAGAGGGAGAGGGAGAGGACAAGAGGGAGAGGGAGAGGGCAAGAGGGAGAGGGAGAGGACAAGGGGGAGAGGGAGAGGGAGAGGACAAGGGGGAGAGGGAGAGGGAGAGGACAAGGGGGAGAGGGAGAGGACAAGAGGGAGAGGGAGAGGACAAGGGGGAGAGGGAGAGGGAGAGGACAAGAGGGAGAGGGAGAGGGAGAGGACAAGGGGGAGAGGGAGAGGGAGAGGGAGAGGACAAGAGGGAGAGGGAGAGGACAAGGGGGAGAGGGAGAGGACAAGGGGGAGAGGGAGAGGACAAGGGGGAGAGGGAGAGGACAAGGGGGAGAGGGAGAGGGAGAGGACAAGGGGGAGAGGGAGAGGACAAGGGGGAGAGGGAGAGGGAGAGGACAAGGGGAGAGGGAGAGTGAGAGGACAAGGGGGAGAGGGAGAGGGAGAGGACAAGGGGGAGAGGGAGAGGACAAGGGGGAGAGGGAGAGGACACGGGGGAGAGGGAGAGGGAGAGGACAAGGGGGAGAGGGAGAGGGAGAGGACAAGCGGGAGAGGTAGAGGACAAGGGGGAGAGGGAGAGGGAGAGGGAGAGGACAAGGGGGAGAGGGAGAGGACAAGGGGGACCATTTGATAGAGGGTTCGAGCGACAGGGACAGAGATGGAGGTCTCCACAAGCAGGATGCTATTATTGTGGAAAGATAATAGTCACAAATGGTTTAGTGTGATAGATTTAAAGGATGCCTTTTGGGCTTGTCTCTTGGCGGAGGAAAGGAGGAATTTGTTTACCTTTGAGTGGGAAGATCCCAAGACAGGACAGAAACAGCAATACCGGTGGGCTGTGCACCCCCAGGAGTTTACGGTCTCCCTGAGTTTATTTAGATAGCTGTTAGAACAAATATTAGAGAAATTTAGCAGCCCCAAGGGGACTACCCTGTTGCAGGATGTAGACGACCTCTTAGTAACAGGAAAAAGAAGAGAAAGAGTAGTAGAAGCCACTAACAAATTATTGAATTTCCTGGGTCAGCAGGGACTGAGGGTATCTAAGAACAAACTACAATATGTGGAGTGAGAAGTGAAATACTTGGGACATTTAGTTAGTGAGGGAAAGCGAAAGATAAGCCCGGAACAGATAGAGGGAATAGTGGGAATGCCACTGCCCAACAACTTAACGGGAGTTACGTACATTTTTGGGTCTAACGGGATATTGCAGATTGTGGATTGATTCCTATGGACAGAAGACTAAGAAATTATATCTCAAACTATTAGAGGGGGAACCAAAATGTCTAAGTTGGGATGATCGGGAAAAAGAACGAGTTGAGGAACTCAAAAGAGATCTGATCCATGCCCCCGAGTCAGCCTTACCTTCTCGAGATAAACCTTTCCACCTCTTTGTTACCGTGGATAAGGGAGCGGCTCTGGGAGTATTGACCCAGAGGTGGGGAGGAATGAGACAACCAGGAGCATATCTTTCGAAGCTATTGGATCCAGTATCCCGGGGGTGGCCTGAGTGTGTGCAGGCTGTGGCTGCCACTGCACTGTTGGTGGAGGAAAGCAGGAAGCTTACATTTGGGGGAGCCCTAATAGTAAGCACCCCACACCAAGTGAGAATGATCCTAAACAAAAAAGCTGGGCGATGGTTGGCAGACTCGCGGATTCTGAAATATGAGGCAGTATTAATAGAAAAGGATGATCTAGTGTTGGTCACGGACAATTCTTTAAATCCAGCTGCCTTTCTTTGGAAAGGGGAAGGAGACTCTCCTCAGAATCCAGGGCACGACTGCCTTGACATTATAGAATACCAAACTAAGGTCCGCATGGACCTGAGAGATGTTCCACTTCATGCAGGAGCCCCACAATTTATAGACAGATCATCCCGGGTGACTGAAGGGAAAAGACATAATGGGTATGCAGTCGTAGACGGGATGGAAGGTAGTGTGGTGGAGGCAGGAAGGTTGCCAAATGGGTGGTCAGCTCAGAACTGCGAACTCTATGCATTGGAAAGAGCCCTTAGGGCGTTAGAAAATAAAGAGGGAACAGTATACACTGACTCTAAATATGTATTTGGTGTTGGCACGTTCGGAAAGATATGGCAGGAAAGAGGACTGATCAATACCCGGGGGAAAGAATTAGTACACGAGGAGTTGATTAAACGAGTCTTGGAGTCCCTATTACTCCCCCGAGAAATAGCAGTAGTGCATGTAAATGGTCATCAGAAAGGAAATGAACCTGAAGTTAGGGGAAATAGATTAGCCGATGAAGTGGCTAAGGAAGCAGCCCTGAACCCACAAGAAGTGGTATTCCATTCCCTAATACCTACTGTCCCAGGTCCTAGGGAAGCTCCTATATTTACTGAAAGAGAGGAAAATAATTGAGAGATTTAGGGGCTGTAAAAAAAGCAGATGGGCATTGGAGGTTACCTGATGGAAGGGAAATGTTAAACAAAATGATGATGGGAGAGATTATGGCTGTCCTACATCAAGGCAGGCATTGGGGAGTACAAGCAATGTGTGATTTAGTTCTTAGGGAATATGGATGTAAAGGAATATATACAATTGTTAAACAAATATGTGAGGGATGTATAATATGCAGAAAGGTAAATCAGAAAGTCTTGAGAAAACAGACCCCAGGAGGAAGAGACCCAGGATTGAGATCCTTCCAGAGTATACAAGTAGATTATACTGAACTCCCCAGAGTAGGGAGACTAAAGTATATGTTGGTTATAGTAGATCATCGATCTGGTTGGGTTGAAGCATACTCCCGAGCTACTGCCACTGCGAGTGGGGTGTCTAAAACAATATTAGAGAACATAATTCCCCGATATGGGCTAGTGAACCATATAGACTCTGACCAAGGAACTTATTTTACCTCTAAAGTGTCACAGGGGGTAATGAAAGGGTTGGGAATTTCCTGGGAGTTCCATACTCAATGGCACCCGCCATCATCAGGAAGGGTTGAGAGAATGAACCAAACACTCAAACGACAGCTCGCTAAACTGATAATAGAAACCAGACTCCCTTGGATCAAATGTTTACCTCTAGCTCTCTTGTGAGTACGAACAGCCCCAAGGAAAGATTTGGGACTATCCCCCTATGAAATCTTATTTGGATTACCTTATCTGGGAACAAATGGGGAATTGCCACTTCCCGAAACTAAAGACTTGTTCTTAAAGAAGTATATACTGGGTTTGTCCTCCTCTTTGTCTTTCCTCAGGGAACAGGGTTTATTGGCACAGACTCCACCCCTTGAATTCACCGTTCATCCCATCCGGCCGGGAGATTGGGTCTCAGTAAAATCATGGACAGAGACTAAATTACAGCCGGACTGGGAAGGGCCGTACCAGGCTCTTTTGACGACCGAAACGTTAATAAGGATGGTGGGGGAAAGGCTGGACTCACTACACTCGGATCAAAGGGCCAGTGGAAGCTGCAGTTGAGGAAGAAGTCTGGACAGTCAAATCAACGCAAGACCCACTGAAACTCAGACTAAAGAGACTTTGAGTAACTGATTATACAGTGGTGACACGAGCGCGGGATTATTTCTGTAAGATTGTATATTAAGTCGTTTTGTGCTTCCCCATCATGTTTAGAATGCTGGAGATGCTTAGAGTTATGATGCTAGCTCTCTTCGTATTGGGATTTTGTCAAACACCATTTTCATATGTATTATTAACAGTCCCTGAGTCTGATAATCCACAAGTAATAGACGCTGATGTATGCAGCTTAAATTGTGGGGATGTAGATAATCAGACACAGTCCCACAGCTCTGAGATACATCTTAATCCTATGGGGATGGCCTTGGGGATGGTACTTGGTATAATGGTCTCGTCACAGTACACCGGGCCCCCGTCCGACCAGCTCTCGATTGTCCTGATAAAAAGTGTAACCCAATATACTTAATGATAAAAAAAAACACATGGCACAGAGCAATTCTGGGGGTGGGGGGTAGGGGGGGCACCTATGAGATACAATTAAATGAAACATTTGGGATAGAAATGAAAGCAAATGGGAAGGATTTCTTGGGCTGTTGTTTTTGAATTAGCGTAGGACAGGGAAAACGGGCAGAACTACTGCGTCACCCCTCCCAATGACCCTAAAGTAGTAAAAATTACACAGGAAAAGGACTTAAAACAGACCATCGAAATAGAAACTGGGTACGGGGTTGAATGGGTAAAATATCCTGTAAAAAGTCTGAACAAGACCAATTGTTATGTATGTGCCTCTGGTCGGACAGTGACCCAGGTGGTTCCCTTTCCGCTCGGGTGGAAGGGAGACAGGAAGGGCATGGAATGTATGATAGCCCTGTATCAGGATGAGACTGCATGGAATGATCGGAACTGTACCTCCCTATCTCTGATGTTCCCTCCCTTGGAGAAGAAAGACTCAAAACCCCCACCCCCCCCCCATGTTTCCAGCCACAGTCAGAAATCACACGTGGTGTGTGTGTAGACGAGGTACAAATCGGTCTGGAGACTTGGGGGGAGCTGAAATTATGTACAGAGATTAAGGATGTTACTGAAACGGAGAAGGGAGGGAACTACTCAGCACTGAAGGTTCCCCGAGTGGATCTGTGGTGGGACTGTGGAGGCAAAATAGAGAGACCCACCCTCCCTCTGGATTGGAGAGGGATATGTGGAATTGTACAGTTGGCAATTCCATTTACCCTGGCATTTGAGAAGGAAAAGCTAGTAGGGAAAAAGAGAAGGGGTAAGAGATCACTGTTAGACACTTCTTTCAATGACAGGATTTATCTCGATTCTGTAGGAGTCCCTGGGGCGGGGGGGTACCTGATGAATTCAAGGCTCGTAACCAGATTGCAGCAGGCTTTGAGTCAGCTCTCTTCTGGTGGGTAACAATTAATAAAAATATAGATTGGATAAATTACATTTTCTATAATCAACAGTGATTTATAAATTATACAAGAGATGTGGTTAAAGGAATATCAGACCAGCTTGATGTGACAAGTGGGATGGCATGGGAAAATAGAATGGCCCTTGAGATGATTCTAGCGGGAAAAGGGGGTGTGTGTGTGATGTTAGGAGGAAGCTGGTGCACCTTTATTCCTAATAACACTGCACCTGATGGTTCAATCACTCGGGCCTTAAGGGGATTGACTCCCTTAGCAGATGAACAGGCTGAGAATTCGGGAGTAGACACATCTCTCACGGGATGGCTTGAATCCTGGTTTGGAAAATGGAAGGGGGGTGGTGGTTTCTATCCTTCCTTCCCTGACAGTAGTAGCCGGGGTGTTGGTAGCCACTGGCTGTTGTATCATACCCTGTATACGAGGACTCACCCAAAGACTGATTGAGACAGCCTTAATGAAACAGATGCCCCTAAAAGGGAATCAGGCAGAGGAACTTTATCGACTAAATAATGAGGGGATGAGTGAGACCAAGATGGATGAAATCTCCGGAATGATGCTTGTGAATTTCGGGGGCGATGCTTAAAAGAAAAATTGCAGAAGGTAACAAATGGTAATTAAAGAAAATGGGGAAATTGTGGGATGTGGGAAAACTAGTGTTACTTCTGCAATTCCATTTACTTGTACAAGGCAAAAACAACTCACACCAGTGTGTAATTGTTTTAGCCAAGAGCTGAGTCAACAAGAATGGAAACGATGTGGAGGAAATACATAATTGTTTTTGTATTAGCTAAAATTGTATGCAAGAATGAAACGTGACTGCAAAACAATGGTAGATATTACAGGCGAATAGATAAATGCTGTGAGGGGAGGAAGTTCAGCTAGGTACGCCTGTACAAACAGGAGGTATAAACATCTGTTTCCCACTTTTACAGAGACACAGGAACAAACCCCAATTAAAAGGGTCATAAGGATCAGGGGAAGGTACAGATGGAGGGAGTAGATAATGGTGAAGAAAGAATATGCCGAACAATGACCTACAGCAGGATGAGGTCAAATGGCCTTGTGAGGCCAGAAATAAGCATTTTGTCACAGACAAGGCCGGATAAGGCAAGAGATAAACAGGGGTAATGGGGGTCGGTCTTAGGGAAGTGGACGATGTAAACAGGGGAGGAGCAATGAAAAACAAAAGAAACCAAATTATATAAATATTGTGTATGAATTGAATTTGGGGTGTGTATGTCCCTTGCCTTGTAGACACTGGACATCACACCCTCTTGCAAGAGTAAAATAAAGGACACTACTGATTCAGATTTTGTCTCGGACTGCAATTATTGAAGTGTGTGAGCTTTGTTTCTCATAGTTCCAGACCCTAACCCCTGGATTAATCCGGCCTATCCCACTCTCTCAGACACTGTATTCCAGACCCTAACCACTGGATTAACCCGGCCAACCCCACATTCTCTGACACTGTATTCCAGACACTAAACTCTGGATTAATCCAACCTATCCCACTCTCTCAGACACTGTATTCCAGACCCTAACCACTGGATTAACCCGGCCAACCCCACATTCTCTGACACTGTATTCCAGACACTAAACTCTGGATTAATCCAACCTATCCCACTCTCTCAGACACTGTATTCCAGACCCTAACCACTGGATTAACCCGGCCAACCCCACATTCTCTGACACTGTATTCCAGACACTAAACCCTGGATTAATCCAACCTATCCCACTCTCTCAGGCACTGTCTTCTCAAACCTAACCATTGGATTAATCCAGCACACCCACACTCGCAGACACCGCATTCCAGAACCTACGTCCTGGATTAATCCGGCCTATCCCAAACATTCTCGGACACTGTGTTCTAGACCCTAATCCCTGGATTAATCCGAACAATCCCACACTCTCAGACATTGTGTTCCAGAACGTAACTCGTTGATAGAATGGGCCGATCCTACACTCTCAGACACTGTGTTCCAGACCCTAGCCCCTGGATTAATCCGGCCTATCCCACACTCTCAGACACTGTGTTCCAGACCCTAACCCCTGGATTAATCCGACCAAATCCACATTCTCAAGCACTATGTTCCAGATCCTAACACCTGGATTAATCCGACCTATCCCACTCTCTCAGGAACTGTGTTCCAGACACTAACTGCTGGATTAGTCCGACCTATCCCACTCTCTCAGGAACTGTGTTCCAGTCCCTAACTCATGGATTAGTCCGGCCTATCCCACTCTCTCAGGCACTGTGTTCCAGACTCTATTCCCTGTATTAATCCTGCCTATCCTACTCTCTCAGGCACTTTGTTGCAGACACTAAACTCTGGATTAATCTGGCCTATCCCACTCTCTCAGACACTCTGTTCCAGTCCCTAACCCCTGGATTAATCCAGCCTATCCAACTCTCTCAGGCACTGTGTTCCAGACCCTAACCACTGGATTGACCCTGCCTATCCCACACCCTCGGGCACTGTGTACTGACCCTAACCCCTGGATTAATTTAGCCTAACCCACACTCTCTAAAAGTGTATTCCAGACAACAAACCCTGGATTAATCCGACCTATCCTACTCTCTCAAGCACTGCTTTCCAGACCCTAAATCCTGGAATATTCTGGCCTATCCCACACTCACACACTGTGTTCCAGACCCTAACGCATGGATTAATCCAGTCTATCCCATAAACTCAGACATTGTATTCCAGACCCTAACCCATGGATTGACCCGGCCTCCCCAAACTCTCTGACACTGTGTTCCCGACCCTAACCCATGGATTGACCCGGCCTCCCCAAACTCTCTGACACTGTGTTCCAGACCCTAACCCATGGATTAATCCCGCCTATTCCACACTCTCAGATACTGTATTCCAGAGCCTAGCCCTTGGATAAATCTGGCCTATCCCACACCCTCAGACCCGTGTTCCAGACACTAATCCCTGGATTATTCCGACCTACGCCACTCTCACAAGTACTATAATCCAGACACAAACCCCTGGATTAATCCGGCCTAGCCCACATTCTCAGGCACTGTGTTCCCGACCCTAACCCCGGATTAATCTGGCCTATCCCACACTCTCAGGCACAGTGTTCCAGACCCTATTTCCTGTATTAATCCGACCTATCCCACTCTCTCAGACACTGTTTTCCAGAACCTAACCCTTGGATTAATCCGGCCTATCCCACTCTCTCAGGCACTGTGTTCCAGACTCTAACCCCTTGATTAATCCGACCAATCACACACTCTCAGACATTTTGTTCCAGAATGTAAACCCTGGATTGACCGGGCCTATCCCACACTCTCAGACATTGTATTCCAGACCCTAACCCCTGGATTAATCTGGCCTATCCCACACTCTCAGACACTGTGTTCCATGACCTAACCCCTGGATAATCTGGCCTATCACACACTGTCAGACACTGTTCCAGACCCTAACCCCTGGATTGACCCGGCCTCCAACACACTCTTAGACACTGTGTTTCAGATCTAATCCCTGGATTCTCCGGCCTCCCCCAGACTCTCAGGCACTGTGTTCGAGACCCTAAACCCAGGATTAATCCAGCCCATTCCACACTCTGAGGCACTGTGATGCAGACCCTAACACCTGGATTAATCCGGCCTATCCCACAGTCTCAGGGACTGTGTTCCAGACACTAACCATTGGATTGACCCGGTCTATCCCACACTCTCAGACACTGTGTTCCAGACCCTAAATCCTGGACTATTCCGGCCACCCCCACACTCTCAGGCTCTTTGTTCCAGACCCTAGCCCCTGGATTAATACAGCCTACCCCACACTCTCAGACACTGTGTTCCAGACCAAAACCCTGGAATATTCCAGCCTGCCCCACACTCTCAGGCACTGTGTTCCAGACCCTAACCCCTGGATTATTCCGGCCTACCGCACACTCTAAGACTCTGTATTCCAGACCCTAACCCCTGGATTATTCCGGCCTACCCCACACTCTCAGACACTGTGTTCCAGACCCTAATGCCTTGATTAATCCAGCCTATCCCACACTCCCAGGTACTTTGTTCCAGACTCTAACCCCGGGATTGAATCGGCCTTCTCCACACTTTCCGGAACTCTGTACCAGACCCTAACCCCTGGATTAATCCTGCCTATCCTACTCCCGCACTGTATTCCAGACCCAAACCGCTGGATTAATCCGGCCTATCCCACGCTCTCAGACACTGTGTTCCAGACCGTAACCCCTGGATTAATCCGACCTATCCTACTCCCGCACTGTGTTGCAGACCCTAACCCCTGGATTGACCCGGCCTATCCTACACTCTCAGACACTGTGTTCCAGACCGTAACCCCTGGATTAATCCGGCCTATCCCACTCTCTCAGACACTGTGTTCCAGACGTTAACTCCTGCATTAATCCGGCCTATCCCACTCTCTCAGACACTGTGTTCCAGACCCTAACCCCTGGATAGACCCGGTGTCCCCACACTCTCAGGCACTGAATTCCAGACCCTAACTCCTGCATTAATCCAGCCTATCCCACACTCTCAAACGTTGTGTCCCAGACCTTCACACCTGGATTAATCCGGCCTATCCCTCACGCTCATACACTGTGTTCCAGACCCCAACCCATGGATTAATCCAGTCAATACACACTCTCAGGCACTGTGTTTCAGACACTAACCCCTGGATTAATCCGACCTATCCCACTCTCTCAAGCACTGCATTCCAGACCCTAACTCCTGGAATATTCCGGTCTATCCCACACTCACACACTGTGTTCCAGACCCTAACCCCTGGATTAATCTGGTCTATCCCATAAACTCAGACAATGTATTCCAGACCCTAACCCCTGGATTGACTCGGCCACCCCAAACTCTCTGACACTGTGTTCCAGATCCTAACCCCTGGATTAATCCAGTCAATACACACTCTCAGGCACTGTGTTTCAGACACTAACCCCTGGATTAATCCGACCTATCCCATTCTCTCAAGCACTGCATTCCAGACCCTAACACCTGGATTATTACGGCCTCCCCAAACTCTCATGCACTTTGTTCCAGACCCTAATCCCTGGATTAATCCGGCGTACCCACACTCTCAGACACCCTGTGTTCCAGACTCTAACCCCTGGATTAATCCGGCCCATCCCACACTCCTAAATAATTTGTTCCAGACTCTAAACCCGGGATTGAATCGGCCTTCCCCACACGTTCCGGCACTTTGTACCAGACCCTAATCCCTGGATTAATCCGGCCTATCCTACTCCCGCAGACACTGAATTCCAGACCCACACTGCTGGAATCATCCAGCCTATCCCACACTCTCAGACACTGTGTTCCAGACTCTAATCCCTGGATTAATCCGGCCTATCCTACTCCCGCAGACACTGAATTCCAGACCCACACTGCTGGATTCATCCAGCCTATCCCACACTCTCTGACACTGTGTTTCAGACCCTAACCCCTGGATTGACCTGGCCTATCCCATACTCTCAGACACTGTGTTCCAGACCGTAACTCCTGCATTAATTCAGTCTATCCCACACTCTCAAATGCTGTGTCCCAGACCTCAACACCTGGATTAATCCGACCGATCCCACACTCTCAGAAATTGTGTTCCAGATCCTAACCCCTGGATAGACCGGGCCTATCCCACACTCTCAGACACTGTGTTCCAGGCCCTAACCCCTGGATTATTCCGGCCTATCCCACACTCTAAGGCACTTTGTTCCAGATCCTAACCCCTGGATTAGTCCGGCCAATCCCTCACTCTCAGACACTGTGTTCCACACCGTAATGCATGGATTAATCCGGCCTATCCCACACTCCCAGATACTTTATTCCAGTCTCTAACCCAGGGATTCACCCGGCCACACCAAACTCTCTGACACTGTGTTCGAGACCCTAAATTCTGGATTGAACCGGCCATCAGTTCATCTCTTGGATCATCTCCTCGAGCCTGTGTGAGTTAGATTGTCAGAGTGGGGTAGTCTGCTCTTCCCTGGGTGTGTTACATTGACAGAGTGGGGTCAGTCTGCTCTTCCCTGGGTGTGTTACATTGACAGAGTGGGGTCAGTCTGCTCTTCCCTGGGTGTGTTACATTGACAAAGTGGGGTCAGTCTGCTCTTCCCTGGGTGTGTTACATTGACAGAGTGAGGTCAGTCTGATCTTCACTGGGTGTGTTACATTGACAGAGTGAGGTCAGTCTGATCTTCCCTGGATGTGTTACATTGACAGAGTGGGGTCAGTCAGCCCTTCCCTGGGTGGGCTACATTGACAGAGTGGGGTCAGTGTGCTCTTCCCTGGGTGGGCTACATTGACAGAGTGGGGTCCGTCTGCTCTTCCCTGGGTGTGTTACATTGACAGAGTGGGGTCAGTCTGCTCTTCCCTGGGTGGGCTACATTGACAGAGTGGGGTCAGTCTGCTCTTCCCTGGGTGTGTTACATTGACAGAGTGGGGTCCGTCTGTTCTTCCCTGGGTGTGTTACATTGACAGAGTGGGGTCAGTCTGCTCTTCCCTGGGTGTGTTACATTGACAGAGTGGGGTCAGTCTGCTCTTCCCTGGGTGGGCTACACTGACAGAGTGGGGTCAGTCTGCTCTTCCCTGGGTGTGTTACATTGACAGAGTGGGGTGAGTCTGCTCTTCCCTGGGTGTGTTATAACGACAGAGTGGAATCAGTTTGCTCTTCCCTGGGTGGGTTACATTGACAGAGTGGGGTCAGTCTGCTCTTCCCCGGGTGTGTTACATTAACAGAGTGGGGTCTATCTGCTCTTCCTTGTGTGGGTTACATTGACAGAGTGGGGTCAGTCTGCTCTTCCCTGGGTGTGTTACTTTGACAGAGTGGGGTATGTCTGTTCTTGACTTGGTGTGTTACATTGACAGAGTGAGTTCATTCTGCTCTTCCCTGGTTGGGTTACATTAACAGACTTGGATCAGACTGCTCAACCCTGGGTGGGTTACATTGGCAGAGTGAGGTCTGTCTTCTCTTCCCCGGGTGTGTTACATTGAAAGAGTGAGGTCATTCTGCGATTCCCTGGGTGTGTTACATTGACAGAGTGGGTTCAGTCTGCTCTTCCCTGGGTGTGTTACATTGTCAGAGTGGGGTCAGTCTGCGCTTCCCTCGGTGTGTTACATTGACAGAGTGGGGTCAGTCTGCACTTCCCTGGGTGTGTTACATTGACAGAGTGGGGTCATTCTGCTCTTCCCTGGGTGTGTTACATTGACAGAGTGGTGTCATTCTGCTCTTCCCTTTGTGAGTTTCATTGACAGAGTGGGGTCAGTCTGCTCTTCCCTGGGTGTGTTACATTGAAACAGTGGGGTCAGTCTGCTCTTTCCTGGTAGTGTTACATTGACAGAGTGGGGTCAGTCTGCTCTTCACTGGGTGTGTTACATTGACAGAGCGGGGTCAGTCTGCTCTTCCTTTTTTGAGTTACATTGACAGATTGGGGTCAGTCTGCTCTTCCCTGGGTGTGTTCCATTGACAGAGTGGGGTCAGTCTGCTCTTCCCTGGGTGTGTTACATTGACAGAGTGGGGTCAGTCTGCAATTTCCTGGCTGGGTTACGTTGACAGAGTGGGGTCAGTGTGCGCTTCCCTGGGTGTGTTACATTGACAGAGTGGGGTCGGTCTGCTCTTCCCTGCGTGTGTTACATTGACAGAGGGGGGTCAGTCTGCCCTTCCCTGGGTGTGTTACATTGACAGATTGGGGTCAGTCTGCTCTTCCCTGGGTGTGTTACATTGACAGAGTGGGGTCAGTCTGCTCTTCCCTGGGTGTGTTACATTGTCAGAGTGGGGTCAGTCTGCGCTTCCCTCGGTGTGTTACATTGACAGAGTGGGGTCAGTCTGCTCTTCCTTGGGTGTGTTACATTGACAGAGTGGGGTCATTCTGCTCTTCCCTGGGTGTGTTACATTGACAGAGTGGTGTCATTCTGCTCTTCCCTTTGTGAGTTTCATTGACAGAGTGGGGTCAGTCTGCTCTTCCCTGGGTGTGTTACATTGACACAGTGGGGTCAGTCTGCTCTTTCCTGGTAGTGTTACATTGACAGAGTGGGGTCAGTCTGCTCTTCCCTGGGTGTGTTACATTGACAGAGCGGGGTCAGTCTGCTCTTCCTTTTTTGAGTTACATTGACAGATTGGGGTCAGTCTGCTCTTCCCTGGGTGTGTTCCATTGACGGAGTGGGGTCAGTCTGCTCTTCCCTGGGTGTGTTACATTGACAGAGTGGGGTCAGTCTGCTCTTCCCTGGGTGTGTTACATTGACAGAGGGGGGTTAGTCTGCCCTTCCCTGAGTGTGTTACATTGACAGATTGGGGTCAGTCTGCTCTTCCCTGGGTGTTTTACATTGACAGAGTGAGGTCAGTCTGCTCTTCCCTGCGTCTGTTACATTGACAGAGTGGGGTCAGTCTGCACTTCCCTGTGTGTGTTAAATTGACAGAGTGGGGTCAGTCTGCTCTTCTCTGGGGGTGTTACATCGACAGAGCGGGGTCAGTCTGCTCTTGCCAGGGGGTGTTGTATTGAAAGAGTGTGGCCAGTCTGCTATTCCCTGGGTGTGTTGTATTGACAGAGTGGGGTCAGTCTGCTCTACCCTGGGTGTGTTACATTGACAGAGTGGCGTCAGTCTGCTCTTCCCTGTGTGTGTTACATTGACAGAGTGGGGTCAGTCTGCTCTTTCCTGGGTGGGTTACAGTGACAGAGTGGGGTCAGTGTGCTCAAACCTTGGTCTGTTATATTGACAGAGTGGGGTCAGTCTGCTCTTTACAGGTTGTGTTACATTGACAGAGTAAGGTTGGTCTGCCCTTCCCTGTGTGTGTTACGTTGACAGAGTGGGGTCAGTGTGCTCAAACCTGGGTGCGTTAAATTGACAAAGTGGGCTCAATCAGCTCTTCCCTGTGTGTGTTACATTGACAGAGTGGGGTCAGTCTGCTCTTTACCGGGTGTGTTACATTGACATAGTGGGGTCAGTCTGTTCTTCCCTGTGTGTGTTACATTGACAGAGTGGGGTCAGTCTGCTATTCCCTGTGTGTAACATTGACAGAGTGGAGTCAGTCTGCTCTTCCCTGTGTGTGTTAGATTGACAGAATGGGGTCAGTCTGCCCTTCCCGAGATTTGTTACATTGACAGAGTGGGCTCAGTCTGCACTTCCCTGTGGGTGTTACATTGAAAGAGTCGGGTCAGTCTGCTCTTTAATCGGGGTGTTAAATTAACAGAATGGGGTCAGTCTGCGCTTCCCTGGGTGTGTTACATTGTCAGAGTGGGGTCGGTCTGCCCTTCACTGTGTGTTTTACATTGACAGAGTGGGGTCAGTCTGCTCTTTACAGAGTGTGGTACATTGACAGAGTGGGGTCAGTCTGTTCTTCCCTAAGTGTGTTACATTGACAGAGTTGGGTCCGTCTGCTCTTCCCTGGGTGTGTTCCATTGACAGAGTGCGGTCTGTATGCTTTTACCTTGGAAGGTTACATTGACCGAGTGGGGTCAGTCTGCTCTTAACTGAGTGGGTTACATTGACAGAGTTGGGTCAGTCTGCTCTTCCCTGTGTGTGTTACATTGACAGAGTGGGGTCAGTCTGCTCTTTCCTGGGTGGGCTACATTGACAGAGTGGGGTCAGTGTGCTCAAACCTGGGTGCGTTAAATTGACAGAGTGGGGTCCGTCAGCTCTTCCCTGGGTGTGTTACATTGACAGAGTGGGGTCGGTCTGCCCTTCCCTGTGTGTTTTACATTGACAGAGTGGGGTCAGTCTGCCCTTTACAGAGTGTGTTACATTGACAGAGTGGGGTCAGTCTGCTCTTTACAGGGTGTGTTACATTGACAGAGTGGGGTCAGTCTATTCTTCCATGGGTGTGTTACATTGACAGAGTGGGGTCAGTCTGCTCTTCCCTGGGTGTGTTACATTGACAGAGGGGGGTCAGTCTGCTCTTCCCTGTGTGTTACTTTGAGAGAGTTGGGTCAGTCTGCTCTTCCCTGTGTGTGTTACATTGACAGAGAAGGGTCAGTCTGCTGTTCCCTGGGTGTGTTAGATTGACAGAATGGGTTCAGTCTGCCCTTCCCTGGGTGTGATACATTGACAGAGAAGGGTCAGTCTGCTCTTCCCTGGGTGGGTTACATTGACAGAGTGGGGTCAGTCTGCTCTTCCCTTTTTGAGTTACATTGACAGATTGGGGTCGGTCTGCTCTTCCCTGGGTGTGTTACATTGACAGAGTGGGGTCAGTCTGCTCTTCCCTGTGTGTGTTACATTGACAGAGTGGGGTCAGTCTGCTCTTCCCTTTTTGAGTTACATTGACAGACTGGGGTCGGTCTGCTCTTCCCTGGGTGTGTTACATTGACAGAGAGGGGTCAGTCTGCCCTTTCCTGGGTGGGTTCCACTGACCAATTGGGGTCAGTCTGGTCTTCCCTGGGTCTGTTACATTGACAGAGGGGGGTCAGTCTGCCCTGCCCTGTGTGTGTTACATTAACAGAGTGTGATCAGTCAGCTCTTCCCTGGGGGTCTTACATTGACAGAGTGTGCTCAGTCTGCTCTTTTCTGGGAGTCTGACATTGACAGAGTGGGGTCAGTCTGCTCTTCCCTGGGGGTGTTAAATTGACAGAGTGGGGTCAGTCTGCTCTTCCCTGGGTGTGTTACAGTGACAGAGTGGGGTCAGTCTGCTCTTCCCTGCGTGTGAAACTTTGATGGAATGGGGTCAGTCTGCTCTTCCCTGGGTGTGTTACATTGACAGAGTTCGGTCAGTCTGCTCTTCCCTGGGTGTGTTACATTGACACAGTGGGGTCAGTCTGCTCTTCCTGGGTGTGTTACATTGACAGAGTGGGGCCAGTCTGCTCTTCCCTGGGTGTGTTATATTGACAGAGTGGGGTCAGTCTGCTCTTCACTGGGTGTGTTACATTGACAGAGTGGGGTCAGTCTGCTCTTCCCTGGGTGTGTTACATTGACACAGTGGGGTCAGTCTGCTCTTTCCTGGTAGTGTTACATTGACAGAGTGGGGTCAGTCTGCTCTTTCCTGGGTGGGTTACATTTACAGAGAGGGGTCAGTGGGCTCTTCCCTGGGTGTGTTACATTGACAGAGTGGGGCCAGTCTGCTCTTCCCTGGGTGTGTTATATTGACAGAGTGGGGTCAGTCTGCTCTTCACTGGGTGTGTTACATTGACAGAGTGGGGTCAGTCTGCTCTTCCCTGGGTGTGTTACATTGACACAGTGGGGTCAGTCTGCTCTTTCCTGGGTGGGTTACATTGACAGATTGGGGTCAGTCTGCTCTTCCCTGGGTGTGTTACATTGACAGTGTGGGGTCAGTCTGCTCTTCCCTGGCGGTGTTACATTGACAGAGTGGGGTCAGTCTGCTCTTCCCTGGGTGTGTTACATTGACAGATTGGTGTCAGTCTGCCCTTCCCTGTGTGTGTTACATTGACAGAGTGTGCTCAGTCTGCTCTTCCCTGGGGGTCTTACATTGAGAGAGTGGGGTCAGTCTGCTCTTCCCTGGGTGGGTTACATTGACAGAGTGGGGTCAGTCTGCTCTTCCCTGGGGGTGTTAAATTGACAGAGTGGGGTCAGTCTGCTCTTCCCTGGGGGTGTTACATTGAAAGAGTGGGGTCAGTCTGCTCTTCCCTGGGGGTGTTAAATTGACAGAGTGAGGTCAGTCTGCTCTTCACTGGGTGTGTTACTTTGACAGAGTGGGGTCAGTCTGCTCTTCCCTGTGTGTGTTACATTGACAGAGTGGGGTCAATCTGCTCTTTCCTGGGTGGGTTACATTGACAGTGTGGGGTCAGTGTGCTCAAACCTGGGTGTTTTACATTGACAGAGTGGGGTCAGTCAGCTCTTCCCTGTGTGTGTTACATTGACAGAGTGGGGTCAGTCTGCTCTTTACAGGGTGTGTTACATTGACATAGTGGGGTCAGTCTGTTCTTCCATGGGTGTGTTACATTGACAGAGTTGTGTCAGTCTGCTCTTCCCTGGGTGTGTTACATTGACAGAGTGGGGTCAGTCTGCTATTCACTGTGTGTAACATTGACAGAGTGGGATCAGTCTGCTCTTCCCTGTGTGTGTTAGATTGACAGAATGGGGTCAGTCTGACCTTCCCTGGATGTGTTACATTGGCAGAGTGGGGTCAGTTGGATCTTCCCTGGGTGAGTTACATTAACAGAGTGGGTTCAGTCTGCACTTCACTGTGGGTGTTACATTGAAAGAGTGGGGTCCGTCTGCTCTTCCCTGGGGGTGTTAAATTAACAGAATGGGGTCAGTCTGCCCTTCCCTGGATGTGTTGCATTCACAGAAAAGGGTCAGTCTGCTCTTCCCTGGGTGTGTTAAATTGTCAGAGAAGGGTCAGTCTGCTGTTCCCTGGGTGTGTTAGATTGACAGAATGGGTTCAGTCTGCCCTTCCCTGGGTGTGATACATTGACAGAGAAGGGTCAGTCTGCTCTTCCCTGGGTGGGTTACATTGACAGAGTGGGGTCAGTCTGCTCTTCCCTTTTTGAGTTACATTGACAGATTGGGGTCGGTCTGCTCTTCCCTGGGTGTGTTACATTGACAGAGTGGGGTCAGTCTGCTCTTCCCTGTGTGTGTTACATTGACAGAGTGTGGTCAGTCTGCTCTTCCCTTTTTGAGTTACATTGACAGACTGGGGTCGGTCTGCTCTTCCCTGGGTGTGTTACATTGACAGAGAGGGGTCAGTCTGCCCTTTCCTGGGTGGGTTCCACTGACCAATTGGGGTCAGTCTGCTCTTCCCTGGGTCTGTTACATTGACAGAGGGGGGTCAGTCTGCCCTGCCCTGTGTGTGTTACATTAACAGAGTGTGATCAGTCAGCTCTTCCCTGGGGGTCTTACATTGACAGAGTGTGCTCAGTCTGCTCTTTTCTGGGGGTCTGACGTTGACAGAGTGGGGTCAGTCTGCTCTTCCCTGGGGGTGTTAAATTGACAGAGTGGGGTCAGTCTGCTCTTCCCTGGGTGTGTTACAGTGACAGAGTGGGGTCAGTCTGCTCTTCCCTGCGTGTGTAACTTTGATGGAATGGGGTCAGTCTGCTCTTCCCTGGGTGTGTTACATTGACAGAGTTCGGTCAGTCTGCTCTTCCCTGGGTGTGTTACATTGACACAGTGGGGTCAGTCTGCTCTTCCTGGGTGTGTTACATTGACAGAGTGGGGCCAGTCTGCTCTTCCCTGGGTGTGTTATATTGACAGAGTGGGGTCAGTCTGCTCTTCACTGGGTGTGTTACATTGACAGAGTGGGGTCAGTCTGCTCTTCCCTGGGTGTGTTACATTGACACAGTGGGGTCAGTCTGCTCTTTCCTGGTAGTGTTACATTGACAGAGTGGGGTCAGTCTGCTCTTTCCTGGGTGGGTTACATTGACAGAGAGGGGTCAGTGTGCTCTTCCCTGGGTGTGTTACATTGACAGAGTGGGGCCAGTCTGCTCTTCCCTGGGTGTGTTATATTGACAGAGTGGGGTCAGTCTGCTCTTCACTGGGTGTGTTACATTGACAGAGTGGGGTCAGTCTGCTCTTCCCTGGGTGTGTTACATTGACACAGTGGGGTCAGTCTGCTCTTTCCTGGGTGGGTTACATTGACAGATTGGGGTCAGTCTGCTCTTCCCTGGGTGTGTTACATTGACAGTGTGGGGTCAGTCTGCTCTTCCCTGGCGGTGTTACATTGACAGAGTGGGGTCAGTCTGCTCTTCCCTGGGTGTGTTACATTGACAGATTGGTGTCAGTCTGCCCTTCCCTGTGTGTGTTACATTGACAGAGTGTGCTCAGTCTGCTCTTCCCTGGGGGTCTTACATTGAGAGAGTGGGGTCAGTCTGCTCTTCCCTGGGTGGGTTACATTGACAGAGTGGGGTCAGCCTGCTCTTCCCTGGGGGTGTTAAATTGACAGAGTGGGGTCAGTCTGCTCTTCCCTGGGGGTGTTACATTGAAAGAGTGGGGTCAGTCTGCTCTTCCCTGGGGGTGTTAAATTGACAGAGTGAGGTCAGTCTGCTCTTCACTGGGTGTGTTACTTTGACAGAGTGGGGTCTGTCTGCTCTTCCCTGCGGGTATTACTTTGATAGAATGGGGTCAGTCTGCTCTTCCCTGGGTGTGTTATATTGACAGAGTTGGGTCAGTCTGCTCTTCCCTGGGGGTGTTACATCGACAGAGTGGGGTCAGTCTGCTCTTCCCTGTGTGTGTTACATTGACAGAGTGGGGTCAGTCTGCTCTTTCCTGGGTGGGTTACATTGACAGTGTGGGGTCAGTGTGCTCAAACCTGGGTGTTTTACATTGACAGAGTGGGGTCAGTCAGCTCTTCCCTGTGTGTGTTACATTGACAGAGTGGGGTCAGTCTGCTCTTTACAGGGTGTGTTACATTGACATAGTGGGGTCAGTCTGTTCTTCCATGGGTGTGTTACATTGACAGAGTTGTGTCAGTCTGCTCTTCCCTGGGTGTGTTACATTGACAGAGTGGGGTCAGTCTGCTGTTCACTGTGTGTAACATTGACAGAGTGGGATCAGTCTGCTCTTCCCTGTGTGTGTTAGATTGACAGAATGGGGTCAGTCTGACCTTCCCTGGATGTGTTACATTGGCAGAGTGGGGTCAGTTGGATCTTCCCTGGGTGAGTTACATTAACAGAGTGGGGTCAGTCTGCACTTCACTGTGGGTGTTACATTGAAAGAGTGGGGTCCGTCTGTACTTCCCTGGGGGTGTTAAATTAACAGAATGGGGTCAGTCTGCCCTTCCCTGGATGTGTTGCATTCACAGAAAAGGGTCAGTCTGCTCTTCCCTGGGTGTGTTAAATTGTCAGAGTGGGGTCGGTCTGCCCTTCCCTGTGTGTTTTACATTGACAGAGTGGGGTCAGTCTGTTCTTCCTTGAGTGTGTTACATTGACAGAGTTGGGTCAGTCTGCTCTTCCCTGGGTGTGTTCCATTGACAGAGTGCGGTCTGTTTGCTCTACCCTGGGAAGGTTACATTGACCGATTGGGGTCAGTCTGCTCTTAACTGAGTGGGTTACATTGACAGAGTTGGGTCAATCTGCTCATCCCTGTGTGTGTTACATTGACAGAGTGGGGTCAGTCTGCTCTTTCCTGGGTGGGCTACATTGACAGAGTGGGGTCAGTGTGCTCAAACCTGGGTGCGTTAAATTGACAGAGTGAGGTCCGTCAGCTCTTCCCTGGGTGTGTTACATTGACAGAGTGGTGCCAGTCTGCTCTTCCCTGGGTGTGTTAGATTCACAGAATGGAGTCAGTCTGCTCTTCCCTGGGTGTGTTATCATGACAGAGTTGGGTCAGTCTGCTCTTCCCTGGGGGTGTTACATCGACAGAGTGGGGTGAGTCTGCTCTTCCCTGGGGGTGTTTTATTGACAGAGTGGGGCCAGTCTGCTCTTCCCTGGGAGTGTTATATTGACAGAGTGGGGTCAGTCTGCTCTTCCCTGGGTGTGTTACATTGACAGAGTGGGGTCAGTCTGCTCTTCCCTGTGTGTGTTACATTGACAGAGTGGGGTCATTCTGCTCTTTCCTGGGTGGGTTACATTGACAGAGTGGGGTCAGTGTGCTCAAACCTGGGTGTGTTACATTGACAGAGTGGGGTCAGTCTGCTCTTTGCAGGGTGTGTTACATTGACAGAGTGAGGTTGGTCTGCCCTTCCCTGTGTGTGTTACATTGACAGAGTGGGGTCAGTCAGCTCTTCCCTGTGTGTGTTACATTGACAGAGTGGGGTCAGTCTGCTCTTTCCAGGGTGTGTTACATTGACATAGTGGGGTCAGTCTGTTCTTCCATGGGTGTGTTACATTGACAGAGTTGTGTCAGTCTGCTCTTCCCTGGGTGAGTTACATTAACAGAGTGGGGTCAGTCTGCACTTCCCTGTGTGTGTTACATTGAAAGAGTGGGGTCAGTCTGCTCTTCCCTGGGGGTGTTAAATTCACAGAATGGGGTCAGTCTGTCCTTCCCTGGATGTGTTGCATTCACAGAGAAGGGTCAGCCTGCTCTTCCCTGGGTGTGTTACATTGTCAGAGTAGGGTCGGTCTGCCCTTCCCTGTGTGTTTTACATTGACAGAGTGGGGTCAGTGTGCTCTTTACAGAGTGTGTTACATTGACAGAGTGGGGTCAGTCTGTTCTTCCATGTGTGTGTTACATTGACAGAGTTGGGTCAGTCTGCTCTTCCCTGGGTGTGTTACATTGACAGAGTGGGGTCAGTCTGCTCTTCCCTGTGTGTTACATTGACAGAGAGGGGTCAGTCTGCTCTTCCCTGGGGGAGTTACTTTGATAGAATGGGGTCTGTCTGCTCTTCCCTGGGTGTGTTATATTGACAGAGTTGGGTCGGTCTGCTCTTCCCTGGGGGTGTTACATCGACCGAGTGGGGTGAGTCTGCTCTTCCCTGGGGGTGTTTTATTGACAGAGTGGGGCCAGTCTGCTCTTCCCTGGGTGTGTTACATTGACAGAGTGGGGTCAGTCTGCTCTTCCCTGCGTGTGTTACATTGACAGAGTGGTGCCAGTCTGCTCTTCCCTGGGTGTGTTATATTGACAGAGTGGGGTCAGTCTGCTCTTCCCTGGGTGTGTTACATTGACACAGTGGGGTCAGTCTGCTCTTTCCTGGTAGTGTTACATTGACAGAGTGGGGTCAGTCTGCTCTTTCCTGGGTGGGTTACATTGACAGAGACGGGTCAGCGTGCTATTCCCTGGGTGTCTTAAATTGACAGAGTGGGGTCAGTCTGCTCTTCCCTGGATGTGTTACATTGACAGTGTGGGGTCAGTCTGATCTTCCCTGTCGGTGTTACATTGACAGTGTGGGGTCAGTCTGCTCTTCCCTGGGTGTGTTACATTGATAGAGTGGGGTCAGTCTGCTCTTTCCTGGGTGGGTTACGTTGACAGAGTGGGGTCAGTGTGCTCTACCCTGGGTGTGTTACATTGACAGAGTGGGATCGGTCTGCTCTTCCCTGGGTGTGTTACATTGACAGAGGGGGGTCAGTCAGCCCTTTCCTGGGTGTGTTACATTGACAGATTGGGGTCAGTCTGCTCTTCCCTGGGTGTGCTACATTGACAGAGGGGGGTCAGTCTGCCCTTCCCTGTGTGTGTTACATTGACAGAGTGTGCTCAGTCTGCTCTTCCCTGGGGGTCTTACATTGACAGAGTGGGGTCAGTCTGCTCTTCCCTGGGGGTGTTACATTGAAAGGGTGGGGTCAGTCTGCTCTTCCCTGGGGGTGTTAAATTGACAGAGTGGGGTCAGTCTGCTCTTCCCTGGGGGTGTTACATTGAAAGAGTGGGGTCAGTCTGCTCTTCCCTGGGGGTGTTAAATTGACAGAGTGAGGTCAGTCTGCTCTTCACTGTGTGAGTTACATTGACAGAGTGGGGTCTGTCTGCTCTTCCTGCGTGTATTACTTTGATAGAATGGGGTCAGTCTGCTCTTCCTTGGGTGTGTTATATTGACAGAGTTGGGTCAGTCTGCTCTTCCCTGGGGGTGTTACATCGACAGAGTGGGGGCAGTCTGCTCTTCCCTGTGTGTGTTACATTGACAGAGTGGGGTCAGTCTGCTCTTTCCTGGGTGGGTTACATTGACAGAGTGGGGTCAGTGTGCTCAAACCTGGGTGGTTACATTGACAGAGTGGGGTCAGTCTGCTCTTTACAGGGTGTGTTACATTGACAGAGTTAGGTTGGTCTGCCCTTCCCTGTGTGTGTTACGTTGACAGAGTGGGGTCAGTGTGCTCAAATCTGGATGCGTTAAATTGACAGAGTGGGGTCAGTCAGCTCTTCCCTGTGTGTGTTACATTGACAGAGTGGGGTCAGTCTGCTCTTCCATGGGTGTGTTACATTGACAGAGTTGTGTCAGTCTGCTCTTCCCTGTGTGTGTTACATTGACAGAGTGGGGTCAGTCTGCTATTCCCTGTGTGTAACATTGACAGAGTGGGGTCAGTCTGCTCTTCCCTGTGTGTGTTAGATTGACAGAGTGGGGTCAGTCTCTTCTTCCATGTGTGTGTTACATTGACAGAGTTGGGTCAGTCTGTTCTTCCATGGGTGTGTTACATTGACAGAGTTGTGTCAGTCTGCTCTTCCCTGGGTGTGTTACATTGACAGAGTGGGGTCAGTCTGCTATTCCCTGTGTGTAACATTGAAAGAGTGCGGTCAGTCTGCTCTTCCCTGGGGGTGTTAAATTGACAGAGTGAGGTCAGTCTGCTCTTCCGTGGGTGTGTTACAGTGACAGAGTGGGGTCAGTCTGCTCTTCCCTGGGTGTGTTACTTTGCTAGAATGGGGTCAGTCTGCTCTTCCCTGGGTGTGTTATATTGACAGAGTTGGGTCAGTCTGCTCTTCCCTGGGGGTGTTACATCGACAGATTGGGGTGATTCTGCTCTTCACTGGGGGTGTTTTATTGACAGAGTGGGGTCAGTCTGCTCTTCCCTGTGTGTGTTACATTGACAGAGTGGGGTCAGTCTGCTCTTTCCTGGGTGGGTTACATTGACAGAGTGGGGTCAGTGTGCTCAAACCTGGGTGTGTTACATTGACAGAGTGGGGTCAGTCTACTCTTTGCAGGGTGTGTTACATTGACAGAGTTAGGTTGGTCTGCCCTTCCCTGTGTGTGTTACGTTGACAGAGTGGGGTCAGTGTGCTCAAACCTGGGTGCGTTAAATTGACAGAGTGGGGTCAGTCAGCTCTTCCCTGTGTGTGTTACATTGACAGAGTGGGGTCAGTCTGCTCTTTACAGGTTGTGTTACATTGACAGAGTGGGGTCAGTCTGCTCTTCCCTGTGTGTGTTACATTGACAGAGTGTGCTCAGTCTGCTCTTCCCTGGGGGTCTTACATTGACAGAGTGGAGTCAGTCTGCTCTTACCTGGGGGTGTTACATTGAAAGAGTGCGGTCAGTCTGCTCTTCCCTGTGTGTTTTACATTGACAGAGTGGGGTCAGTCTGCTCTTTACAGAGTATGTTACATTGACAGAGTGGGGTCAGTCTGTTCTTCCCTGAGTGTGTTACATTGACAGAGTTGGGTCAGTCTGCTCTTCCCTGGGTGTGTTCCATTGACAGAGTGCTGTCTGTTTGCTCTTCCCTGGGAAGGTTACATTGACCGATTGGGGTCAGTCTACTCTTAACTGAGTTGGTTACATTGATAGAGTTGGGTCAATCTGCTCATCCCTGTGTGTGTTACATTGACAGAGGGGGTCAGTCTGCTCTTTCCTGAGTGGGCTACATTGACAGAGTGGGGTCAGTGTGCTCAAACCTGGGTGCGTTAAATTGACAGAGTGGGGTCCGCCAGCTCTTCCCTGGGTGTGTTACATTGACAGAGTGGGGTCGGTCTGCCCTTCACTGTATGTGTTACATTGACAGAGTGGGGTCAGTCTGCACTTTCCAGGGTGTGTTACATTGACAGAGTGGGGTCAGTCTGCTCTTCCCTGGGTGTGTTACATTGACAGAGTGGGGTCAGTCTGCACTTCCCTGTGTGTTACATTGACAGAGTGGGGTCAGTCTGCACTTCCCTGGGTGTGTTAGATTGACAGAATGGGGTCAGTCTGCCCTTCCCTGGGTGTGTTACATTGACAGAGAAGGGTCAGTCTGCTCTTCCCTTTGTGAGTTTCATTGACAGAGGGGGGTCAGTCTGCCCTTCCCTTGGGTGTGTTACACTGACAGAATGGGGTCAGTCTGCTCTTCCCTGGGTGTGTTACATTGTCAGAGTGTGCTCAGACTGCTCTTCCCTGAGGGTCTTACATTGACAGAGTGGAGTCAGTCTGCTCTTCCCTGGTGGTGTTACATTGAATGAGTGCGGTCAGTTTGCTCTTCCCTGGGGGTGTTAAATTGACAGAGTGAGGTCAGTCTACTCTTCCGTGGGTGTGTTACAGTGACAGAGTGGGGTCAGTCTGCACTTCCCTGTGTGTTACATTGACAGAGTGGGGTCAGTCTACTCTTCCCTGGGTGTGTTACTTTGCTAGAATGGGGTCTGTCTGCTCTTCCCTGGGTGTGTTATATTGACAGAGTTGGGTCAGTCTGCTCTTCACTGGGGGTGTTACATCGACAGAGTGGGGTGAGTCTGCTCTTCCCTGTGGGTGTTTTATTGACAGAGTGGGGCTAGTCTGCTCTTCCCTGGGTGTGTTATATTGACAGAGTGGGGTCAGTCTGCTCTTCCCTGGGTGTGTTACATTGACAGAGTGGGGTCAGTCTGCTCTTTACAGAGTGTGTTACATTGACAGAGTGGGGTCAGTCTGTTCTTCCATGTGTGTGTTACATTGACAGATTTGGGTCAGTCTGCTCTTCCCTGGGTGTGTTACATTGACAGAGTGGAGTCAGTCTGCTCTTCCCTGTGTGTTACATTGACAGAGTGGGGTCAGTCTGCTCTTCCCTGGGGGTGTTACTTTGATAGAATGGGGTCAGTCTGCTCTTCCCTGGGTGTGATACATTGACAGAGAAGGGTCAGTCTGCTCTTCCCTGGGTGGGTTACATTGACAGATTGGGGTGAGTCTGCTCTTCCCTGGGTGTTTTATATCGACAGAGTGGAATCAGTTTGCTCTTCCCTGGGTGTGTTACATTAACAGAGTGGGGTCAGTCTGGTCTTCCCTTTGTGAGTTTCATTGACAGAGTGGGGTCAGTGTGCTCTTCCCTGGGTGTGTTACATTGACACAGTGGGGTCAGTCTGCTCTTTCCAGGGTGGGTTACATTGACAGAGTGGGGTCAGTCTGCTCTTCCTTGGGTGTGTTACATTGACAGAGTGGGGTCGGTCTGCTCTTCCCTGGGTGTGTTACATTGACATGGGGGGTCAGTCTGCTCTTCCCTGGGTGTGTTACATGGACAGAGTGCGGTCAGTCTGCTCTTCCGTGGGTGTGTTACAGTGACAGAGTGGGGTCAGTCTGCTCTTCCCTGGGTGTGTTACTTTGCTAGAATGGAGTCAGTCTGCTCTTCCCTGGGTGTGTTATATTGACAGAGTTGGGTCAGTCTGCTCTTCCCTGGGGGTGTTACATCGACAGAGTGGGGTGAGTCTGCTCTTCCCTGGGGGTGTTTTATTGACAGAGTGGGGCCAGTCTGCTCTTCCCTGGGTGTGTTATATTGACAGAGTGGGGTCAGTCTGCTCTTCACTGGGTGTGTTACATTGACAGAGTTGGGTCAGTCTGCTCTTCCCTGTGTGTGTTACATTGACAGAGTGGGGTCAGTCTGCTCTTTCCTGGGTGGGTTACATTGACAGAGTGGGGTCAGTGTGCTCAAACCTGGGTGTGTTACATTGACAGAGTGGGGTCAGTCTACTCTTTGCAGGGTGTGTTACATTGACAGAGTTAGGTTGGTCTGCCCTTCCCTGTGTGTGTTACGTTGACAGAGTGGGGTCAGTGTGCTCAAACCTGGGTGCGTTAAATTGACAGAGTGGGGTCAGTCAGCTCTTCCCTGTCTGTGTTACATTGACAGAGTGGGGTCAGTCTGCTCTTTACAGGGTGTGTTACATTGACAGAGTGGGGTCAGTCTGCTCTTCCCTGGGTGTGTTACATTGACAGAGTGTGCTCAGTCTGCTCTTCCCTGGGGGTCTTACATTGACAGAGTGGAGTCAGTCTGCTCTTCCCTGGGGGTGTTACATTGAAAGAGTGAGGTCAGTCTGCTCTTCCCTGGGGGTGTTAATTTGCTAGAATGGGGTCAGTCTGCTCTTCCCTGGGTGTGTTATATTGAAAGAGTGGGGTCAGTCTGCTCTTCACTGGGGGTTTTACATCGACAGAGTGGGGTGAGTCTGCTCTTCCCTGGGGGTGTTTTATTGACAGAGTGGGGCCAGTCTGCTCTTCCCTGGGTGTGTTAAATTGACAGAGTGGGGTCAGTCTGCTCTTCCCTGGGTGTGTTACATTGACAGAGTGGGGTCAGTCTGCTCTTTACAGAGTGTGTTACATTGTCAGAGTGGTGTCAGTCTGTTCTTCCATGTGTGTGTTACATTGACAGAGTTGGGTCAGTCTGCTCTTCCCTGGGTGTGTTACATTGACAGAGTGGAGTCAGTCTGCTCTTCCCTGTGTGTTACATTGACAGAGTGGGGTCAGTCTGCTCTTCCCTGGGGGTGTTACTTTGATAGAATGGGGTCAGTCTGCTCTTCCCTGGGTGCGATACATTGACAGAGAAGGGTCAGTCTGCTCTTCCCTGGGTGTTTTATATCGACAGAGTGGAATCAGTTTGCTCTTCCCTGGGTGTGTTACATTAACAGAGTGGGGTCAGTCTGCTCTTCCCTTTGTGAGTTTCATTGACAGAGTGGGGTCAGTCTGCTCTTCCCTGGGTGTGTTACATTGACACAGTGGGGTCAGTCTGCTCTTTCCTGGTAGTGTTAAATTGACAGAGTGGGGTCAGTCTGCTCTTTCCAGCGTGGGTTACATTGACAGAGTGGGGTCAGTCTGCTCTTCCCTGGGTGTGTTACATTGACAGAGTGGGGTCGGTCTGCTCTTCCCTGGGTGTGTTACATTGACAGATTGGGGTCATTCTGCTCTTCCCTGGGTCTGTTACATTGACAGAGTGGGGTCAGTCTGCTCTTCCCTGGGTGTGTTACATTGACAGAGTGTGCTCAGTCTGCTCTTCCCTGGGGGTCTTACATTGACAGAGTGGAGTCAGTCTGCTCTTCCCTGGGGGTGTTACATTGAAAGAGTGCGGTCAGTCTGCTCTTCCCTGGGGGTGTTAAATTGACAGAGTGAGGTCAGTCTGCTCTTCCCTGGGTGTGTTACATTGACAGAGTGGGGTCAGTCTGCTCTTCCCTGGGTGTGTTAAATTGACAGTGAGGTCAGTCTGCTCTTCCGTGGGTGTGTTACAGTGACAGAGTGGGGTCAGTCTGCTCTTCCCTGGGTGTGTTACTTTGCTAGAATGGGGTCAGTCTGCTCTTCCCTGGGTGTGTTATATTGACAGAGTTGGGTCAGTCTGCTCTTCCCTGGGGGTGTTACATCGACAGAGTGGGGTGAGTCTGCTCTTCCCTGGGGGTGTTTTATTGACAGAGTGGGGCCAGTCTGCTCTTCCCTGGGTGTGTTATATTGACAGAGTGGGGTCAGTCTGCTCTTCCCTGGGTGTGTTACATTGACAGAGTGGGGTCAGTCTGCTCTTCCCTGTGTGTGTTACATTGACAGAGTGGGGTCAGTCTGCTCTTTCCTGGGTGGGTTACATTGACAGAGTGGGGTCAGTGTGATCAAACCTGGATGTGTTACATTGACAGAGTGGGGTCAGTCTGCTCTTTGCAGGGTTTGTTACATTGACAGAGTTAGGTTGGTCTGCCCTTCCCTGTGTGTGTTACGTTGACAGAGTGGGGTCAGTGTGCTCAAAGCTGGGTGCGTTAAATTGACAGAGTGGGGTCAGTCAGCTCTTCCCTTTGTGTGTTACATTGACAGAGTGGGGTCAGTCTGCTCTTTACAGGGTGTGTTACATTGACATAGTGGGGTCAGTCTGTTCTTCCATGGGTGTGTTACATTGACAGAGTTGTGTCAGTCTGCTCTTCCCTGGGTGAGTTACATTAACAGAGTGGGGTCAGTCTGCACTTCCCTGTGTGTGTTACATTGAAAGAGTGGGGTCAGTCTGCTCTTCCCTGGGGGTGTTAAATTAACAGAATGGGGTCAGTCTGCCCTTCCCTGGATGTGTTGCATTCACAGAGAAGGGTCAGTCTGCTCTTCCCTGGGTGTGTTACATTGTCAGAGTAGGGTCGGTCTGCCCTTCCCTGTGTGTTTTACATTGACAGAGCGGGGTCAGTCGGCTCTTTACAGAGTGTGTTACATTGACAGAGTGGGGTCAGTCTGTTCTTCCATGTGTGTGTTACATTGACAGAGTTGGGTCAGTCTGCTCTTTACAGAGTGTGTTACATTGACAGAGTTGGGTCAGTCTGTTCTTCCATGTGTGTGTTACATTGACAGAGTTGGGTCAGTCTGCTCTTCCCTGGGGGTGTTACTTTGATAGAATGGGGTCAGTCTGCTCTTCCCTGGGTGTGTTATATTGACAGAGTTGTGTCAGTCTGCTCTTCCCTGGGGGTGTTACATCGACAGAGTGGGGTGAGTCTGCTCTTCCCTGGGGGTGTTTTATTGACAGAGTGGGGTCAGTCTGCTCTTCCCTCGGTGTGTTACATTGACAGAGTGGGGTCAGTCTGCTCTTCCATGGGTGTGGTACATTGACAGAGTTGTGTCAGTCTGCTCTTCCCTGGGTGAGTTACATTAACAGAGTGGGGTCAGTCTGCACTTCCCTGTGTGTGTTACATTGAAAGAGTGGGGTCAGTCTGCTCTTCCCTGGGGGTGTTAAATTAACAGAATGGGGTCAGTCTGCCCTTCCCTGGATGTGTTGCATTCACAGAGAAGGGTCAGTCTGCTCTTCCCTGGGTGTGTTACATTGTCAGAGTAGGGTCGGTCTGCCCTTCCCTGTGTGTTTTACATTGACAGAGTGGGGTCAGTCTGCTCTTTACAGAGTGTGTTACATTGACAGAGTGGGGTCAGTCTGTTCTTCCATGTGTGTGTTACATTGACAGAGTTGGGTCAGTCCGCTCTTTACAGAGTGTGTTACATTGACAGAGTGGGGTCAGTCTGTTCTTCCATGTGTGTGTTACATTGACAGAGTTGGGTCAGTCTGCTCTTCCCTGGGGGTGTTACTTTGATAGAATGGGGTCAGTCTGCTCTTCCCTGTGTGTGTTACATTGACAGAGTGGGGTCAGTCTGCTCTTTCCTGGGTGGGTTCCATTGACAGAGTGGGGTCAGTGTGCTCAAACCTGGGTGTGTTACATTGACAGAGTGGGGTCAGTCTGCTCTTTGCAGGGTTTGTTACATTGACAGAGTTAGGTTGGTCTGCCCTTCCCTGTGTGTGTTACATTGACAGAGTGGGGTCAGTCTGCTCTTTACAGAGTGTGTTACATTGACAGAGTGGGGTCAGTCTGTTCTTCCATGTGTGTGTTACATTGACAGAGTTGGGTCAGTCTGCTCTTCCCTGGGTGTGTTACATTGACAGAGTGGGGTCAGTCTGTTCTTCCATGTGTGTGTTACATTGAAAGAGTTGGGTCAGTCTGCTCTTCCCTGGCTGTGTTACATTGACAGAGTGGGGTCAGTCTGCTCTTCCCTGGCGGTGTTACTTTGATAGAATGGGGTCAGTCTGCTCTTCCCTGGGTGTGATACATTGACAGAGAAGGGTCAGTCTGCTCTTCCCTGGGTGGGTTACATTGACAGAGTGGGGTGAGACTGCTCTTCCCTGGGTGTTTTATATCGATAGAGTGGAATCAGTTTGCTCTTCCCTGGGTGTGTTACATTAACAGAGTGGGGTCAGTCTGCTCTTCCCTTTGTGAGGTTCATTGACAGAGTGGGGTCAGTCTGCTCTTCCCTGGGTGTGTTACATTGACACAGTGGGGTCAGTCTGCTCTTTCCTGGTAGTGTTACATTGACAGAGTGGGGTCAGTCTGCTCTTCCCTGGGTGTGTTACATTGACAGAGTGGGGTCAGTCTGCTCTTTACAGAGTGTGTTACATTGACAGAGTGGGGTCAGTCTGTTCTTCCATGTGTGTGTTACATTGACAGAGTTGGGTCAGTCTGCTCTTCCCTGGGTGTGTTACATTGACAGAGTGGGGTCAGTCTGCTCTTCCCTGGGGGTGTTACTTTGATAGAATGGGGTCATTCTGCTCTTCCCTGGGTGTGATACATTGACAGAGAAGGGTCAGTCTGCTCTTCCCTGGGTGGGTTACATTGACAGAGTGGGGTGAGTCTGCTCTTCCCTGGGTGTTTTATATCGACAGAGTGGAATCAGTTTGCTCTTCCCTGGGTGTGTTACATTAACAGAGTGGGGTCAGTCTGCTCTTCCCTTTGTGAGGTTCATTGACAGAGTGGGGTCAGTCTGCTCTTCCCTGGGTGTGTTACATTGACACAGTGGGGTCAGTCTGCTCTTTCCTGGTAGTGTAACATTGACAGAGTGGGGTCAGTCTGCTCTTTCCAGGGTGGGTTACATTGACAGAGTGGGGTCAGTCTGCTCTTCCCTGGGTGTGTTACATTGACAGAGTGGGGTCGGTCTGCTCTTCCCTGGGTGTGTTACATTGACATGGGGGGTCAGTCTGCCCTTCCCTGGGTGTGTTACACTGACAGATTGGGGTCAGTCTGCTCTTCCCTGGGTGTGTTACATTGACAGAGTGGGGTCAGTCTGCTCTTCCCTGGGTGTGTTAAATTGACAGTGAGGTCAGTCTGCTCTTCCGTGGGTGTGTTACAGTGACAGAGTGGGGTCAGTCTGCTCTTCCCTGGGTGTGTTACTTTGCTAGAATGTGGTCAGTCTGCTCTTCCCTGGGTGTGTTATATTGACAGAGTTGGGTCAGTCTGCTCTTCCCTGGGGGTGTTACATCGACAGAGTGGGGTGAGTCTGCTCTTTCCTGGGGGTGTTTTATTGACAGAGTGGGGCCAGTCTGCTCTTCCCTGGGTGTGTTATATTGACAGAGTGGGGTCAGTCTGCTCTTCCCTGGGTGTGTTACATTGACAGAGTGGGGTCAGTCTGCTCTTCCCTGTGTGTGTTACATTGACAGAGTGGGGTCAGTCTGCTCTTTCCTGGGTGGGTTCCATTGACAGAGTGGGGTCAGTGTGCTCAAACCTGGGTGTGTTACATTGACAGAGTGGGGTCAGTCTGCTCTTTGCAGGGTTTGTTACATTGACAGAGTTAGGTTGGTCTGCCCTTCCCTGTGTGTGTTACATTGACAGAGTGGGGTCAGTCTGCTCTTTACAGAGTGTGTTACATTGACAGAGTGGGGTCAGTCTGTTCTTCCATGTGTGTGTTACATTGACAGAGTTGGGTCAGTCTGCTCTTCCCTGGGTGTGTTACATTGACAGAGTGGGGTCAGTCTGTTCTTCCATGTGTGTGTTACATTGACAGAGTGGGGTCAGTCTGCTCTTCCCTGGGTGTGTTACTTTGCTAGAATGTGGTCAGTCTGCTCTTCCCTGGGTGTGTTATATTGACAGAGTTGGGTCAGTCTGCTCTTCCCTGGGGGTGTTACATCGACAGAGTGGGGTGAGTCTGCTCTTCCCTGGGGGTGTTTTATTGACAGAGTGGGGCCAGTCTGCTCTTCCCTGGGTGTGTTATATTGACAGAGTGGGGTCAGTCTGCTCTTCCCTGGGTGTGTTACATTGACAGAGTGGGGTCAGTCTGCTCTTCCCTGTGTGTGTTACATTGACAGAGTGGGGTCAGTCTGCTCTTTCCTGGGTGGGTTCCATTGACAGAGTGGGGTCAGTGTGCTCAAACCTGGGTGTGTTACATTGACAGAGTGGGGTCAGTCTGCTCTTTGCAGGGTTTGTTACATTGACAGAGTTAGGTTGGTCTGCCCTTCCCTGTGTGTGTTACATTGACAGAGTGGGGTCAGTCTGCTCTTTACAGAGTGTGTTACATTGACAGAGTGGGGTCAGTCTGTTCTTCCATGTGTGTGTTACATTGACAGAGTTGGGTCAGTCTGCTCTTCCCTGGGTGTGTTACATTGACAGAGTGGGGTCAGTCTGTTCTTCCATGTGTGTGTTACATTGACAGAGTTGGGTCAGTCTGCTCTTCCCTGGCTGTGTTACATTGACAGAGTGGGGTCAGTCTGCTCTTCCCTGGGGGTGTTACTTTGATAGAATGGGGTCAGTCTGCTCTTCCCTGGGTGTGATACATTGACAGAGAAGGGTCAGTCTGCTCTTCCCTGGGTGGGTAACATTGACAGAGTGTGGTCAGTCTGCTCTTCCCAGGGCGTGTCACATTGACAGAGTGGGGCCAGTCTGCTCTTTTATGGGTGTGTTACATTGACAGAGTGTGGTCAGTCTGGTCTTCCCTGGTTGTGTTACATTGACAGAGTGGGGTCAGTCTGCTCTTCCCTGGGTTTTCAAATTGACAGAGTGGGGTCAGTCTGTTCTTCCCTTGGTGTGTCACATTGATAGAGTGGGGTCAGTCTACTCTTTTATGGGTGGGTTACATTGACAGAGTGGGGTCAGTCTGCTCTCCCCTGGGTGTGTTACATTGACAGAGTGGGGTCAGTCTGCTCTTCCCTGGGTGTTTTAAATTGACAGAGTGGGGTCAGTCTGTTCTTCCCTTGGTGTGTTACATTGACAGAGTGGGGTCAGTCTGCTCTTCCCTGGGTGTGTTACATTGACAGAGTGGGGTCAGTCTGCCCTTCCCTGGGTGTGTTCCATTGACAGAGTGGGGTCAGTCTGCTCTCCCCTGGGTGTGTTACATTGACAGAGTGGGGTCAGTCTGCTCTTCCCTGGGTGTTTTAAATTGACAGAGTGGGGTCAGTCTGCTCTTCCCTGGGGGTGTTACATTGAAAGGGTGGGTTCAGTCTGCTCATCCCTGGGGGTGTTAAATTGACAGAGTGAGGTCAGTCTGCTCTTCCCTGAGTGTGTTATATTGACAGAGTGGGGTCAGTCTGCTCTTCCCTGGGGGTGTTACATCGACAGAGTGGGGTCAGTCTGCTCTTCGCTGGGTGTGTTACATTGACAGAGTGGGGTCAGTCTGCTCTTCCCTGGGCGTGTTACATTGACAGAGTGTGGTCAATCTGCTCTTCCCTGCGTGGGTAACATTGACAGAGTGGGGTCAGTCTGCTCTTCCCTGGGTGTGTTTCATTGACAGAGTGGGGTCAGTCTGTTCTTCCCTGGGTGTGTTACATTGACAGAGTGGGGTCAGTCTGCCCTTCCCTGGGTGTGTTCGATTGACAGAGTGGGGTCAGTCTGTTCTCCCAGGGTTTGTTACATTGACAGAGTGGGGTCAGTCTGTTCTTCCCTGTGTGTGTTACATTGACAGAGTGAGGTCAGTCTGCTCTTCCCAGGGCGTGACACATTGACAGAGTGAGGTCAATCTGCTCTTCCCTGGGTGGGTAACATTGACAGAGTGTGGTCAGTCTGCTCTTCCCAGGGCGTGTCACATTGACAGAGTGGGGCCAGTCTGCTCTTTTATGGGTGTGTTACATTGACAGAGTGCGGTCAGTCTGCTCTTCCCTGGGTGTGTTACATTGACAGAGTGGGGTCAGTCTGCCCTTCCCTGGGTGTGTTCCATTGACAGAGTGGGGTCAGTCTGTTCTCCCAGGGTTTGTTACATTGACAGAGTGGGGTCAGTCTGTTCTTCCCTGGGTGTTTTACATTGACAGAGTGGGGACAGTCTGCTCTTTTATGGGTGGGTTACATTGACAGAGTGGGGTCAGTCTGCTCTTCCCTGGGTGTGTTACATTGACAGAGTGGGGTCAGTCTGATCTTCCCTGGTTGTGTTACATTGACAGAGTGAGTTCAATCTGCTCTTCCCTGGGTGTGTTACATTGACAGAGTTGGGTCAGTCTGCTCTTCCCTGGGAGGGTGACATTGACAGAGTGGGGTCAGTCTTCTCTTCCCTGGGTGTGTTACATTGACAGATTGGGGTCAGTCTGCTCTTCCCCAAGTTTGTTACATTGACACAGTGGGGTCAGTCTGTTCTTCCCTGGGTGTGTTACATTGACAGAGTGGGGTCAGTCTGCTCTTCCCTGGCTGTGTTACATTGACAGAGTGGGGTCAGTCTGCTCTTCCCTGGGTGTGTTACATTGACAGAGTGGGGTCAGTCTGCTCTTCCCTGGGTGTGTTACATTGACAAAGTGGGTTCAGTCTGCTCTTCCCTGGGTGTGTTACATTGACAGAGTGGGGTCAATCTGCTCTTCCCTGGGTGGGTAACATTGACAGAGTGGTGTCAGTCTGCTCTTCCATGGGTGTGTTTCATTGACAGAGTGGGGTCAGTCTGCTCTTCCCTGGGTGTGTTACATTGACAGAGTGGGGTCTGTCTGCCCTTCCCTGGGTGTGTTCCATTGACAGAGTGGGGTCAGTCTGTTCTTCCCTGGCTGTGTTACATTGACAGAGTGGCGGTCAGTCTGCTCTTCCCAGGGTGTGTTACATTGACAGAGTGTGGTCAGTCTGGTCTTCCCTGGTTGTGTTACATTGACAGAGTGGGGTCAGTCTGCTCTTCCCTGGGTTTTCAAATTGACAGAGTGGGGTCAGTCTGTTCTTCCCTTGGTGTGTCACATTGATAGAGTGGGGTCAGTCTACTCTTTTATGGGTGGGTTACATTGACAGAGTGGGGTCAGTCTGCTCTCCCCTGGGTGTGTTACATTGACAGAGTGGGGTCAGTCTGCTCTTCCCTGGGTGTTTTAAATTGACAGAGTGGGGTCAGTCTGTTCTTCCCTTGGTGTGTTACATTGACAGAGTGGGGTCAGTCTGCTCTTCCCTGGGTGTGTTACATTGACAGAGTGGGGTCAGTCTGCCCTTCCCTGGGTGTGTTCCATTGACAGAGTGGGGTCAGTCTGCTCTCCCCTGGGTGTGTTACATTGACAGAGTGGGGTCAGTCTGCTCTTCCCTGGGTGTTTTAAATTGACAGAGTGGGGTCAGTCTGCTCTTCCCTGGGGGTGTTACATTGAAAGGGTGGGTTCAGTCTGCTCATCCCTAGGGGTGTTAAATTGACAGAGTGACGTCAGTCTGCTCTTCCCTGAGTGTGTTATATTGACAGAGTGGGGTCAGTCTGCTCTTCCCTGGGGGTGTTACATCGACAGAGTGGGGTCAGTCTGCTCTTCCCTGTGTGTGTTACATTGACAGAGTGGGGTCAGTCTGCTCTTCGCTGGGTGTGTTACATTGACAGAGTGGGGTCAGTCTGCTCTTCCCTGGGCGTGTTACATTGACAGAGTGTGGTCAATCTGCTCTTCCCTGCGTGGGTAACATTGACAGAGTGGGGTCAGTCTGCTCTTCCCTGGGTGTGTTTCATTGACAGAGTGGGGTCAGTCTGTTCTTCCCTGGGTGTGTTACATTGACAGAGTGGGGTCAGTCTGCCCTTCCCTGGGTGTGTTCGATTGACAGAGTGGGGTCAGTCTGTTCTCCCAGGGTTTGTTACATTGACAGAGTGGGGTCAGTCTGTTCTTCCCTGTGTGTGTTACATTGACAGAGTGAGGTCAGTCTGCTCTTCCCAGGGCGTGACACATTGACAGAGTGAGGTCAATCTGCTCTTCCCTGGGTGGGTAACATTGACAGAGTGTGGTCAGTCTGCTCTTCCCAGGGCGTGTCACATTGACAGAGTGGGGCCAGTCTGCTCTTTTATGGGTGTGTTACATTGACAGAGTGCGGTCAGTCTGCTCTTCCCTGGGTGTGTTACATTGACAGAGTGGGGTCAGTCTGCCCTTCCCTGGGTGTGTTCCATTGACAGAGTGGGGTCAGTCTGTTCTCCCAGGGTTTGTTACATTGACAGAGTGGGGTCAGTCTGTTCTTCCCTGGGTGTTTTACATTGACAGAGTGGGGACAGTCTGCTCTTTTATGGGTGGGTTACATTGACAGAGTGGGGTCAGTCTGCTCTTCCCTGGGTGTGTTACATTGACAGAGTGGGGTCAGTCTGATCTTCCCTGGTTGTGTTACATTGACAGAGTGAGTTCAGTCTGCTCTTCCCTGGGTGTGTTACATTGACAGAGTTGGGTCAGTCTGCTCTTCCCTGGGAGGGTGACATTGACAGAGTGGGGTCAGTCTTCTCTTCCCTGGGTGTGTTACATTGACAGATTGGGGTCAGTCTGCTCTTCCCCAAGTTTGTTACATTGACACAGTGGGGTCAGTCTGTTCTTCCCTGGGTGTGTTACATTGACAGAGTGGGGTCAGTCTGCTCTTCCCTGGCTGTGTTACATTGACACAGTGGGGTCAGTCTGCTCTTCCCTGGGTGTGTTACATTGACAGAGTGGGGTCAGTCTGCTCTTACCTGGGTGTGTTACATTGACAAAGTGGGTTCAGTCTGCTCTTCCCTGGGTGTGTTACATTGACAGAGTGGGGTCAATCTGCTCTTCCCTGGGTGGGTAACATTGACAGAGTGGTGTCAGTCTGCTCTTCCATGGGTGTGTTTCATTGACAGAGTGGGGTCAGTCTGCTCTTCCCTGGGTGTGTTACATTGACAGAGTGGGGTCAGTCTGCCCTTCCCTGGGTGTGTTCCATTGACAGAGTGGGGTCAGTCTGTTCTTCCCTGGCTGTGTTACATTGACAGAGTGGCGGTCAGTCTGCTCTTCCCAGGGTGTGTTACATTGACAGAGTGTGGTCAGTCTGGTCTTCCCTGGTTGTGTTACATTGACAGAGTGGGGTCAGTCTGCTCTTCCCTGGGTTTTCAAATTGACAGAGTGGGGTCAGTCTGTTCTTCCCTTGGTGTGTCACATTGATAGAGTGGGGTCAGTCTACTCTTTTATGGGTGGGTTACATTGACAGAGTGGGGTCAGTCTGCTCTCCCCTGGGTGTGTTACATTGACAGAGTGGGGTCAGTCTGCTCTTCCCTGGGTGTTTTAAATTGACAGAGTGGGGTCAGTCTGTTCTTCCCTTGGTGTGTTACATTGACAGAGTGGTATCTGTCTGCTCTTCCCTAGGTGTGTTACATTGACAGAGTGGGGTCAGTCTGTTCTCCCATTCTGTGTTACATTGACAGAGTGCGGTCAGTCTGCTCTTCCCTGGGTGTGTTACGATGACAGAGTGGTGTCAGTGTGCACATCACTGGGTGGGTTACATTGACAGAGTGGGGTAAGTCAGCAGTTCACTGTGTGAGTAATTTTGCAGAAGAGGACATTCTGCTCTTCTCTGGGTGGGTTACATTGAAAGAGTGAGGTCAGTCTGCTCTACCCTGGGTTTGTTACATTGACAGAGTTTGGTCTGTCTGCTCTTCCCAGGGTGTGTTACATTGACTGAGTTGGGTCAGTGTGCTCTTCCCAGGGCGTGTCACATTGACAGAGTGGGGTCAGTCTGCTCTTCCCCAAGTTTGTTACATTGACAGAGTGGGGTCAGTCTTCTCTTCCCTGGGTGTGTTACATTGACAGATTGGTGTCAGTCTGCTCTTCCCCAAGTTTGTTACATTGACACAGTGGGGTCAGTCTGCTCTTCCCTGGGTGTGTTACATTGACAGAGTTGGGTAAATCTGCTCTTCCCTGGGTTCGTTTCATTGACAGTGTGGGGTCAGTTTGCTCTTCCCTGGGTGTCTTACATTGACAGAGTGGGGTCAGTCTGATCTTCCCTGGTTGTGTTACATTGACAGAGTGGGGTCAGTCTGCTCTTTCCTGGGTGTGTTACATTGACAGAGTGGTGTCAGTCTGCTCTTCCCTGGGTGTGTTACATTGACAGAGTGGGGTCAGTCTGCTCTTCCATGGGTGTGTTTCATTGACAGAGTGGGGTCAGTCTGCTCTTCCCTGGGTGTGTTACATTGACAGAGTGGTGTCAGTCTGCCCTTCCCTAGGTGTGTTCCATTGACAGAGTGGCGTCAGTCTGTTCTCCCAGGGTTTGTTACATTGACAGAGTGGGGTCAGTCTGTTCTTCCCTGGGTGTGTTACATTGACAGAGTGAGGTCAGTCTGCTCTTCCCTGGGAGGGTTACATTGACAGAGTGGGGTCAGTCTTCTCTTCCCTGGGTGTGTTACATTGACAGATTGGGGTCAGTCTGCTCTTCCCCAAGTTGGTTACATTGACACAGTGGGGTCAGTCTGTTTTTCCCTGGGCGTGTTACATTGACAGATTGGGGTCAGTCTGCTCTTCCCTGGCTGTGTGACATTGACAGAGTGGGGTCAGTCTGCTCTTTTATGGGTGGGTTACATTGACAGAGTGCGGTCAATCTGCTCTTCCCTGGGTGTGTTACATTGTCAGAGTGGGGTCAGTCTGCTCTTCCCTGGGAGGGTTACATTGACAGAGTGGGGTCAGTCTTCTCTTCCCTGGGTGTGTTACATTGACTGATTGGGGTCAGTCTGCTCTTCCCCAAGTGTGTTACATTGACACTGTGGGGTCATTCTGCTCTTCCCTTGGTGTGTTACAATGACAGACTGGGGTCAGTACGCACTTCCCTGGGTGTGTTACATTGACAGAGTGGGGCTCAGTCTGCTCTTCCCAGGGTGTGTTGCATTGACAGAGTGTGGTCAGTCTGCTCTTCCCAGGGGGTGTCACATTGACAGAGTGGGGTCAGTCTGTTCTTTTATGGGTGGGTTACATTGACAGAGTGGGGTCAGTCTGTTCTCCCATTGTGTGTTACATTGACAGAGTGGGGTCAGTCTGCTCTTCCCTGGGTGTGTTACAATGACAGAGTGTGGTCAGTCTGCTCTTCCCTGGGTGTGTTACATTGACAGAGTTTGGTAAGTGTGCTCTTCCCAGGGCGTGTCACATTGACAGAGTGGGGTCAGTCTGCTCTTTTATGGGTGTGTTACATTGACATGAGTGAGGTTAGTCTGCTCTTCCCAGGGCGTGTCACATTGACAGAGTGGGGTCAGTCTGCTCTTTTATGGGTGGGTTACATTGACAGAGTGGGGTCAGTCTGCTCTTCCCTGGGTGAGTAACATTGGCAGAGTGAGGTTAGTCTGCTCTTCCCTGGGTTTGTTACATTGACACAGTGGGGTCAGTCTGCTCTTCCCTGGGTGTGTTACATTGAGAGATTGGGGTCAGTCTGCTCTTCCCCAAGTTTGTTACATTGACAGAGTGGGGTCAGTCTGCACTTCCCTGGGTGTGTTACATTGACAGAGTGAGGTCAGTCTGCTCTTCCCTGGGTGTGTTACATTGACAGAGTGGTATCTGTCTGCTCTTCCCTGGGTGTGTTACATTGACAGAGTGGGGTCAGTCTGTTCTCCCATTGTGTGTTACATTGACAGAGTGGGGTCAGTCTGCTCTTCCCTGGGTGGGTTACATTTACAGAGTTGGGTCAGTCTGCTTTTCCCTGGGTGTGTTACATTGACAGAGTGGGGTAAGACTGCAGTTGACTGTGTGAGTAATTTTGCAGAAGCAGTCATTCTGCTCTTCTCTGTGTGGGTTACATTGACAGAGTGAGGTCAGTCTGCTCTTCCCTGAGTGTGTTACAGTGACAGAGTGGGGTCAGTCTGCTCTTCCCTGGGTGTGTTACATTGACAGAGTGAGGTCAGTCTGCTCTTCCCTGGGTGTGTTTCATTGACAGAGTGTGGTCAGTCTGGTCTTCCCTGGTTGTGTTACATTGACAGAGTGGGGTCAGTCTGCTCTTCCCTGGGTTTTCAAATTGACAGAGTGGGGTCAGTCTGTTCTTCCCTTGGTGTGTCACATTGATAGAGTGGGGTCAGTCTACTCTTTTATGGGTGGGTTACATTGACAGAGTGGGGTCAGTCTGCTCTCCCCTGGGTGTGTTACATTGACAGAGTGGGGTCAGTCTGCTCTTCCCTGGGTGTTTTAAATTGACAGAGTGGGGTCAGTCTGTTCTTCCCTTGGTGTGTTACATTGACAGAGTGGGGTCAGTCTGCTCTTCCCTGGGTGTGTTACATTGACAGAGTGGGGTCAGTCTGCCCTTCCCTGGGTGTGTTCCATTGACAGAGTGGGGTCAGTCTGCTCTCCCCTGGGTGTGTTACATTGACAGAGTGGGGTCAGTCTGCTCTTCCCTGGGTGTTTTAAATTGACAGAGTGGGGTCAGTCTGCTCTTCCCTGGGGGTGTTACATTGAAAGGGTGGGTTCAGTCTGCTCATCCCTGGGGGTGTTAAATTGACAGAGTGAGGTCAGTCTGCTCTTCCCTGAGTGTGTTATATTGACAGAGTGGGGTCAGTCTGCTCTTCCCTGGGGGTGTTACATCGACAGAGTGGGGTCAGTCTGCTCTTCGCTGGGTGTGTTACATTGACAGAGTGGGGTCAGTCTTCTCTTCCCTGGGCGTGTTACATTGACAGAGTGTGGTCAATCTGCTCTTCCCTGCGTGGGTAACATTGACAGAGTGGGGTCAGTCTGCTCTTCCCTGGGTGTGTTTCATTGACAGAGTGGGGTCAGTCTGTTCTTCCCTGGGTGTGTTACATTGACAGAGTGGGGTCAGTCTGCCCTTCCCTGGGTGTGTTCGATTGACAGAGTGGGGTCAGTCTGTTCTCCCAGGGTTTGTTACATTGACAGAGTGGGGTCAGTCTGTTCTTCCCTGTGTGTGTTACATTGACAGAGTGAGGTCAGTCTGCTCTTCCCAGGGCGTGACACATTGACAGAGTGAGGTCAATCTGCTCTTCCCTGGGTGGGTAACATTGACAGAGTGTGGTCAGTCTGCTCTTCCCAGGGCGTGTCACATTGACAGAGTGGGGCCAGTCTGCTCTTTTATGGGTGTGTTACATTGACAGAGTGCGGTCAGTCTGCTCTTCCCTGGGTGTGTTACATTGACAGAGTGGGGTCAGTCTGCCCTTCCCTGGGTGTGTTCCATTGACAGAGTGGGGTCAGTCTGTTCTCCCAGGGTTTGTTACATTGACAGAGTGGGGTCAGTCTGTTCTTCCCTGGGTGTTTTACATTGACAGAGTGGGGACAGTCTGCTCTTTTATGGGTGGGTTACATTGACAGAGTGGGGTCAGTCTGCTCTTCCCTGGGTGTGTTACATTGACAGAGTGGGGTCAGTCTGATCTTCCCTGGTTGTGTTACATTGACAGAGTGAGTTCAGTCTGCTCTTCCCTGGGTGTGTTACATTGACAGAGTTGGGTCAGTCTGCTCTTCCCTGGGAGGGTGACATTGACAGAGTGGGGTCAGTCTTCTCTTCCCTGGGTGTGTTACATTGACAGATTGGGGTCAGTCTGCTCTTCCCCAAGTTTGTTACATTGACACAGTGGGGTCAGTCTGTTCTTCCCTGGGTGTGTTACATTGACAGAGTGGGGTCAGTCTGCTCTTCCCTGGCTGTGTTACATTGACAGAGTGGGGTCAGTCTGCTCTTCCCTGGGTGTGTTACATTGACAGAGTGGGGTCAGTCTGCTCTTCCCTGGGTGTGTTACATTGACAAAGTGGGTTCAGTCTGCTCTTCCCTGGGTGTGTTACATTGACAGAGTGGGGTCAATCTGCTCTTCCCTGGGTGGGTAACTTTGACAGAGTGGTGTCAGTCTGCTCTTCCATGGGTGTGTTTCATTGACAGAGTGGGGTCAGTCTGCTCTTCCCTGGGTGTGTTACATTGACAGAGTGGGGTCAGTCTGCCCTTCCCTGGGTGTGTTCCATTGACAGAGTGGGGTCAGTCTGTTCTTCCCTGGCTGTGTTACATTGACAGAGTGGCGGTCAGTCTGCTCTTCCCAGGGTGTGTTACATTGACAGAGTGTGGTCAGTCTGGTCTTCCCTGGTTGTGTTACATTGACAGAGTGGGGTCAGTCTGCTCTTCCCTGGGTTTTCAAATTGACAGAGTGGGGTCAGTCTGTTCTTCCCTTGGTGTGTCACATTGATAGAGTGGGGTCAGTCTACTCTTTTATGGGTGGGTTACATTGACAGAGTGGGGTCAGTCTGCTCTCCCCTGGGTGTGTTACATTGACAGAGTGGGGTCAGTCTGCTCTTCCCTGGGTGTTTTAAATTGACAGAGTGGGGTCAGTCTGTTCTTCCCTTGGTGTGTTACATTGACAGAGTGGGGTCAGTCTGCTCTTCCCTGGGTGTGTTACATTGACAGAGTGGGGTCAGTCTGCCCTTCCCTGGGTGTGTTCCATTGACAGAGTGGGGTCAGTCTGCTCTCCCCTGGGTGTGTTACATTGACAGAGTGGGGTCAGTCTGCTCTTCCCTGGGTGTTTTAAATTGACAGAGTGGGGTCAGTCTGCTCTTCCCTGGGGGTGTTACATTGAAAGGGTGGGTTCAGTCTGCTCATCCCTGGGGGTGTTAAATTGACAGAGTGAGGTCAGTCTGCTCTTCCCTGAGTGTGTTATATTGACAGAGTGGGGTCAGTCTGCTCTTCCCTGGGGGTGTTACATCGACAGAGTGGGGTCAGTCTGCTCTTCCCTGTGTGTGTTACATTGACAGAGTGGGGTCAGTCTGCTCTTCGCTGGGTGTGTTACATTGACAGAGTGGGGTCAGTCTGCTCTTCCCTGGGCGTGTTACATTGACAGAGTGTGGTCAATCTGCTCTTCCCTGCGTGGGTAACATTGACAGAGTGGGGTCAGTCTGCTCTTCCCTGGGTGTGTTTCATTGACAGAGTGGGGTCAGTCTGTTCTTCCCTGGGTGTGTTACATTGACAGAGTGGGGTCAGTCTGCCCTTCCCTGGGTGTGTTCGATTGACAGAGTGGGGTCAGTCTGTTCTCCCAGGGTTTGTTACATTGACAGAGTGGGGTCAGTCTGTTCTTCCCTGTGTGTGTTACATTGACAGAGTGAGGTCAGTCTGCTCTTCCCAGGGCGTGACACATTGACAGAGTGAGGTCAATCTGCTCTTCCCTGGGTGGGTAACATTGACAGAGTGTGGTCAGTCTGCTCTTCCCAGGGCGTGTCACATTGACAGAGTGGGGCCAGTCTGCTCTTTTATGGGTGTGTTACATTGACAGAGTGCGGTCAGTCTGCTCTTCCCTGGGTGTGTTACATTGACAGAGTGGGGTCAGTCTGCCCTTCCCTGGGTGTGTTCCATTGACAGAGTGGGGTCAGTCTGTTCTCCCAGGGTTTGTTACATTGACAGAGTGGGGTCAGTCTGTTCTTCCCTGGGTGTTTTACATTGACAGAGTGGGGACAGTCTGCTCTTTTATGGGTGGGTTACATTGACAGAGTGGGGTCAGTCTGCTCTTCCCTGGGTGTGTTACATTGACAGAGTGGGGTCAGTCTGATCTTCCCTGGTTGTGTTACATTGACAGAGTGAGTTCAGTCTGCTCTTCCCTGGGTGTGTTACATTGACAGAGTTGGGTCAGTCTGCTCTTCCCTGGGAGGGTGACATTGACAGAGTGGGGTCAGTCTTCTCTTCCCTGGGTGTGTTACATTGACAGATTGGGGTCAGTCTGCTCTTCCCCAAGTTTGTTACATTGACACAGTGGGGTCAGTCTGTTCTTCCCTGGGTGTGTTACATTGACAGAGTGGGGTCAGTCTGCTCTTCCCTGGCTGTGTTACATTGACACAGTGGGGTCAGTCTGCTCTTCCCTGGGTGTGTTACATTGACAGAGTGGGGTCAGTCTGCTCTTCCCTGGGTGTGTTACATTGACAAAGTGGGTTCAGTCTGCTCTTCCCTGGGTGTGTTACATTGACAGAGTGGGGTCAATCTGCTCTTCCCTGGGTGGGTAACATTGACAGAGTGGTGTCAGTCTGCTCTTCCATGGGTGTGTTTCATTGACAGAGTGGGGTCAGTCTGCTCTTCCCTGGGTGTGTTACATTGACAGAGTGGGGTCAGTCTGCCCTTCCCTGGGTGTGTTCCATTGACAGAGTGGGGTCAGTCTGTTCTTCCCTGGCTGTGTTATATTGACAGAGTGGCGGTCAGTCTGCTCTTCCCAGGGTGTGTTACATTGACAGAGTGTGGTCAGTCTGGTCTTCCCTGGTTGTGTTACATTGACAGAGTGGGGTCAGTCTGCTCTTCCCTGGGTTTTCAAATTGACAGAGTGGGGTCAGTCTGTTCTTCCCTTGGTGTGTCACATTGATAGAGTGGGGTCAGTCTACTCTTTTATGGGTGGGTTACATTGACAGAGTGGGGTCAGTCTGCTCTCCCCTGGGTGTGTTACATTGACAGAGTGGGGTCAGTCTGCTCTTCCCTGGGTGTTTTAAATTGACAGAGTGGGGTCAGTCTGTTCTTCCCTTGGTGTGTTACATTGACAGAGTGGTATCTGTCTGCTCTTCCCTAGGTGTGTTACATTGACAGAGTGGGGTCAGTCTGTTCTCCCATTCTGTGTTACATTGACAGAGTGCGGTCAGTCTGCTCTTCCCTGGGTGTGTTACGATGACAGAGTGGTGTCAGTGTGCACATCACTGGGTGGGTTACATTGACAGAGTGGGGTAAGTCAGCAGTTCACTGTGTGAGTAATTTTGCAGAAGAGGACATTCTGCTCTTCTCTGGGTGGGTTACATTGAAAGAGTGAGGTCAGTCTGCTCTACCCTGGGTTTGTTACATTGACAGAGTTTGGTCTGTCTGCTCTTCCCAGGGTGTGTTACATTGACTGAGTTGGGTCAGTGTGCTCTTCCCAGGGCGTGTCACATTGACAGAGTGGGGTCAGTCTGCTCTTCCCCAAGTTTGTTACATTGACAGAGTGGGGTCAGTCTTCTCTTCCCTGGGTGTGTTACATTGACAGATTGGTGTCAGTCTGCTCTTCCCCAAGTTTGTTACATTGACACAGTGGGGTCAGTCTGCTCTTCCCTGGGTGTGTTACATTGACAGAGTTGGGTCAATCTGCTCTTCCCTGGGTTCGTTTCATTGACAGTGTGGGGTCAGTTTGCTCTTCCCTGGGTGTCTTACATTGACAGAGTGGGGTCAGTCTGATCTTCCCTGGTTGTGTTACATTGACAGAGTGGGGTCAGTCTGCTCTTTCCTGGGTGTGTTACATTGACAGAGTGGTGTCAGTCTGCTCTTCCCTGGGTGTGTTACATTGACAGAGTGGGGTCAGTCTGCTCTTCCATGGGTGTGTTTCATTGACAGAGTGGGGTCAGTCTGCTCTTCCCTGGGTGTGTTACATTGACAGAGTGGTGTCAGTCTGCCCTTCCCTAGGTGTGTTCCATTGACAGAGTGGCGTCAGTCTGTTCTCCCAGGGTTTGTTACATTGACAGAGTGGGGTCAGTCTGTTCTTCCCTGGGTGTGTTACATTGACAGAGTGAGGTCAGTCTGCTCTTCCCTGGGAGGGTTACATTGACAGAGTGGGGTCAGTCTTCTCTTCCCTGGGTGTGTTACATTGACAGATTGGGGTCAGTCTGCTCTTCCCCAAGTTGGTTACATTGACACAGTGGGGTCAGTCTGTTTTTCCCTGGGCGTGTTACATTGACAGATTGGGGTCAGTCTGCTCTTCCCTGGCTGTGTGACATTGACAGAGTGGGGTCAGTCTGCTCTTTTATGGGTGGGTTACATTGACAGAGTGGGGTCAATCTGCTCTTCCCTGGGTGTGTTACATTGTCAGAGTGGGGTCAGTCTGCTCTTCCCTGGGAGGGTTACATTGACAGAGTGGGGTCAGTCTTCTCTTCCCTGGGTGTGTTACATTGACTGATTGGGGTCAGTCTGCTCTTCCCCAAGTGTGTTACATTGACACTGTGGGGTCATTCTGCTCTTCCCTTGGTGTGTTACAATGACAGACTGGGGTCAGTACGCACTTCCCTGGGTGTGTTACATTGACAGAGTGGGGGTCAGTCTGCTCTTCCCAGGGTGTGTTGCATTGACAGAGTGTGGTCAGTCTGCTCTTCCCAGGGGGTGTCACATTGACAGAGTGGGGTCAGTCTGTTCTTTTATGGGTGGGTTACATTGACAGAGTGGGGTCAGTCTGTTCTCCCATTGTGTGTTACATTGACAGAGTGGGGTCAGTCTGCTCTTCCCTGGGTGTGTTACAATGACAGAGTGGGGTCAGTCTGCTCTTTTATGGGTGTGTTACATTGACATGAGTGAGGTTAGTCTGCTCTTCCCAGGGCGTGTCACATTGACAGAGTGGGGTCAGTCTGCTCTTTTATGGGTGGGTTACATTGACAGAGTGGGGTCAGTCTGCTCTTCCCTGGGTGAGTAACATTGGCAGAGTGAGGTTAGTCTGCTCTTCCCTGGGTTTGTTACATTGACACAGTGGGGTCAGTCTGCTCTTCCCTGGGTGTGTTACATTGAGAGATTGGGGTCAGTCTGCTCTTCCCCAAGTTTGTTACATTGACAGAGTGGGGTCAGTCTGCACTTCCCTGGGTGTGTTACATTGACAGAGTGAGGTCAGTCTGCTCTTCCCTGGGTGTGTTACATTGACAGAGTGGTATCTGTCTGCTCTTCCCTGGGTGTGTTACATTGACAGAGTGGGGTCAGTCTGTTCTCCCATTGTGTGTTACATTGACAGAGTGGGGTCAGTCTGCTCTTCCCTGGGTGGGTTACATTTACAGAGTTGGGTCAGTCTGCTTTTCCCTGGGTGTGTTACATTGACAGAGTGGGGTAAGACTGCAGTTGACTGTGTGAGTAATTTTGCAGAAGCAGTCATTCTGCTCTTCTCTGTGTGGGTTACATTGACAGAGTGAGGTCAGTCTGCTCTTCCCTGGGTGTGTTACAGTGACAGAGTGGGGTCAGTCTGCTCTTCCCTGGGTGTGTTACATTGACAGAGTGAGGTCAGTCTGCTCTTCCCTGGGTGTGTTACATTGACAGAGTGGGGTCAGTCTGCTCTTCCCTGGGTGTGTTACATTGACAGAGAGAGGTCAGTCTGCTCTTCCCTGGGTGTGTTACATTGACAGATTGGGGTCAGTCTGCTCTTCCCTGAGTGTGTTACATTGACAGAGTGGGGTCAGTCTGTTCTTCCTTGGGTGTGTTAAATTAACAGTGTTGGGTCAATCTGCTCTTCCCTGGGTGTGTTACATTGTCAGAGTGGCGTCAGTCTGTTCTTCCCTGGGAGTTTTACAGTAACAGGGTGGTGTCAGTCTGCTCTCCCCTGGGTGTGTTACATTGACAGACTGGGGTCAGTCTGCTCTTCCCTGGGTGTGTTAAATTGACAGAGTGGGGTCAGTCTGTTCTTCCCTTGGTGTGTTACATTGACAGAGTGGTATCTGTCTGCTCTTCCCTGGGTGTGTTACTTTGACAGAGTCGGGTCAGTCTGTTCTCCCATTGTGTGTTACATTGACAGAGTGGTGTCAGTCTGCTCTTCCCTGGGTGTGTTACAATGACAGAGTGGGGTCAATGTGCACTTCACTGGGTGGGTTACATTGACAGAGTGGGGAAGTCTGCAGTTCACTGTGTGAGTAACTTTGCAGAAGAGGTCATTCTGCTCTTCTCTGGGTGGGTTACATTGACAGAGTGAGGTCAGTCTGCTCTTCCCTGGGTTTGTTACATTGACAGAGTTTGGTCAGTCTGCTCTTCCCTGGGTTTGTTACATTGACAGATTGGGGTCAGTCTTCTCTTTCCTGGGTGTGTTACATTGACAGATTGGGGTCAGTCTGCTCTTCCCTGAGTGTGTTACATTGACAGAGTGGGGTCAGTCAGTTCTTCATTGGGTGTGTTAAATTTACAGTTTTGGGTCAGTCTGCTCTTCCCTGGGTGTGTTACATTGACAGAGTGGCGTCAGTCTGTTCTGCCCTGCGAGTGTTACAGTGACAGGGTGGTGTCAGTCTGCTCTCCCCTGGGTGTGTTACATTGACAGAGTCGGGGTCAGTCTGCTTTTCCCAGTGTTTGTTACATTGACAGTTTGTGGTCAGTCTGCTCTTCCCCAAGTTTGTTACATTGACAGAGTGGGGTCAATGTGCACTTCACTGGGTGGGTTACATTGACAGATTGGGGAAGTCTGCAGTTCACTGTGTGAGTAACTTTGCAGAAGAGGTCCTTCTGCTCTTCTCTGGATGGGTTACATTGACAGAGTGAGGTCAGTCTGCTCTTCCCTGGGTTTGTTACATTGACAGAGTTTGGTCAGTCTGCTCTTCCCTGGGTGTGTTACATTGACAGAGTTGGGTCAGTGTGCTCTTCCCAGGGCGTGTCACATTGACAGAGTGGGGTCAGTCTGCTCTTTTATGGGTGTGTTACATTGACAGAGTGAGGTTAGTCTGCTCTTCCCAGGGCGTGTCACATTGACAGAGTGGGGTCAGTCTGCTCTTTTATGGGTGGGTTACATTGACAGAGTGGGGTCAGTCTGCTCTTCCCTGGGTGTGTAACATTGGCAGAGTGAGGTCAGTCTGCTCTTCCCTGGGTTTGTTACATTGACACAGAGGGGTCAGTCTGCTCTTCCCTGGGTGTGTTACATTGAGAGATTGGGGTTAGTCTGCTCTTCCCCAAGTTTGTTACATTGACAGAGTGGGGTCAGTCTGCACTTCCCTGGATGTGTTACATTTACAGAGTGTGGTCTGTCAACTCTTCCCTGGGTGTGTTACATTGACAGAGTGGGGTAAGACTGCAGTTGACTGTGTGAGTAATTTTGCAGAAGCGGTCATTCTGCTCTTCTCTGGGTGGGTTACATTGACAGAGTGAGTTCAGTCTGCTCTTCCCTGGGTGTGTTACATTGACAGAGTGGGGTCAGTCTGCTCTTCACTGGGTGTGTTACATTGACAGAGTGAGGTCAGTCTGCTCTTCCCTGGGTGTGTTACATTGACAGAGTGGGGTCAGTCTGCTCTTCCCTGGGTGTGTTACATTGACAGAGAGAGGTCAGTCTGCTCTTCCCTGGGTTTGTTACATTGACAGATTGGGGTGAGTCTTCTCTTTCCTGAGTGTGTTACATTGACAGAGTGGGGTCAGTCTGTTCTTCCTTGGGTGTGTTAAATTGACAGAGTGGTATCTGTCTGCTCTTCCCTGGGTGTGTTAAATTGACAGAGTGGGGTCTGTCTGTTCTCCCATTGTGTGTTACATTGACAGAGTGGGGTCAGTCTGCTCTTCCCTGGGTGTGTTACAATGACAGAGTGGGGTCAATGTGCACTTCACTAGGTGGGTTACATTGACAGAGTGGGGAAGTCTGCAGTTCACTGTGTGAGTAACTTTGCAGAAGAGGTCATTCTGCTCTTCTCTGGGTGGGTTACATTGACAGAGTGAGGTCAGTCTGCTCTTCCCTGGGTTTGTTACATTGACAGAGTTGGGTCAGTGTGCTCTTCCCAGGGCGTGTCACATTGACAGAGTGGGGACAGTCTGCTCTTTTATGGGTGGGTTACATTGACAGAGTGGGGTCAGTCTGATCTTCCCTGGTTGTGTTACATTGACAGAGTGGTGTCAGTCTGCTCTTCCCTGGGAGGGTTACATTGACATTGTGGGGTCAGTCTTCTCTTCCCTGGGTGTGTTACATTGGCAGATTGGGGTCCGTCTGCTCTTCCCCAAGTTTGTTACATTGACAGAGTGGGGTCAGTCTGCCCTTCCCTGGGTGTGTTACATTGACAGAGTGGGGGTCAGTCTGCTCTTCCCTGGGTGTGTTACATTGACAGAGTGGGGTCAGTCTGCTCTTCCCTGTGTGTGTTACATTGACAGATTGGGGTCAGTCTGCACTTCCCTGGGTGTGTTACATTGACAGAGTGGGGTCAGTCTGCTCTTCCCTGTGTGTGTTACATTGACAGAGTCGGTTCAGTGTGCACTTCCCTGGGTGTGTTACATTGACAGAGTGTGGTCAGTCTGCTCTTCCCTGGGTGTGTTACGTCGACAGAGTGGGGTCAGCCTGCTCTTCCCTGCGTGTGTTACAATGACAGAGTGGGGTCAGTCTGCACTTCCCTGCGTGTGTTACATTGACAGAGTGGGGTCAGTCTGCTCTTCCCTGAGTGTGTTACATTGACAGAGTGGGGTCAGTCTGCTCTTCCCTGGGTGTGTTATATTGACAGAGTCGGGTCAGTCTGCACTTCCCTGGGTGTGTTACATTGACAGAGTGGGGTCAGTCTGCTCTTCCCTGGGTGTGTTATATTGACAGATTGGAGTCAGTCTGCCCTTCCCTGGGTGTGTTACATTGACAGAGTGGGGGTCAGTCTGCTCTTCCCTGGGTTTGTTACTTTGACAGAGTGGGGTCAGTCTTCTCTTCCCTGTGTGTGTTACATTGACAGAGTGGGGTCAGTCTGCCCTTCCCTGGGTGTGTTACATTGACAGAGTGGGGTCAGTTTGTTCTTCCCTGGGTTTGTTACTTTGACAGAGTGGGGTCAGTCTTCTCTTGCCTGGGTGTGTTACATTGACAGATTGGGGTCATTGTGCACTTCCCTAGGTGGGTTACATTGACAGAGTTGGGTCAGTCTGCTCTTCAGTGCATGGGTCAGGTGACGGTTTACCTCTTTCATTGGGGCGGATGTCAAGGAGCATCTTAAACCGGAGAGGGATCGGGGGGAATTGGAGCCGTTTAGAGAGAGAGTACAGAAGGTAAGACAGCTCCGCTGAAAGCACGGTAGTTAATGCTGCCCCGATTAAAATATTGAAGATGGCAGAGGGGCAGATGAGCTGAGACAGGGTGGGAGCTGGGCGATATTGATGATGTGGAAGGACAGTGTGTGTATCTGATCACATTCTGTCAGTCTGACTAATAGCAGTCATTCCTGCCACTGGATTCACTGAGGGGTGAAGGCTACGTGAACAGAGTAGACTGTCCCTGTTATTCTGTTCCTGACTCTCCAGCTCCCACTCTGTTAGTGACCTCTCAGTCTCCCGGGAAATGGGCTTTTTCCCAATTGTGCCGGATTCCTGGCCTTCATCCTTGGCCGAGCTGAGAGTTGATGGTCTGAGGAATATCATTCCCAAATGACTCCTGTCCAAGATAATACCGATTAATGTGTCTGTGTATCCTCCAGTAATCTGTAAACATCATTGCTCAGGGCTGGAGGGACATGGATTGATGACATTGAGGATGTTATGAACCAGACCAAAATCCTCTGCCTTAAGGAAATGGTCTCGACCCCTTTTCCTGATTTCCTGAAGGGAAGTGTAAGGCGTTACAATGTGATTGGTCAAACTGCCAGGCCTGAATCAAAATACACTTTACTCCACACTATCGTTGGAACACAAACATAAGGAAGAAAGATTGGACAAACCGAACTCGATTGGAAACCTGAACCAAATGAACATTATTTAACTATAAACAGCAACTGTTCGGATCTCGTAACATTCCATAAACCACACAATTCTGGTCTTTCTGCTATCGGGAGAATGGGGTGAAACTTGTAAAGATTCAGAAAAGATTTACAAGGATGTTTGCAGAGTCAGGATTTCTGACTGTTTTGAGGCTGGAGTTTATTTTATCCTTGTGTAGATTTGACACATTAACCCTCCCTCCCCACCACTACAGAAGCTGTTGGAACTGTTCAGTGTTTCCAGTGGCTTCTGTAATTATTTCAGGTTCCTGACTGGTGCAGTCTCTCACTTTTCGAACAAAACAAACCCATCCTTGTGCTGCAACCAATATTTCAATAAGAAATGGGAAGCAGCAGAGGGGAAAGCTTCTGAGATGCCGAGCAATGCTGCCCGGTTCCACACTGCAATTCACAGGAACCATCACCAGGAAAAGCAAGGAGCAATCTGACAGATCCGGTTTACCACAGAATGAAAGATTTATTTCCTCGATTTATCCCAGTGCCTTACCTTTAAAAGGCTGTTTACAAACCACAACACTGCAATGGCTGGGAATCGGACCCAGGTCAACTGCTTGGAAGACAGCTCTGCTCCCCACTATCCCACCATCACCCTCCTAACAGCTCCCTCCCCATTCCCAAACACACTTAACAAGGCCGTGATCATCACCAACTGGATTGGGGCTGAAATCCAAACAGACACATCCTCTGTATCTAACCCAGTGATGGAGCTATCCTGATTGAGTTTGATGTGAAGTGGATGGGGGAAGTGGGAGATTTAATCAGTACCTAACGCCGAGCTCAAAATGGCCTGGGAATTTGAAATGCTGCAGTGTCGAGGGAGATTTACTCTGTATCTGACCCCATTCTCTACCTGCCCTGGGGATTTAAATGGAGACAGTTTAATGGGAGCTTTATTTTGTCTGGAACCCTGTGCTCCCTCTGCCCTGGGAGTGTTTGCTGGGATCACTGTCTAACCTCTGTGATATGGATCCTATGAAGATTGATGGGAGACAGTGTATATGGAATTGTCAGGATCCAATTCCTTCACGTGGATAAGAGAAGGTGGGAAAAAATGATACCAGTGGGACTGAAGGGTCAGTAGCAGAATGAAGACACCATTGGCTCACAGAGAATAGACAGGAGAGAGGGTCATGAGGGTTTCAGACTGGAGGGAGCAACAGGCACATACAAGTTGGGAACTGTTTTCAGTAAAAGGCAATTGATCCCAGGTCACTGCAGAGTGTAAGAATCTGATGCCTTTCCCTCACTATCCCCCTCCAATCCCTGTGAAGATCTGCTCCCACACCATGTTCCATCCCAACTGCTGACTGTGTTACATACATTAATACATTGGAGCTGGGCAGAGGTGCTTTTAAACCTGGGATCTTGCTGTGTAACTTGCCTCCAAAATGCTCTTGCTCCCCCTTTCAACTAATCTTTTCCCTCTTTTATCCCGAGGAACCTTTGTTTGGAAAGCTGCAACGTGAAGATCCAAAATGTTCGAGTCCAGGAAAGAACAACCTCCAGAGGGGGAGCACTGGCCTGAGGCCTGAGGCCTGGTCGACAGGCTGCACCCCGTGGGGGCCCACAGTGAGTTGTGTGTTTATTTACCCCGAGGTTTAATCTCCTCTGGGGGACCCTGGGTTTTAGGGGCCTCTGGGTAACTGGCTCCTGTCAGATTGTGGCCCTGTCTTTTTTAAAACAGGTTTGAAGCCTGGGGTTAAAGTTTGTCAATCCCCAGGATCTGAGAGGTAGGACTCTCTCAGGGTGGAATTAAAACCCAAATGCTGTGACCCTCTCTAAAGACTCCCTCTCTCACCCTTCTCTCTCACCCCTCTCTCTCTCACACCCCCTCTCTCAACCCCCCACACTCTCTCATTCCCTCAGTCTCTCACCCCCCTCTCTCAACCCCTTGCTCTCTAAACCCCCCCACTCTCACCCCCCTCTCTCTCACTCCCCGTCTCTCTCACCACCCCCTCTCTCTCACCCCCACTCCCTCACCCCCTCTGTCTCACCCATCTCTCTCCCCCCTCCCGCTCTCTCCACTCTCTCGCTCCCCCCTCTCTCGCCCTCCCCTCTCTCTCACCCTCCCCTCTCTCTCGCCCTCCCCACTCTCTCTCCCTCCCCTCTCTCGCCCTCCCCTCTTTCGCCCTCCCCTCTCACTCGCCCACCCCTCACTGGCTCTCCCCTCTCTCTCCCTGCCCCCTCTCTCTCTCCCTCCCCTCACTGGCCCTCCCATCTCTCTCCGTCCCCCTCACTCTCCTTCCCCTCTCTTGCCCTCCCCTCCCTCTCACTCTCCCTCCCCTCTCAATCTCCCTCCCCTCTTACTCTCCCTCCCCCTCCACCCACACAGCCTCCACTCTCTCTCCCACCCGCTCTCTCCCACGCTCTCTCCCCTCTTCTCTCTACCCCCTCCCCCTCTCACCTGTCTCACGCCCTCCACTCCCCCTCCTCTCTCTCCTCCCTCCTCTCTCTTCCTTCCTCTCTGACCCTCCTCTCTCCCCTCCTCTCTTTCCTCCTCTCTCCCCCTCCTCTCTCCCCTACTCTTTCTCCTCATTGCTCTCCTTCTCTATCTCTCCCTTATCCTCTCTCCCCTCCTCTCTCTTCGCACCTCTCTCTTCCCTCCTCTCGCCTCCTCTCTCTCCCACTCTCTCTCTCTCTTGCTCTCTCTCTCTCACTCTCTCTCCCCTCTCTCTCTGCACTCTCTCCCCTCTCTCTCCTTCCCCTCTTTCTCTCCCCGAACTTTCTCTCCCCCCACTCTCTCTCTCTGCCCACTCTCTGTGCCTCATCTCTCTGTCCTCTCCCTACCGTCCCCCCGTCCCCCTCTGTCCCCCACTCTCTGCATCCCCCATTCTCTGTCCCCCTCTCTCTGAACCCTTCTCTCTTCCCCACTCTGTACCCCTCTCTCTGCCCCCGACTCTCTGTCCCCCTCTATCTCCCCCACTCTCTGTGCCCCTGCTCTGTAGTCCTCTCTCTGTCCCCCCTCTCTCTCTGTCCCGCTCTCGCTCTGTCCCCCTCTCTCTGTCCCCCTCTCTCTGTCCCCCTCTCTCTGTCCCCCTCTCTCTGTGCCCCTCTCTCTCCCACCCGCCTCACTATCCCCCCTCTTTGTCCTCCTCTCTCTCTGTTCCCCTCTCTCTCAGTCCGGCTCTCTCTGTTCCCCCTATCTCTGTCGCCCTCTCTCTCCCACCGCCTCTCTCAGACCCCCTCTCCCTCCCACCACATCTCTCTCTGTCCCCCTCTCTCTGTCTCCCCCTCTCTCTGTCCACCCTGTCTCTGTCCCACCTCTCTCTGTCCACTCTCTCTGTCCCCCTCTCTCTGTCCCCTCCACCTCTACCCCGCTCTCTGCCCCCCTCTCAGTCGCCCTCTCTCTGCACCGTCTCTCTCTGCCCCCAGTCTGACCCCCTCTCTCTCTCTGTCCCTCACTCTCTCCATCTCCCCACTCTTTGTCCCCCACTCTCTGTCCCCCTCTCTCTGACCCCCTCTATCTCCCCCACTCTCTGTGCCCCTCTCTCTATCGCCCTCTCTCTGACCCCTTCCCTTCCACCCGCCTCTCTCTGTCCCCCCTTTCTCTCTCCCCCCTCTGTGTCCCCCCTCTGTCCCCCCTCTGTCCCCCCTCTCTGCCCCCTCAATCTCCCCCTCCCTCTAACCCCCTCTACCTCCCCCTCTTTTTGTCCTCCTCTATCTTCCCCACTCTCAGTACCCCCCTCTCTCTACCCCTCCCTCTGATCCCCTCTACCTCGCCCTCTTTTTGTCCCCCTCTATCTCCCCCACTCTCAGTACCCCACTATCTGTCCCCCTCCCTCTGACCATCTCTACCTCCCCCTCTTTTCCCCCCTCTTTTTGTCCCCCTCTATCTCCCCGACTCTCAGTACCCCCCTCTCTCTGTCCCACTCTCTGTCCCCCTCTCCGTGCCCCCCTCTCTGTGCCCCCCTCTCCGTGCACCCCTCTCCGTGCCCCCCTCTCTGTCCCCCTCTCTCTGTCCCCCTCTCTCTGTCCCCCTCTCTCTTCCACCCGCCTCGCTATCCCCCCTCTTTGTCCCCCCCCCCCGTCCCCCTCTCTCTCAGTTCGGCTCTCTCATACCCCTTCTCTCACCCACCGTAACTCTCTCTGTCCCTCTCTCTCTGTCCCCCTCTCTCTGTCCCCCCTCTCTCTGTCCACCCTCTCTCTGTCTCCTCTCTCTGTCCCCCTCTCTCTGTCCCCCTCTCTCTGTCCCCCCTCTCCCTGTCCGCCCTCTCTCTGTTCCCCCCTCTCTGTCCCCCTCTCTCTGTCCCCTCTTTCTCTCCCCTGCTCTCTGCCACCCCCTCTGTCGCCCTGTCTCTGCTCCGTCACTCTCTGCCCCTCTCTCTAACCCCCCCTCTCTCTCTCTCTCCCCCACTCTCTCCATCCCCCCCACTCTCTGTCCCCCTCTCTGACCCCCTCTCTCTGACCCCCCCTCTCTCCTCCACTCTGTACCCATCTCTCTGTCCCCCACTCTATATTGCCCTCTCTCTCTGTCACCCTGTCTCTGAGCCCCGCTATCTCCCACCTCTCTCTGTCCCCCCTCTCTCTATCCCCTCTCTCTCTGTCCCCCTCTCTCTCTGCCCCCTCTGTCTCTCTGTCCCCTCTCTCTGTCCCCTCTCTCTCTGTCACCCTCTCTCTGTCGCCATTTCTCAGCCCCCCTCTCTCACTGTCGCCCTCTGTCTCTGACCCCCTCTCTTGCTGTCCCCCTCTATATCACCCTCTCTCTGTCCCCCTCTCTCTGACCCCCTCGATCTCCTCCACATTCTGTGCCCCTCTCTCTGTCGCCCTCTCTCTGTCACCCTCTCTCTGTACCCCCACTCTCTCTGTCCCCCCTCTGTCTCCCCCACTCTCTCTGTCCCCCTCTATCTTCCCCTCTCTCTGACCCCCTCTATCACCCCCTCTTTTTGTCCTACTCTCTGTCCACCTCTATCTCCCCCACTCGCTGTACCACTATCTCTGTACTCTTCGTTCTGAACCCCTCTATCTACCCCTCTCTCTGTGCCTCTCTCTCTGTCCCCCTCCCTTTGTCAACCTCTATCTCCCCTTTCTCTGTCCCACTCTCTCTGTCCCCCTCTCTCTCCCACCAGCCTCTCTCTGACCCCCTCTCTCTCCCACCCGCCTCTCCCTCTCTGTCCCTCTCTCTGTTCCCCCCCCCCTCTGTCCCCCCCTCTCTGTCCCCCCTCTCTCTGTCCCCCCTCTTTCGGTCCACCCCTCTTTCTGTCCCTCCCTCTCTCTGTCCCCCTCTCTCTGACCCGCTCTCTCTGACCCAATCTAGCTCCCCCACTCTCTGTGCTCGTCTCTCTGTCGCCCTCTCTCTGCCCTCCTCTCCCTTCCACCTGCCTCTCTCTTCCCCCCCTCGCTCTGACCCCCTCTCTCTCTGCCCCGCTCTCTCTCTGTCCCCCTCTCTCTCTCTGTCCCCCTCTCTGTCCCCCTCTCTGTGCCCCCTCTCTGTGCCCCCCTCTCTGTGTCCCCCTTTCTGTTCCCCCTCTCTCTGTCCTCCTCACTCTGTCCCCCTCTCTCTCTGTCCCCTTCTCTCTGTCCCCCCCTCTCTGTCCCACCTCTCTCTGTCCCCCCTCTGTCTGTCCCCCCTCTCTCTCTGTCCTCCCCTCTGTCCCCCTCTCTCTCTGTCCCCCCCTCTCTCTCTGTCCCCCCTCTGTCTGTCCCCCTCTCTCTCTGTCCCCCTCTCTCTCTGCCCCCCTCTCTCTCTGTCCCCCTATCTCTCTGTCCCCCTCTCTCTCTCTGTCCCCCTCTCTGTGCCCCCCTCTCTGTGCCCCCCTCTCTGTGTCCCCCTTTCTGTTCCCCCTCTCTCTGTCCCCCTCTCTCTGTCCCCCTCGCTCTCTGCCTCCTCTCTCTGTCCTACTCTCTCTGTCCCCCTCTATCTGTCCTCCTCTCTCTGTCCCCTCTATCTCTACCCCGCTCTCTGCGCCCCTCTCTTTCGCCCTCTCTCTGCTCCGTCTCTCCCTGTCCCCCTCTCTGACCCCCTCTCTCTCCCACCCGCCTCTCCGTCTCTGTCCCTCTCTCTGTCCCCCCCCCCCCGTCCCCCCCTCTCTGTCCCCCCTCTCTCTGTCCCCCCTCTTTCGGTCCACCCCTGTTTCTGTCCCTCCCTCTCTCTGTCCTCCTCTCTCTGACCCGCTCTCTCTGACACTCTCTAGCTCCCCCACTCTCTGTGCTCGTCTCTCTGTCGCCCTCTCTCTGCCCTCCTCTCCCTTCCACCTGCCTCTCTCTTCCCCCCCTCGCTCTGACCCCCTCTCTCTCTGCCCCGCTCTCTCTCTGTCCCCCTCTCTCTCTGTCCCCCTCTCTGTGCCCCCCTCTCTGTGCCCCCCTCTCTGTGTCCCCCTTTCTGTTCCCCCTCTCTCTGTCCCCCTCACTCTGTCCCCCTCTCTCTCTGTCCCCTTCTCTCTGTCCCCCCCTCTCTCTGTCCCACCTCTCTCTGTCCCCCCTCTGTCTGTCCCCCCTCTCTCTCTGTCCCCCCCTCTGTCCCCCTCTCTCTCTGTCCCCCCCTCTCTCTGTCCCCCCCTCTCTCTGCCCCGCTCTCTCTCTGTCCTCCTCTCTCTCTCTGTCCCCCTCTCTGTTCCCCTCTCTGTGCCCCCCTCTCTGTGTCCCCCTTTCTGTTCCCCCTCTCTCTGTCCCCCTCACTCTGTCCCCCTCTCTCTGTCCCCCGCGCTCTCTGCCTCCTCTCTCTGTCCCCCTCTCTCTGTCCCCCTCTATCTGTCCTCCTCTCTCTGTCCCCTCTATCTCTACCCCGCACTCTGCGCCCCTCTCTTTCGCCCTCTCTCTGCTCCGTCTCTCCCTGTCCCCCTCTCTGACCCCCTCTCTCTCTCTCTCTCTCTGTCCCACACTCTCTCCATCTCCCCACTGTCTGTCTCCCCCTCTCTCTGACCCCATCTATCTCCCCCACTCTCGGTGCCTCTCTCTGTCGCCCTCTCTCTGCCCCTCTCTCCCTTCTACCTGCCTCTCTCTGTCCTCCTCTCTCTCTGTCCTCCTCTCTCTCTGACCTCCTCTCTCTGTCCTTCTCTCTCTGTCCACATCTCTCTCTGTCCCTCTCTCTCTCTGTTCCCCTCTCTCTCTGTCCCCACCTCTCTCCGTCCCCCCAACTCTCCGTCCCCCCCACTCTCTGTCCCCCTCTCTCTGTCGCCCTCTCTCTGCCCCCATCTCTCTGATTCCCTCTCTCTCCCCCACTCTGTACTCCTCTCTCTGTCCCTCACTCTCTGTCCCCTCTCTCTGTCCCCCTCTATATCTCCGTCTCTCTGTCCCCCTCTCTGACCCTCACTCTGTCCCCTTCTGTCTGCCCCATCTCTCTCTGCCCCTCTCTCTCTGTCCCCCTCTCTTTCTGCCCCCTTTTCTCTCTGTCCCCCTCTCTCTGTTGCCCTCTCTCTGCCCCTCTCTCTCTGTCCCCCACTCTCTCTGTCACCATCTCTCTGTCGCCATTTCTCTGCCCCCCCTCTCACAGTCCCCCTCTGTCTCTGACTCCTTCTCTCGTGGTCCCCCTCTATATCACCCTCCCTCTGTCCCTCTCTCTCTGACCCCCTCTATCTCCCCCACTCTCTGTGACACTCTCTCTGTCGCCCTCTCTCTGTCCCCCCTCTCTCTGTCCCCCCCTCTCTGCCCCTCTCTCTACCCCCATGCCCCCCCACTCTCAGTCCCCCCAACTCTCTGTCCACCCCATCTCTCTGTCCCCTCTATCTCCCTGACTCTCTGTGCCCCTCTCTCTGTCCCCCTCCCTTTGACCATCTCTGTCTTCCCCTCTCTCTGTCCCCGCCTCGCTCTCAGTCCGGCTCTCTCTCTGCCCCCTCTCTCTGTCCCTCTCTCTCTGTCCCGCGCTCTCTCTGCCCCCTCTCTCTGTCCCCCTCTCTCTGAACCCCCCCTCTCTCTGTCCCCCTCTCTCTGTCGCCCTCTCTCTCTTTCCCTCTATCTCTCCCCCGCTCTCTGCCCCCTCTCTCTGCTCCGTCTCTCTCTGCCCCTCTCTCTTTGACACCCTCTCTCTCTCTGTCCCCCACTCTCTCCATCCCCCCACTCTCTGTCCCCCTCTCTCTGACCCCCTCTCTCTCCCACTCTTTACCCCTCTGTCTGTCCCCTCTCTCTGTCCCCCACTCTCTGTCCCCCACTCTCTGTCCCCCTCTCTGTCCCCCTCTCTCTGTCCCCCTCTATGTCCTCCTCTCTCTGAGCCCCGCTATCTCCCCCACACACTGTGCTCCTCTCTCTGTCGCCCTCTCTCTGCCCCCTCTCCCTTCCACCCGCCTCTCTCTCTGTACCCCCCTCTATGACCGCCTCTCTCTCTGTCCCCCTCTCTCTCTGTCCCCCTCTCTTTCTGCCCCCTTTTCTCTCTGTCCCTCTCTCTCTGTCGCCCTCTCTCTGCCCCACTCTCTCTGTCCCCCACTCTCTTTTCACTCTCTCTCTGCCCCCTCTCTCTCTGCCCCCCTCACGCTGTCTCCCTCTGTCTGCCCCATCTCTCTTTTCCCCTCTATCTCTGCCCCGCTCTCTCTCTGTTCCCCCCCTCTCTTTCCCACCCGCTGTCCCACCCCCTCTCTGTCCCCCCTCACTGTCCCCCCTCTCTCCGGCCCCCCCTCTCTCTGACCCCCTCTATCTCCCCCTCTCTCTTTTTCCCCTCTCTCTCTTTCCCCTCTCTCTCTGCCCCCTCACTCTGTCCCACTCTCTCTGCCCCCCTCTCTCTGTCCCCTCTTTCTCTGTCCCCCACTATCTCCCCCACTCTCTGTGCCCCTCTCTCTGTACCCCTCTCTCTGACCCCCTCTACCTCCCGCACTCTCTGTGCCCCTCCCTCCGTCCCCTCTCTCTGACCCCCTCTATCTCCCCCTCTCTCTGTCCCCCTCTCTCTGAACCCCTCTACCTCCCCCTCTTTCTGTCCCCCTCTCTCTGTTCCCCCTCTCTCTCTGTCGCCCTCTCTGTGTCGCCCTCTCTCTGTCCCCCTCTCTTTTCCCCCTCTCTCTCTGTCCCCCCTCTCTCTCTATCCCCCTCACTCTGTCCCTTACTCTCTGTCCCCCTCTCTTTGTCCCCCTCTCTCTGACCACCTCTACCTCCCCCACTCTCTGTCCTCTCACTCTGTCCCCCCCGTCCCTGTGCCATCTCTCTCTGTCCCCCTCTCTCTGACCCCCTCTCTCTCTGACCTCCCGCTCTCTCTCTGACCCCCTCCCTCTGTCCCCCCCTCTGTCCCCTCTCTCTGCCCCGCTCTCTCTCCCACCCGCCTCCCTCTCTCCCCCTCTCTCTCCCCCACTCTCTGACCCCCTCTCTCTCTGACCTCCCGCTCTCTCTCTGACCCCCTCCCTCTGTCCGTCTCCCTCTGTCCCCCCTCCCTCTGTCCCCCCTCTCTCTGTCCCCCCTCTCTCTGGTCCCCCTCTCTCTCTGTACCCCTCTCTCTGTACGCCTCTCACTCTGTCCCCCTCTCTCTCTGACCCCCTCTTTCCCACCCGCTTCTCTCTCACCCCCGCTCTCTGCCCCCCTCTGTCCCCTCTCTCTGCCCCGCTCTCTCTCCCACCCGCCTCCCTCTCTCCCCCTCTCTCTCCCCCACTCTCTGTCCCCCTCTCTGTCGCCCTCTCTCTGACCCCCACAGTCTGACCCACTCTTTCACCCCCCTCTCTCCCACCCATCTCCCTCTATCCCCCCTCTTTGACCCCCTCTCTCTCTGTCCCCTCTCTCTCTGTCCCGCGCTCTCTCCCACCCGCCTCTCTCTGATGCCCTCTCTCTGTCCCCCGCTCTCTGACCCCTCTCTCTGTCCCCTCCTCTCTCTGTCCCCCACTCCCTGTCCCCTCTCTCTGCCCCCCTCTCTCTGACCCCTCTCTATGTCGCCCTCTCTCCGCCCCCTCTCTGTCACTGTCTCTCTGCCCCCCCGTCCCCCCTCTCTGTGTCCCTCCTCTCTCTGTCCCCCTCTCTCTCCCCCATCTCTGTCATCGTCTTTCTGTCCCCCCCTCCCTCTCTCCACTCCCTCTCTCCCCCCTTTCTCTGTCCCCCCTCTCTCTCTCTGTCCCTCCCTCTAGCTGTTCCCCCTCTCTCTGTCCCCCCTCTCTATCCCGCCTCTATCTGTCCATCCTCTTTGTCCCAACCCTCTCTGAACCCCCTCCTCCTCTCACTGTCCTCCTCTCTTTCTGTTCCCCTGTCTCTGAACCCCTGTACCTCCCCCACTTTCTGTCCCCCCACTCTCTGTCCCCCCCTCTCTCTGTCCCCCCCCTCTCTCTGTCGCCCTTTATCTGACCCCCTCTCTCTTTGTCCCTCTCTCTGTCCTCTCTCTCTGTCCCCCACACTCTGTCTCTGACCCCCTCTCTCTGTCCCTCTCTGCCCCCTCTCTCTGTTCCCTTCTCTCTGTCCCCCTGTCTCTGTCCCCCTCTCTCTCTGTCCTCCCCACTCTGTCCCCCATTTCTCTGTCCCCCATTTCTCTTTTCCCTCTCTCTCTGTCCCCCCTCTCTGTCCCCCTCTCTCTCAGTCCCCCTCTCTCTCTGTCCCCCCTCTCTCTCTGTCCCCCTCTCTCTGACCCACTCTCTCTGTCGCCCTCTCTCTGTCCCGCTCTCCCTCCCACCCACCTCTCTCTGACCCCCTCTCTCTATCCCCCTCTCTCTGAACCCATCTATCTCACCCACACTCTGTCCCCCCTCTCTCCCACCCATCTCCCTCTATCCCCCCTCTTTGTCCCCCTCTCTCTCTGTCCCCCTTCCCTCTTTACCCCCGCTCTCTGTCCCCCTCTCTGTCGCCCTCTATCTTCCCCCCTCTCTGTCCCCCTCTCTCTCTGTCCCCCTCTCTCTCTGTCCCCCTCTCTCTGACCCACTCTCTCTGTCGCCCTCTATCTGTCCCCCTCTCTCTGTCCCGCTCTCCCACCCACCCACCTCTCTCTGATCCCCTCTCTCTCCCACCCGCCTCTCTCTCTGTCCCATGCCCTCTGACCCCCTCTCTCTCTGTCCCCCTCTCTCTGTCCCCCTCTCTCTCTGTCCACATTCTCTCTGTCCCCCTCTCTCTGTCCCCCTCTCTCTGTCCCCCTCTCTCTGTCCCCTTCTATCTGACCCACTCTCTCTGTCACCCTCTCTATGACCCCCTCTCTCTACCACCCGCCTCTCTCTCTCCCCGGTCTCTGACCCCCTGTCTGTCGCCCTCTCTCTGTCCCCCTCTCTCTCCCACCTCCATCTATCCCCCCCTTGTTCTCCTCTCTCTGTTCCCCTCTCTCTCTGTCCACTCTCTCTCCCACCCGCCTCTCTCTGACCCCCTCTCTCACCCCCACTCTATACCCCTCTCTCTGTCCTCCAGTCTCTGTCCCCCACACTCTGTCCCCCTTTCTGTCCTCCTCTCTCTGTCGCCCTCTATCTCCCCCTCTCTCTGACCCCCTCTACCTCCGACTTTTTCTGTTCCCCTCTCTTTATCCCGCTCTCTCTATCCCCCTCTCTCTGTCGCCCCTCTCTCTGTCGCCCCTCTCTCTGTCCCCCACTCTCTGTCCCCTTCTCTCTCCCACCTGTCTCCCTCTATCCCCCCTCTTTGTCCCCCTCTCTCTCTGTTCCCCTCTTGCTCTGTCCCACGCACTCTCCCACCCGCCTCTCTCTGACTCCCTCTCTCTCCCACCAGACTCTTTCTCTGTCCCCCTCTCTCTATCCCCCTCCCGCTCTCTGTCCCGCGCTCTCTCCCACCCGCCTCTCTCTGACCCACTCACTCTGTCCCCCTCTCTCTCTGCCCCCTCACTCTGTCCCCCTCTCTCTGACCCCCTCTCTCTGTCCCCCTCTATCTCGCCCTCTCTCTGTCCCCTCTCTCTGTCCCCTATCTCGCCCCCCCTCTCTGCCCCTCTCTCTCTCTGTCCCCCCTCTCTGTCCCCCCTCTCTGTCCCCCACCACCCTCTGACCCACTCTCTCACCCCCACTCTGTACCCCTCTCTCTGTCCCCCACCCTCTGGCCCCAATCTCTGTCCCCCCTCTCTGTCCCCCTCTATCTCCCCCTCTCTCTGGCCCCCTCTACCTCCCCCTCTGACACTGCCTCTCTCTGACCCCCTCTCTCTCTGTCGCCCTTTCTCTGTCGCCCTCTCTGTGCCCCCTCTATCTTTATCCCCTCTCTCTCTGTCCGCCTCTATCTGACCCACTCTCTCTGTCGCCTTCTCTCTGTCGCCCTCTCTCTGTCCCCCTCTCTATGACTCCCTCTCTCCCACCCACCTCCCTCTATCCCCCCTCTCTGTCCCCCCTCTCTCTCTCCCCCTCTCTCTCTGTCCCGCTCTCCCTCCCACCCGCCTCTCTCTGACTCCTCCGCCTCACACTCACCTCTCTCTCTACCCTCCTCTCCCTGTCTCCTCTCTCTGTCTCCTCTCTCTATCCCCCTCTCTCTGTCCCTACTCTCTCTGTCCCCCCTCTCTCTGTCCCCCTCTCTCTCTGTCCCCCTCTCTCTCTGTCCCCCCTCTCTCTGACCCCCTCTCTCTCTGTCCCCCCTCTCTCTCTGTCGCCCCTCTCTCTCTGTCCCCCCGTCTCTGTCCCCATCTCTCTGTCCCCCATCTCTCTGTCCCCCGTCCCTCTGTCCCCCTCTCTCTGTCCCCCCTCTCTCTCTCCCCCTCTCTCTCTGTCCCCCGTCCCTCTATCCCCCTCTCTGTCCCCCCTCTCTCTCTCCCCCTCTCTCTCTGTCCCGCTCACCCTCCCACCCGCCTCTCTCTGACTCCTCCGCCTCACACTCACCTCTCTCTCTACCCTCCTCTCCCTGTCTCCTCTCTCTGTCTCCTCTCTCTGTCTCCTCTCTCTATCCCCCTCTCTCTGTCCCCCTCTCTCTGTCCCCCTCTCTCTGTCCCCCTCTCTCTGTCCCCCCCCTCTCTCTGTCCCCCTCTCTCTGTCCCCGTCTCTCTGTCCCCCTCTCTCTTTCGCCCTCTCTCTATTGCCCTCTCTCTGTCCCACTCACTCAGACCCCCTCTGTCTGGCCCACTCTCTGACCCCTCTCTCTCCCACCCGTCTCCCTCTATCCCCCCTCATTGTCCCCCTCTCTCTCTGTCCCCCTCTCTCTCCCACCCGTCTCCCTCTATCCCCCCTCTTTGTCCCCCTCTCTCTCTGTCCCCCTCTCTCTCTGACGCCATCTCCCTGTCCCCCTCAATCCCCCCGTCTCTCTGTTCCCCTCTCTCTGTTCCCCTCTCTCTGTCCCCCCTCTCTCTGTCCCCCTCTCTCTGTCCCCCTCTCTCTCTGTCCCCCTCTCTCTGTCCCCGTCTCTCTGTCCCCCTCTCTCTGTCCCCCCTCAGTCTCCCCGCGCTCTGTCCCCCCTCTCTTCGCCCTCTCTCTGCCCCCTCCCTCTCTGCCCCCCACCCTCTCTGTCCCCTCTATTTCTGTGCCCCACTCTCTCCATCCCCCCACTCTCTGACCCCCTCTCTCACCCCCACTCTGTAAACATCTCTCTGTACCACTCTCTCTGTCCCACTCTCTCTGGCCCCCTCTCTCTGTCCCTCTCTCTCTGTCCCCCTCTCTCTGTCCCCCTCTCTCTGTCCCTCTCTCTCTGTCCCCCTCTCTCTGTCCCCCTCTCTCTGTCCCTCTCTCTCTGTCCCCCTCTCTCTCTGTCCCCCTGTCTCTGTCCCCGTCTCTCTGTCCCCCTCTCTCTGTCCCCTCTCTCTCTGTCCCCCTCTCTGTCCCCCTCTCTCTGTCCCCCTCTCTCTCTGTCCCCCTCTCTCTGTCCCCGTCTCTCTGTCCCCCTCTCTCTGTCCCCCCTCTCTCTCTGTCCCCCTCTCTCTTCCCCCTCTCTCTGTCCCCGTCTCTCTGTCCCCCTCAATCCCCCCGTCTCTCTGTCCCCGTCTCTCTGTCCCCCTCTCTCTGTCCCCCCTCAGTCTCCCCGCTCTCTGTCCCCCCTCTCTTCGCCCTCTCTCTGCCCCCTCCCTCTCTGCCCCCACCCTCTCTGTCCCCTCTATCTCTGTGCCCCACTCTCTCCTTCCCCCCACTCTCTGACCCCCTCTCTCACCCCCATTCTGTAACCATCTCTCTGTACCACTCTCTCTGTCCCCCTCTCTCTTTCCCCCTCTCTCTGTGCCTTCTCTCTCTGTCCCCCTCTCTCTGTCCCCCTCTATCTCTGTCACCCTCTCTCTGTCCCTCTCTCTCTGTCCACCTCTCTCTGTCCCCCTCTCTCTGACCCCCTCTCTCTGCTCCTCTCTCTCTCACCCGCCTCCCTCTATCACCTCTCTTTGTCCCCCTCTCTCTCTCCCCCTCTATCACTGTCCTGCACTCCCTCCCACCCGCCTCTCTCTGACCCCCTCTCTCTCGCACACGCCTCTCTCTCTGTCCCCCTCTCTCTGTCCCCCCCCTCTGTCCCGCGCTCTATCCCACCCGCCTCGCTCTGTCCCCCTCTCTCTGTCCCCCTCTCTCTGTCGCCCTCCCTCTGCACCCTCTCTCTGACCCCCCTCTCTCTGACGCCCTCAGTCTGACCCACTCTCTGTACCCCACCGCCTCTCTCTGTCCCCCTCTCTCTGTCCCCCTCTCTATGTCCCCCTCTCTCTGTCGCCCTCCCTCTGCACCCTCTCTCTGACCCCCTCTCTCTGTCCCCCTCTCTCTGTCCCCCTCTCTCTGTCCTTCTCTCTCTGTCGCCTCCCTCTGCCCCCTCTCTCTGTCCCCCTCTCTCTCTGTCCCCCTCCCTCTATCCCCCCTGTCTGTCCCCCTCTCTCTCTGTCCCCTCTCTCTCTGTCCCCCTCTCTCTCTGTCCCCCTCTCTCTCTGTCCCCCTCTCTCTCTGTCCCCCCTCACTCTGTCCCCCTCTCTCTCTCTGTCCCCCTCTCTCTCTGTCACCTCACTCTCTGTCCCCAACTCTCTCCATCCCCCCAATCTCTGACCCCCTCTCTCACCTCCACTTTATACCCCTCACTCTGTCCCCCTCTCTCTCTCTGTCCCCTCTCTCTCTGTCACATCTCTCTCTGTCCCCAACACTCTCCATCCCCGCAATCTCTGACCCCCTCTCTCACCTCCACTTTATACCCCTCACTCTGTCCCCCTCTCTGTCCTCCTCTCTCTGACCCCTTCAATCTCCGACATTTTCTGTCCCCCTCTCGCTCTGTCCCCCTCGCTCTGTCCCCCTCTCTCTGTCCCCCCTCCCTCTCTCTGTCCCGCGCTCTCTCCCACCCGCCTCTCTCTGTCCCCCTCTCTCTGTCCCCCACTCTCTCCATCCCGCCACTGTCTGAACTCCTCTCTCACCCCCACTCTGTACTCCTCCTCTCTGTCCCCCACTCTCTGTCCCCCACTCTCTGCCCCCTCTCTCTGTCCCCCTCTCTCTGTCCCCCTCTCTCTGTCCCCCTCTCTCTGTCCCCTTCTATCTGACCCACTCTCTCTGTCACCCTCTCTATGACCCCCTCTCTCTACCACCCGCCTCTCTCTCTCCCCGGTCTCTGACCCCCTGTCTGTCGCCCTCTCTCTGTCCCCTCTCTCTCCCACCTCCATCTATCCCCCCCTTGTTCTCCTCTCTCTGTTCCCCTCTCTCTCTGTCCACTCTCTCTCCCACCCGCCTCTCTCTGACCCCCTCTCTCACCCCCACTCTATACCCCTCTCTCTGTCCTCCAGTCTCTGTCCCCCACACTCTGTCCCCCTTTCTGTCCTCCTCTCTCTGTCGCCCTCTATCTCCCCCTCCTCTCTGACCCCCTCTACCTCCGACTTTTTCTGTTCCCCTCTCTTTATCCCGCTCTCTCTATCCCCCTCTCTCTGTCGCCCCTCTCTCTGTCGCCCCTCTCTCTGTCCCCCACTCTCTGTCCCCTTCTCTCTCCCACCTGTCTCCCTCTATCCCCCCTCTTTGTCCCCCTCTCTCTCTGTTCCCCTCTTGCTCTGTCCCACGCACTCTCCCACCCGCCTCTCTCTGACTCCCCTCTCTCTCCCACCAGACTCTTTCTCTGTCCCCCCTCTCTCTATCCCCCTCCCGCTCTCTGTCCCGCGCTCTCTCCCACCCGCCTCTCTCTGACCCACTCACTCTGTCCCCCTCTCTCTCTGCCCCCTCACTCTGTCCCCCTCTCTCTGACCCCCTCTCTCTGTCCCCCTCTATCTCGCCCTCTCTCTGTCCCCTCTCTCTGTCCCCTATCTCCGCCCCCCTCTCTGCCCCTCTCTCTCTCTGTCCCCCCTCTCTGTCCCCCCTCTCTGTCCCCCACCACCCTCTGACCCACTCTCTCACCCCCACTCTGTACCCCTCTCTCTGTCCCCCACCCTCTGGCCCCAATCTCTGTCCCCCCTCTCTGTCCCCCTCTATCTCCCCCTCTCTCTGGCCCCCTCTACCTCCCCCTCTGACACTGCCTCTCTCTGACCCCCTCTCTCTCTGTCGCCCTTTCTCTGTCGCCCTCTCTGTGCCCCCTCTATCTTTATCCCCTCTCTCTCTGTCCGCCTCTATCTGACCCACTCTCTCTGTCGCCTTCTCTCTGTCGCCCTCTCTCTGTCCCCCTCTCTATGACTCCCTCTCTCCCACCCCACCTCCCTCTATCCCCCCTCTCTGTCCCCCCCTCTCTCTCTCCCCCTCTCTCTCTGTCCCGCTCTCCCTCCCACCCGCCTCTCTCTGACTCCTCCGCCTCACACTCACCTCTCTCTCTACCCTCCTCTCCCTGTCTCCTCTCTCTGTCTCCTCTCTCTATCCCCCTCTCTCTGTCCCTACTCTCTCTGTCCCCCCTCTCTCTGTCCCCCTCTCTCTCTGTCCCCCTCTCTCTCTGTCCCCCCTCTCTCTGACCCCCTCTCTCTCTGTCCCCCCTCTCTCTCTGTCGCCCCTCTCTCTCTGTCCCCCCGTCTCTGTCCCCATCTCTCTGTCCCCCATCTCTCTGTCCCCCGTCCCTCTGTCCCCCTCTCTCTGTCCCCCCTCTCTCTCTCCCCCTCTCTCTCTGTCCCCCGTCCCTCTATCCCCCTCTCTGTCCCCCCTCTCTCTCTCCCCCTCTCTCTCTGTCCCGCTCACCCTCCCACCCGCCTCTCTCTGACTCCTCCGCCTCACACTCACCTCTCTCTCTACCCTCCTCTCCCTGTCTCCTCTCTCTGTCTCCTCTCTCTGTCTCCTCTCTCTATCCCCCTCTCTCTGTCCCCCTCTCTCTGTCCCCCTCTCTCTGTCCCCCTCTCTCTGTCCCCCCCTCTCTCTGTCCCCCTCTCTCTGTCCCCGTCTCTCTGTCCCCCTCTCTCTTTCGCCCTCTCTCTATTGCCCTCTCTCTGTCCCACTCACTCAGACCCCCTCTGTCTGGCCCACTCTCTGACCCCTCTCTCTCCCACCCGTCTCCCTCTATCCCCCCTCTTTGTCCCCCTCTCTCTCTGTCCCCCTCTCTCTCCCACCCGTCTCCCTCTATCCCCCCTCTTTGTCCCCCTCTCTCTCTGTCCCCCTCTCTCTCTGACGCCATCTCCCTGTCCCCCTCAATCCCCCCGTCTCTCTGTTCCCCTCTCTCTGTTCCCCTCTCTCTGTCCCCCTCTCTCTGTCCCCCTCTCTCTGTCCCCCTCTCTCTCTGTCCCCCTCTCTCTGTCCCCGTCTCTCTGTCCCCCTCTCTCTGTCCCCCCTCAGTCTCCCCGCGCTCTGTCCCCCCTCTCTTCGCCCTCTCTCTGCCCCCTCCCTCTCTGCCCCCCACCCTCTCTGTCCCCTCTATTTCTGTGCCCCACTCTCTCCATCCCCCCACTCTCTGACCCCCTCTCTCACCCCCACTCTGTAAACATCTCTCTGTACCACTCTCTCTGTCCCACTCTCTCTGGCCCCCTCTCTCTGTCCCTCTCTCTCTGTCCCCCTCTCTCTGTCCCCCTCTCTCTGTCCCTCTCTCTCTGTCCCCCTCTCTCTGTCCCCCTCTCTCTGTCCCTCTCTCTCTGTCCCCCTCTCTCTCTGTCCCCCTGTCTCTGTCCCCGTCTCTCTGTCCCCCTCTCTCTGTCCCCCTCTCTCTCTGTCCCCCTCTCTGTCCCCCTCTCTCTGTCCCCCTCTCTCTCTGTCCCCCTCTCTCTGTCCCCGTCTCTCTGTCCCCCTCTCTCTGTCCCCCCTCTCTCTCTGTCCCCCTCTCTCTGTCCCCCTCTCTCTGTCCCCGTCTCTCTGTCCCCCTCAATCCCCCCGTCTCTCTGTCCCCGTCTCTCTGTCCCCCTCTCTCTGTCCCCCCTCAGTCTCCCCCGCTCTCTGTCCCCCCTCTCTTCGCCCTCTCTCTGCCCCCTCCCTCTCTGCCCCCACCCTCTCTGTCCCCTCTATCTCTGTGCCCCACTCTCTCCTTCCCCCCACTCTCTGACCCCCTCTCTCACCCCCATTCTGTAACCATCTCTCTGTACCACTCTCTCTGTCCCCCTCTCTCTTTCCCCCTCTCTCTGTGCCTTCTCTCTCTGTCCCCCTCTCTCTGTCCCCCTCTCTCTGTCCCCCCTCTCTCTCTGTCCCCCTCTCTCTTCCCCCTCTCTCTGTCCCCGTCTCTCTGTCCCCCTCAATCCCCCCGTCTCTCTGTCCCCGTCTCTCTGTCCCCCTCTCTCTGTCCCCCCTCAGTCTCCCCCGCTCTCTGTCCCCCCTCTCTTCGCCCTCTCTCTGCCCCCTCCCTCTCTGCCCCCACCCTCTCTGTCCCCTCTATCTCTGTGCCCCACTCTCTCCTTCCCCCCACTCTCTGACCCCCTCTCTCACCCCCATTCTGTAACCATCTCTCTGTACCACTCTCTCTGTCCCCCTCTCTCTTTCCCCCTCTCTCTGTGCCTTCTCTCTCTGTCCCCCTCTCTCTGTCCCCCTCTATCTCTGTCACCCTCTCTCTGTCCCTCTCTCTCTGTCCACCTCTCTCTGTCCCCCTCTCTCTGACCCCCTCTCTCTGCTCCTCTCTCTCTCACCCGCCTCCCTCTATCACCTCTCTTTGTCCCCCTCTCTCTCTCCCCCTCTATCACTGTCCTGCACTCCCTCCCACCCGCCTCTCTCTGACCCCCTCTCTCTCGCACACGCCTCTCTCTCTGTCCCCCTCTCTCTGTCCCCCCCCTCTGTCCCGCGCTCTATCCCACCCGCCTCGCTCTGTCCCCCCTCTCTCTGTCCCCCTCTCTCTGTCGCCCTCCCTCTGCACCCTCTCTCTGACCCCCTCTCTCTGACGCCCTCAGTCTGACCCACTCTCTGTACCCCACCCGCCTCTCTATGTCCCCCTCTCTCTGTCCCCCTCTCTATGTCCCCCTCTCTCTGACCCCCTCTCTCTGCTCCTCTCTCTCTCACCCGCCTCCCTCTATCACCTCTCTTTGTCCCCCTCTCTCTCTCCCCCTCTATCACTGTCCTGCACTCCCTCCCACCCGCCTCTCTCTGACCCCCTCTCTCTCGCACACGCCTCTCTCTCTGTCCCCCTCTCTCTGTCCCCCCCCTCTGTCCCGCGCTCTATCCCACCCGCCTCGCTCTGTCCCCCTCTCTCTGTCCCCCTCTCTCTGTCGCCCTCCCTCTGCACCCTCTCTCTGACCCCCCTCTCTCTGACGCCCTCAGTCTGACCCACTCTCTGTACCCCACCCGCCTCTCTATGTCCCCCTCTCTCTGTCCCCCTCTCTATGTCCCCCTCTCTCTGTCGCCCTCCCTCTGCACCCTCTCTCTGACCCCCTCTCTCTGTCCCCCTCTCTCTGTCCCCCTCTCTCTGTCCTTCTCTCTCTGTCGCCCTCCCTCTGCCCCCTCTCTCTGTCCCCTCTCTCTCTGTCCCCTCCCTCTATCCCCCTGTCTGTCCCCCTCTCTCTCTGTCCCCTCTCTCTCTGTCCCCCTCTCTCTCTGTCCCCCTCTCTCTCTGTCCCCCTCTCTCTCTGTCCCCCCCTCACTCTGTCCCCCTCTCTCTCTCTGTCCCCTCTCTCTCTGTCACCTCACTCTCTGTCCCCAACTCTCTCCATCCCCCCAATCTCTGACCCCCTCTCTCACTCCACTTTATACCCTCACTCTGTCCCCCTCTCTCTCTCTGTCCCCTCTCTCTCTGTCACATCTCTCTCTGTCCCCAACACTCTCCATCCCCGCAATCTCTGACCCCCTCTCTCACCTCCACTTTATACCCCTCACTCTGTCCCCCTCTCTGTCCTCCTCTCTCTGACCCCCTCAATCTCCGACATTTTCTGTCCCCCTCTCGCTCTGTCCCCCTCGCTCTGTCCCCCTCTCTCTGTCCCCCTCCCTCTCTCTGTCCCGCGCTCTCTCCCACCCGCCTCTCTCTGTCCCCCTCTCTCTGTCCCCACTCTCTCCATCCCGCCACTGTCTGAACTCCTCTCTCACCCCCACTCTGTACTCCTCCTCTCTGTCCCCCACTCTCTGTCCCCCACTCTCTGCCCCCTCTCTCTGTCCCCCTCTCTCTGTCCCCCCCCTCTCTCTGTCCCCCCTCTCTCTGTCCCCCCTCTCTCTCTCTGTCCCCTCTATCTCCCCCTCTCTCTGTCCCCCTGTCTCTGCCTCCCTCCCTCTGCCCCCTCTCTCTATCCCCCCACTCTCTGTCCCCCCTCTCTCTGTCCCCCCTCTCTCTGTCCCCTCTCTCTTTCCCCCTCTCTCTCTGTTCCCCTCTCTCTCTGTTCCCTCTCTCTCTGTCCCCCACTCTCTCCATCCCCCCACTCTCTGACCTCCTCTCTCACCCCCACTCTGTACCCCTCTCTCTGTCCCCCACTCTCTGCCCCCCCTCTCTGTCCCCCACTCTATCACCCCTCTCTCTCACCCCCTCTACCTGCGAATTTTTCTGTACCCCTCTCTGTGATCCCCTCTACCTCCCCCTCTCTCTGTCCCCCTCTCTGTCACCCTGTCTCTGTCCCCTCTCTCTCTCTATTCCCTCTCACTCTCTATCACCCCTCTCTCTCACCCCCCTCTACCTGCGAATTTTTCTGTACCCCTCTCTGTGATCCCTCTACCTCCCCCTCTCTCTGTCCCCCCTCTCTCTGTCACCCTGTCTCTGTCCCCCCTCTCTCTCTCTATTCCCCTCTCACTCTCTGTCGCCCTCTCTCTATCCCCCCTCTCTCTGTCCCCCCTCTCTCTGTCCCCCCTCTCTCTGTCCCCTTCTCTCTCTTTCCCCCTCTCTCTCTGTTCCTCTCTCTCTGTCCCCTCACTCTCTCCAACTCTCTCTACCCCTCTCTCTCTCTGTCCCCCGTATCTCCCACTCCCTGTCCCCCTCTCTCTGTTGCCCTCTCTCTGACCCGCTCTCTCTGTCCCCCTCTCCTACCCCCTCTCTCTCTGTCCCCTCCTCTCTGCCCCCTCTCTCTCTGCCCCCCTCTCTCTGTCCCCCTCTCTCTCTGTCCCTCTCTCACTGTCCCCCTCTCTCTCGCCACCACTATCTCCCCCACTCTCTGTCCTCTCTCTCTGTCACCCTCTCTCTGCCCTCCTCTCTCTGTCCCCCCCTCTGTCCTGCCTCTATCTATCCACCTCTCTGCCCCCTCTCTCTGACACCCCTTCCTCTCTCTGTCCTCCTCTCTCTATCACCCCTCTCTCTCTCCCCCACTCTCTGTCCCCCTCTCTCTGCCCCTTTCCTGTCCCCTCTCTCTCTCTCCCCCTCTCTTTATCCCCCTCTCTCTGTCCCCCCTCTCTCTCTGTCACCCCCTTTCTATGTCTCCCCCCTCTCTCTGCCCCCCCATTGTCCTCCCACTCTCTGTCCCCCTCTCTCTGTCCCCCTCTCTCTGCCCCCTCTCTCTCTGTCCTCCAACTCTCTGTCCCCTCTCTCTGTCCCCCCTCTCTTTCCTCCCCTCTCTCTGTCCCTCTCTCTCTGTCCGCCTCTCTCTGCCCACCTCTCTCTGCCCCTCTCTCTGTCCCTCTCTTTCTGTCCCCCTCTCTCTCTGTCCCCACCCTCTCTGTCCCCCTCTCTCTGTCCCCCACTCTGTCCCCTCTCTCTCTGTCCCCCCATCCCCCCACTATATGACCCCCTCTCTCACCTCCACTCTGTATCCCTTTCTCTGACGCCCATTCTCTGTCCCCCACTCTCTGTCCCCCTCTATCCCCCCTCTCTCTGACCCCCTCTACCTCCACCTTTTCTGTCCCCCTCTCTCTGACCCCCTCTATCTCCCCTTCTCTCTGCCCCCCTTTCTCTGTGCCCCTCTCTCTGTCCCCCTCTCTCTGTCCCCCCTCTCTCTGTCCCCCCCTCTCTCTGTCCCCCCCTCTCTCTGTCCCCTCTCTCTCTCTGACCCCCTCACTCTGTCCCACTCTCTCTGCCCCGATCTCTCTCTGCCTATGTCTCTCTGTCCCCCTCTATCTCCCCCACTCTCTGTGCCCCTCTCTCTGTGCCCATCTCTCTGACCCCCTCTACCTCCCACTTTTTCTGTCCCCATCTCTGACCCCCTCTATCTCCCCCATTCCCTGTGCCCCTCTCTCTCTTTCCCCCTCTCTCTATCCCCCCTCTCTCTGTCCACCTCTCTCTGTCCCCCCTCTCTCTGTCCCCCTCTCTCTCTGTCCCCCTCTCTCTCTTCCCCCTCTCCCTATGTCCCCCCCACTCTGTCCCCCCTCTCTCTGTCCCCCCTCTCTCTGTCCCCCCCTCTCTGTCCCCCTCTCTCTGTCCCCCCTCTCTCTGTCCCCCTCTCTCTCTGTCCCCTCTCTGTCCCCCTCTCTCTGTCCCCCCCCCTCCCCTCTCTCTTCCCCCCTCTCTCTCTGTCCCCCCTCTCTCTTCCCCCTCTCTCTGTCCCCCCCTCTCTGTCCCCCCTCTCTCTGTCCCCCCCTCTCTGTCCCCCCTCTCTCTCTGTCCCCACTCTCTCTGTCCCCTCTCTCTCTGTCCCCCTCTCTCTGTCCCCCTCTCTCTCTGTCCGCCTCTCTCTCTGTCCCCCTCTCTCTCTGTCCCTCTCTCTCTGTCCCCCCTCTCTCTGTACCCCTCTCTCTCTGTCCCCCCTCTCTCTGTCCCCCTCTCTCTCTGCCCCCTCTCTCTCTGTCCCCCCTCTCTCTGTCCCCCTCTCTCTCTGTCCCCCTCTCTCTCTGTCCCCCTCTTTCTCTGTCCCCCCTCTCTCTGTGCCCCTCTCTCTCTGTCCCGCTCTCTCTGTCCCCCTCTCTCTCTCTGTCCCAACTCTCTCTCTGTCCCCCTCTCTCTGTCCCCCCTCTCTCTGTCCCCCTCTCTCTCTGTCCCCCTCTCTCTCTGTCCCCCTCTTTCTCTGTCCCCCCTCTATCTGTGCCCCTCTCTCTCTGTCCCCCCTCTCTCTGTCCCCCCTCTCTCTCTGTCCCCCTCTCTCTGTGCCCCTCTCTCTCTGTCCCCCTCTCTCTGTTCCCCTCTCTCTGTCCCCCTCTCTCTGTCCCCCCTCTCTCTCTGTTCCCCTCTCTCTGTCCCCCCTCTCTCTGTTCCCCTCTCGCTCTGCCCCCCTCTCTCTCTGTCCCCCCTCTCTCTGTCCCCCTCTCTCTCTGTCCCCCCTCTCTCTCTGTCCCCCCTCTCTCTGTCCCCCCTCTCTCTGTCCCCCCTCTCTCTCTGTTCCCCTCTCTCTGTCCCCCCTCTCTCTGTCCCCCCACTCTCTGTCCCCCTCTCTCTGTGCTTCTCTCTCTGTCCCCTTCTCTCTGTCCCCCCCTCTCTCTGTCCCCCCTCTCTCTCTGTCCCCCCTCTCTCTGTCCCCCCTCTCTCTGTCCCCCCTCTCTCTGTCCCCCCTCTCTCTCTGTCCCCCCTCTCTCTGTCCCCCCTCTCTCTCTGTTCTCCTCTCTCTGTCCCCCCTCTCTCTGTCCCCCCTCTCTCTGTCCCCCCCTCTCTCTGTCCCCCCTCTCTCTCTGTTCCCCTCTCTCTGTCCCCCCTCTCTCTGTCCCCCCTCTCTCTGTCCCCCTCTCTCTCTGACCCCCCTCTCTCTCTGTTCCCCTCTCTCTGTCCCCCCTCTCTCTGTCCCCCCTCTCTCTGTCACCCTCTCTCTGTCCCCCATTTCTCTTTTCCCTCTCTCTCTGTCACCCCTCTCTCTGTCCCCCTCTCTCTGTCCCCCCCTCACTCTGTCCCCCTCTCTCTCTGTCCCCCTCTCTCTCTTCCCCCTCTCTCTCTGTCCCCCCTCTCTCTCTGTCCCCCCTCTCTCTGTCCCCCTCTCTCTGTCCCCCCTCTCTCTGCCCCCCTCTCTCTCTGTCCCCCTCTCTCTCTGTCCCCCCCTGACTCTGTCCCCCTCTCTCTCTGTCCCCCTCTCTCTGTCCCCCCTCTCTCTGTCCCCCCTCTCTCTGTCCCCACTCTCTCTGTCCCCCCTCTCTCTCTGTCCCCCTCTCTCTCTTCCCCCCTCTCTCTGTCCCCCCTCTCTCTCTGTCCCCCTCTCTCTGTCCCCCCTCTCTCTGTCCCCCTCTCTCTCTGTCCCCCTCTCTCTCTTCCCCCTCTCTCTCTGTCCCCCCCTCTCTGTCCCCCCTCTCTCTGTCCCCCTCTCTCTCTGTCCCCATCTCTCTCTTCCCCCTCTCTCTCTGTCCCCCTCTCTCTCTGCCCCCTCTCTCTCTTCCCCCTCTCTCTCTGTCCCCCCCTCTCTGTCCCCCCTGTCTCTGTCCCCATCTCTCTCTTCCCCTCTCTCTCTGTCCCCCTCTCTCTCTGTCCCCCTCTCTCTCTGCCCCCTCTCTCTCTTCCCCTCTCTCTCTGTCCCCCCCTCTCTGTCCCCCCTCTCTCTGTCCCCCTCTCTCTCTTCCCCTCTCTCTCTGTCCCCCCCTCTCTGTCCCCCCCTCTCTGTCCCCCCTCTCTCTGTCCCCCCTCTGTCTGTCCCCCCTCTCTCTGTCCCCCCTCTCTCTCTTCCCCCTCTCTCTCTGTCCCCCCCTCTCTGTCCCCCTTCTCTCTCTCCCCCTCGTCCCCCCCTCTCTGTCCCCCCTCTCTCTGTCCCCCCTCTCTCTGTCCCCCCTCTCTCTCTGTCCCCCCCTCTCTCTGTCCCCCCTCTCTATCTGTCCCCCTCTCTCTGTCCCCCTCTCTCTGTCCCCCTCTCTCTCTGTCCCCCTCTCTCTCTGTCCCCCTCTCTCTTTCCCCCTCTCTCTCTGTCCCCCTCTCTCTGTGTCCCCCCCTCTCTCTCTGTCCCCCTCTCTCTGTCCCCCCTCTCTCTGTCCCCCCTCTCTCTGTCCCCCCTCTCTCTGTCCCCCCCTCTCCTGTCCCGCTCTCTCTGTCCCCTTCTCTCTCTTCCCCCACTCTCTCTGTCCCCCCTCTCTCTCTGTCCCCCCCTCTCTGTCCCCCCGCTCTCTGTCCCCCCACTCTCTTTCCCCCCTCTCTGTCCCCCCTCTCTCTGTCCCACTCTCTCTCTGTCCCCCCTCTCTCTCTTCCCCCTCTCTCTCTGTCCCCCCTCTCTATTTCCCTCTCTCTCTGTCCCCACTCTCTCTCTGTCCCCGCGCTCTCTGTCCCTCTCTCTCTGTCCCCCCCTCTCTCTGACCCCTCACTCTCTGTCCCTCTCTCTCCTGTCCACCTCTCTCTGTCCCCCTCTCTATCTGTCCCCCTCTCTCTGTGCCCCTCTCTCTGTCCCCCCCTCTCTCTCTGTCCCCCTCTCTCTCTGTCCCCCCTCTCTCTCTGTCCCCCTCTCTCTGTCCCGCCCTCTCTCTCTGTCCCCCTCTCTCTCTGTCCCTCTCTCTCTGTCCCCCCTCTCTCTCTGAACCCCTTCTCTCTGTCCCCCTCTCTCTCTGTCCCCCCTCTCTCTGTCCCCCCCCCCTTTCTCTGTCCCCCCTCTCTCTGTCCCCCCTCTCTCTGTCCCCCCTCTCTCTCTGTCCCCCCTCTCTCTGTCCCCCTCTCTATCTGTCCCCCTCTCTCTGTCCCCCTCTCTTTGTCCCCCTCTCTCTCTGTCCCCCCTCTCTCTGTCCCCCCTCTCTCTCTGTCCCCTCTCTCTCTGTCCCCCCCTCTCTCTATCCCCTCTATCTCTGTCCCCCCCTCTCTCTCTCCACCTCTCTCTGTCCCCCTCTCTCTCTGTCCCCCCTCTCTCTCTGTCCCCCTCTCTCTCTGTCCCCCCCCTCTCTCTGTCCCCCTCTCTCTCTGTCCCCCCTCTCTCTCTGTCCCCCCCCTCTCTCTCTCTCTCCCACTCTCTCTGTCCCCCTCTCTCTCTGTCCCCCCCTCTCTCTCTGTCCACCCTCTCTCTCTGTCCCCCTCTCTCTCTGTCCCCCTCTCTCTCTGTCCCCCCTCTCTCTATCCCCTCTCTCTCTGTCCCCCTCTCTCTCTGTCCCCCCCCTCTCTGTCGCCCCTCTCTCTGTCGCCCCTCTCTCTGTCCCCCCTCTCTCTGTCCCCCTCTCTCTGTCCCCCTCTCTCTGTCCCCCCCTCTCTCTGTCCCGCGCTCTGTCCCTCTCTCTCTGTCCCGCTCTCTCTCTGTCCCCCCCTCTCTCTGTCCCCCCCTCTCTCTCCCCCCCTCTCTCTGTCCCCACTCTCTCTGTCCCCCTCGCTCTCTGTCCCCCTCTCTCTCTGTCCCCCCTCTCTCTCTGTCCCCCCTCTGTCTGTCCTCCTCTCTCTGTCCCCTCCTCTCTCTGTCCCCCTCTCTCTCTGTCCCCCTCTCTCTCTGTCCCCCCCTCTCTCTGTCCCCCCTCTCTCTCTGTCCCCCCTCTCTCTGTCCCCCTCTCTCTGTCCCCCCTCTGTCATTCCTCCTCTCTCTGTCCCCCTCTCTCTCTGTCCCCCCCCTCTCTCTGTCCCCCCTCTCTCTCTGTCCCCCCTCTCTCTGTCCCCCCTCTCTCTGTCCCCCCCTCTGTCTGTCCTCCTCTCTCTGTCCCCCTCTCTCTCTGTCCCCCCTCTCTCTCTGTCCCCCCCTCTCTCTCTGTCCCCCCTCTGTCTGTCCTCCTCTCTCTGTCCCCCTCTGTCTGTCCTCCTCTCTCTGTCCCCCTCTCTCTCTGTCCCCCCTCTCTCTCTGTCCCCCCTCTCTCTCTGTCCCCCCCTCTCTCTCTGTCCCCCTCTCTCTCTGTCCCCCTCTCTCTCTGTCCCCCCTCTCTCTGTCCCCCTCTCTCTCTGTCCCCCCCTCTCTCTCTGTCCCCCCTCTGTCTGTCCTCCTCTCTCTGTCCCCCTCTCTCTCTGTCCCCCTCTCTCTCTGTCCCCCTCTCTCTCTGTCCCCCCCCTCTCTCTGTACCCCTCTCTCTGTCCCCCCCTCTCTCTCTGTCCCCCTCTCTCTCTGTCCCCCCCTCTCTCTGTCCCCACTCTCTCTGTCCCCCTCTCTCTGTCCCCCCTCTCTCTCTGTCCCCCTCTCTCTCTGTCCCCCTCTCACTCTGTTCCCCTCTCTCTCTGTCCCCCCTCTGTCTGTCCTCCTCTCTCTGCCCCTCTCTCTCTGCACCCCTCCCTCCCACCTGCCTCTCTCTTTCTCCCTCTCTCTGTTCCTCTCTCTCTCTCCCCCCCTCTCTCTCCCCCCCTCTCTCTGTCCCCCTCTCTCTCTGTCCCCCCTCTCTCTCTGTCCCCCTCTCTCTCTGTTCCCCTCTCTCTCTGTCCCCCCTCTGTCTGTCCTCCTCTCTCTGCCCCTCTCTCTCTGCTCCCCTCCCTCCCACCTGCCTCTCTCTTTCTCCCTCTCTCTGTCCCCCTCTCTCTCTGTCCCCCTCTCTCTCTGTCCCCCCTCTCTCTCTGTCCCCCTCTCTCTCTGTCCCCCTCTCTCTCTGTCCCCCTCTCTCTGACCCCTCTCTCCTCTGTCCCCCTCTCTCTCTGTCCCCCTCTCTCTCTGCCCCCCCTCTCTCTCTGTCCCCCCCTCTCTCTGTCCCCCTCTCTCTGTCCCCCTCTCTCTCTGTCCCCCTCTCTCTCTGTCCCCCTCTCTCTCTGTTCTCCTCTCTCTCTGTCCCCCCTCTGTCTGTCCTCCTCTCTCTGCCCCTCTCTCTCTGCTCCCCTCCCTCCCACCTGCCTCTCTCTTTCTCCCTCTCTCTGTTCCCCTCTCTCTCTGTCCCCCCTCTCTCTCTGCCCCCCCTCTCTCTCTGTCCCCCCTCTCTCTGTCCCCCTCTCTCTGTCCCCCCTCTCTCTTTCCCCCTCTCTCTGTCCCCCTCTCTCTCTGTTCCCCCTCTCTCTATCCCCTCTATCTCTGTCCCCCCCCTCTCTCTCTCTCCCCCTCTCTCTGTCCCCCTCTCTCTCTGTCCCCACTCTCTCTCTGTCCCCCTCTCTCTCTGTCCCCCCCTCTCTCTGTCCCCCCTCTCTCTCTGTCCCCCCCTCTCTCTCTGTCCCCCCCCTCTCTCTCTCTCCCCCTCTCTCTGTCCCCCTCTCTCTCTGTACCCCTCTCTCTCTGTCCCCCCCTCTCTCTCTGTCCCCCTCTCTCTCTGTCCCCCCTCTCTCTCTGTCCCCCTCTCTCTCTGTCCCCCTCTCTCTATCCCCTCTCTCTCTGTCCCCCTCTCTCTCTGTCCCCCTCTCTCTCTGTCCCCCCCTCTCTCTGTCGCCCCTCTCTCTGTTCCCTCTCTCTGTCCCCCTCTCTCTGTACCCCTCTCTCTGTCCCCCCTCTCTCTGTCCCCGCTCTCTCTGTCCCCCTCTCTCTGTCCCCCCTCTCTCTCTGTACCCCCCTCTCTCTGTCCCCCCCCTCTCTCTCCCCCCTCTCTCTGTCCCCTCTCTCTCTGTCCCCCTCTCTCTCTGTCCCCCCCCTCTCTCTGTCCCCCCTCTCTCTCTGTCCCACCTCTCTCTGTCCCCCTCACTCTGTCCCCCCTCTGTCTGTCCTCCTCTCTCTGTCCCCCCTCTCTCTCTGTCCCCCCCTCTGTCTGTCCCCCCTCTCTCTCTGTCCCCCCCTCTCTCTGTCCCCCTCTCTCTGTCCCCCCTCTTTCCCCCCTCTCTCTCTGTCCCCCTCTCTCTCTGTCCCCCTCTCTCTCTGTCCCCCCTCTCTCTCTGTCCCCCCTCTCTCTGTACTCCTCTCTCTCTGTCCCCCCTCTCTCTGTCCCCCTCTCTCTCTGTCCCCTCCTCTCTCTCTGTCCCCCCCTCTGTCTGTCCTACCTCTCTCTGTCCCCCTCTCTCTCTGTCCCCCCCTCTCTCTGTCCCCCTCTCTCTCTGTCCCCCTCTCTCTCTGTCCCCCCTCTCTCTCTGTCCCCCTCTCTCTCTGTCCCCCCTCGCTCTGTCCCCACTCTCTCTGTCCCCCTCTCTCTGTCCCCCTCTCTCTCTGTCCCCCTCTCTCTCTGTTCCCCTCTCTCTCTGTCCCCCCTCTGTCTGTCCTCCCTCTCTCTGCCCCTCTCTCTCTGCTCCCCTCCCTCCCACCTGCCTCTCTCTTTCTCCCTCTCTCTGTTCCCCTCTCTCTCTCCCCCCTCTCTCTCCCCCCTCTCTCTGTCCCCCCTCTCTCTCTGTCCCCCCTCTCTCTCTGTCCCCCTCTCTCTCTGTTCCCCTCTCTCTCTGTCCCCCCCTCTGTCTGTCCTCCTCTCTCTGCCCCTCTCTCTCTGCTCCCCTCCATCCCAACTGCCTCTCTTTTTCTCCCTCTCTCTGTCCCCCTCTTTCTCTGTCCCCCCTCTCTCTCTGCCCCCCCTCTCTCTGTCCCCCCCCTCTCTGTCCCCCCTCTCTCTGTCCCCCTCTCTATCTGTCCCCCTCTCTCTCTGTTCCCCTCTCTCTCTGTCCCCCCTCTGTCTGTCCTCCTCTCTCTGCCCCTCTCTCTCTGCTCCCCTCCCTCCCACCTGCCTCTCTCTTTCTCCCTCTCTCTGTTCCCCCTCTCTCTCTGTCCCCCTCTCTCTCTGCCCCCCCTCTCTCTGTCCCCCTCTCTCTGTCCCCCTCTCTCTGTCCCCCTCTCTCTCTGTCCCCCTCTCTCTGTCCCCCTCTCTCTCTGTTCCCCTCTCTCTCTGTCCCCCCTCTGTCTGTCCTCCTCTCTCTGCCCCTCTCTCTCTGCTCCCCTCCCTCCCACCTGCCTCTCTCTTTCTCCCTCTCTCTGTCCCCCTCTCTCTCTGTCCCCCCTCTCTCTCTGTCCCCCCCTCTCTCAGTCCCCCTCTCTCTCTGTCCCCCCCTCTTTCTGTTCCCCTCTCTCTCTGTCACCCCCTCAGTTTGTCCCCCCTCTCTCTGTCCCTCTCTCTCTGTCCCCCCTCTCTCTGTCCCCCCTCTCTCTCTCTCCCCCCTCTCTCTGTCCCTCTCTCTCTGTTCCCCTCTCTCTCTGTCCCCCCTCTGTCTGTCCTCCTCTCTCTGTCCCCCTCTCTCTCTGTTCCCCTCTCTCTCTGTCCCCCCTCTGTCTGTCCTCCTCTCTCTGCCCCTCTCTCTCTGCTCCCCTCCCTCCCACCTGCTCCTCCTCTCTCTGCCCTCTCTCTCTGCTCCCCTCCCTCCCACCTGCCTCTCTCTTTCTCCCTCTCTCTGTTCCCCCCTCTCTCTGCTCCCCTCCCTCCCACCTGCCTCTCTCTTTCTCCCTCTCTCTGTCCCCCTCTCTCTCTGTCCCCCCTCTCTCTGTCCCCTCTCTCTCTGTCCCCCCTCTGTCTGTCCCCCTCTCTCTGTCCCCCCCTCTCTCTGTCCCCCTCTCTCTCTGTCCCCCTCTCTCTCTGTCCCCCTCTCTCTCTTTCCCCCTCTCTATCTGTCCTCCTCTCTCTCTCCCGCACTCTCTGTCCCCCCTCTCTCTGTCCCCCTCTCTCTGTCCCCCCTCTCTCTGTCCCTCTCTCTCTGCCCCCTCTCTCTCTGTCCCCCTCTCTCTCTTTCCCCTCTCTCTCTGTCCCCCTCTCTCTGTCCCCCCCTCTCTCTGTTCCCCTCTCTCTCTGTCCCCCCTCTGTCTGTCCTCCTCTCTCTGCCCCTCTCTCTCTGCTCCCCTCCCTCCCACCTGCCTCTCTCTTTCTCCCTCTCTCTGTCCCCCTCTCTCTCTGTCCCCCCTCTCTCTGTCCCCCTCTCTCTCTGTCCCCCCTCTGTCTGTCCCCTCTCTCTGTACCCCCCCCTCTCTGTCCCCCTCTCTCTCTGTCCCCCCTCTCTCTCTGTCCCCCTCTCTCTCTGTCCCCCTCTCTCTATGTCCCCCTCTCTATCTGTCCCCCTCTCTCTGTCCCCCTCTCTCTGTCCCCCCTATCTCTGTCCCCACTCTCTCTGTCCCCCTCTCTCTGTCCCCCTCTCTCTCTGTCCCCCCCTCTCTCTGTTCCCCTCTCTCTCTGTCCCCCCTCTGTCTGTCCTCCTCTCTCTGCCCCTGTCTCTCTGCTCCCCTCCCTCCCACCTGCCTCTCTCTTTCTCCCTCTCTCTGTTCCCCTCTCTCTCTCCCCCCCTCTCTCTCCCCCCTCTCTCTGTCCCCCTCTCTCTCTGTCCCCCTCTCTCTCTGTCCCCCTCTCTCTCTGTTCCCCTCTCTCTCTGTCCCCCCTCTGTCTGTCCTCCTCTCTCTGCCCCTCTCTCTCTGCTCCCCTCCCTCCCACCTGCCTCTCTTTTTCTCCCTCTCTCTGTCCCCCTCTCTCTCTGTCCCCCCTCTCTCTCTGACCCCCCTCTCTCTCTGTCCCCCTCTCTCTGTCCCCCTCTCTCTGTCCCCCCTCTCTATCTGTCCCCCTCTCTCTCTGTTCCCCTCTCTCTCTGTCCCCCCTCTGTCTGTCCTCCTCTCTCTGCCCCTCTCTCTCTGCTCCCCTCCCTCCCACCTGCCTCTCTCTTTCTCCCTCTCTCTGTTCCCCTCTCTCTCTGTCCCCCTCTCTCTCTGCCCCCCCTCTCTCTGTCCCCCTCTCTCTGTCCCCCTCTCTCTGTCCCCCTCTCTCTCTGTCCACCTCTCTCTGTCCCCCTCTCTCTCTGTCCCCCTCTCTCTCTGTCCCCCCTCTGTCTGTCCTCCTCTCTCTGCCCCTCTCTCTCTGCTCCCCTCCCTCCCACCTGCCTCTCTCTTTCTCCCTCTCTCTGTCCCCCTCTCTCTCTGTCCCCCTCTCTCTCTGTCCCCCCCCTCTCTCAGTCCCCCTCTCTCTCTCTGTCCCCCCTCTCTCTGTTCCCCTCTCTCTCTGTCACCCCTCTGTTTGTCCCCCTCTCTCTGTCCCTCTCTCTCTGTCCCCCCTCTCTCTGTCCCCCTCTCTATCTGTCCCCCTCTCTCTGTCCCTCTCTCTCTGTTCCCCTCTCTCTCTGTCCCCCCTCTGTCTGTCCTCCTCTCTCTGTCCCCCTCTCTCTCTGTTCCCCTCTCTCTCTGTCCCCCCTCTGTCTGTCCTCCTCTCTCTGCCCTCTCTCTCTGCTCCCCTCCCTCCCACCTGCCTCTCTCTTTCTCCCTCTCTCTGTTCCCCCCTCTCTCTGCTCCCCTCCCTCCCACCTGCCTCTCTCTTTCTCCCTCTCTCTGTCCCCCTCTCTCTCTGTCCCCCCTCTCTCTGTCCCCTCTCTCTCTGTCCCCCCTCTGTCTGTCCCCCTCCCTCTGTCCCCCCCTCTCTCTGTCCCCCTCTCTCTCTGTCCCCCCTCTCTCTCTGTCCCCCCTCTCTCTCTTTCCCCCTCTCTATCTGTCCTCCTCTCTCTCTCCCCCACTCTCTGTCCCCCCTCTCTCTGTCCCCCTCTCTCTGTCCCCCCTCTCTCTGTCCCTCTCTCTCTGTCCCCCCCTCTCTCTGTCCCCCCTCTCTCTGTCCCCCTCTCTCTCTGTCCCCCTCTCTCTCTGTCCCCCCCTCTCTCTGTTCCCCTCTCTCTCTGTCCCCCCTCTGTCTGTCCTCCTCTCTCTGCCCCTCTCTCTCTGCTCCCCTCCCTCCAACCTGCCTCTCTCTTTCTCCCTCTCTCTGTCCCCCTCTCTCTCTGTCCCCCCTCTCTCTGTCCCCCTCTCTCTCTGTCCCCCCTCTGTCTGTCCCCCTCTCTCTGTACCCCCCCTCTCTGTCCCCCTCTCTCTCTGTCCCCCTCTCTCTCTGTCCCCCTCTCTCTATCTCCCCCTCTCTCTCTCCCCCTCTCTCTGACCCCCCTTTCTCTGTCCCTCTAACTCTGTCGCCCTCTCTGTACGCCCTCTCAGTCACCGTCTCTCTGTCCCCCCTCCCTCTGTCCCCCTCTCTCTCTTTCCCCCTCTCTCTCTGTCACGCTCTCTCTGTCCTCCTCTCTCTGTCCCCCTGTCTCTGATCCCCCTCTCTCTGTCCCCCTCTCTTTCCCACCCGCCTCTCTCTGTTCCCCGCTCTCTGTCCCCCTCTGTCTGTCTCCATTTGTCTGTCCCCTTCTCTCTGTCCCCCTCTCTCTCCCACCTGCCTCTCTCATCCCCGCTCTCTGCCCCCCTCTGTCTGTCGCCCTCTCTCTGCACCCCCCATCTCCCATCCGCTTCCCTCTATCCCCCCTCTTTGGCCCCCTCTCTCTCTGCCCCCCTCTCTCTGTCCCACGCTCTCTCCCACCAGCCTCTCTCTGACCCCTCTCTCTCTCCCACCTGCCTCTCTCTCTGTCCCCCTCTTTCTGTCCCCCTCTCTCTCTGCCCCCTCACTCTCTCCCCCCTCTCTCTCTCCCCCCTCTCTGCCCCCCCTCTGTCGCCCTCACTTTCTGTCCCCCTCTCTCTCTGTCCCCCACTCTCTCTGTTCCCCCACTCTCTCTGTCCCCTATCTCCATCCCCCCTCTCTCTCTGAACCCCTCTGCCACCCCACTCTGTACCCCTCTCTCTCCCCCAGTCTCTGGCCCCCTCTCTCACCCCACTCTGTACCCCTCTCTTCCTGTCCCCCACTCACTGACCCCCGCTACCTGCCCCTCTTTCTGTCCCCCTCTCCCTCACACCCGCCTCTCTCTTTCTCCCTCTCTCTGTTCCTCCATCTCTCTGCCCCCTCTCTCTGCCCCCCTCTCTCTCTACTCCCCTCTTTCTGTCCCCTTCTCTCTCTGACCCCCTTTCTCTCTGACCCCCTCTATCTGTCCCACTCTCTCTGTTCCCTCTCTCTCTGTCCCCTCTCTGTCCCCTTCTATCTCCCCCACTCTCTGTGCCCCTGTCTCTTTCACCTCTCCCTGTCCCCCCCTCCCTCCCACCCGCCTCTATCTTTACCCCTCTCTCTGTTCCCCTCTCTCTCTGTCCCCCTCTCTCTCTCTCCCCCTCTCTCTGTCCCTCTCTCTCTGTTCCCCTCTCTCTCTGTCCCCCCTCTGTCTGTCCTCCTCTCTCTGTCCCCCCCTCTCTCTGTCCCCACTTTCTCTGTCCCCCTCTCTCTGTCCCCCCTCTCTCTCTGTCCCCCTCTCTCTCTGTTCCCCTCTCTCTCTGTCCCCCCTCTGTCTGTCCTCCTCTCTCTGCCCCTCTCTCTCTGCTCCCCTCCCTCCCACCTGCCTCTCTCTTTCTCCCTCTCTCTGTTCCCCCATCTCTCTGCTCCCCTCCCTCCCACCTGCCTCTCTCTTTCTCCCTCTCTCTGTCCCCCTCTCTCTCTGTCCCCCCTCTCTCTGTCCCCTCTCTGTCTGTCCCCCCCTCTGTCTGTCCCCCTCTCTCTGTCCCCCCCTCTCTCTGTCCCCCCTCTCTCTCTGTCCCCCTCTCTCTCTGTCCCCCTCTCTCTCTTTCCCCCTCTCTATCTGTCCTCCTCTCTCTCTCCCCCACTCTCTGTCCCCTCTCTCTCTGTCCCCCCTCTCTCTGTCCCACCTCTCTCTGTCCCCCCCTCTCTCTGTTCCCCTCTCTCTCTGTCCCCCCTCTGTCTGTCCTCCTCTCTCTGCCCCTCTCTCTCTGCTCCCCTCCCTCCCACCTGCCTCTCTCCTTCTCCCTCTCTCTGTCCCCCTCTCTCTCTGTCCCCCCTCTCTCTGTCCCCCTCTCTCTCTGTCCCCCTCTCTCTCTGTCCCCCTCTCTCTCTGTCCCCCTCTCTCTATGTCCCCCCTCTCTATCTGTCCCCCTCTCTCTGTCCCCCCTCTCTCTGTCCCCACTCTCTCTGTCCCCCTCTCTCTCTGTCCCCCTCTCTCTATGTCCCCCTCTCTATCTGTCTCCCTCTCTCTGTCCCCCCTCTCTCTGTCCCCCCTCTCTCTGTCCCCCTCTCTCTCTGTCCCCCTCGCTCTCTGTCCCCCTCTCTCTCTGTTCCCCCCTCTCTCTGTCCCCCTCGCTCTCTGTCCCCCCCTCTCTCTGTCCCCCTCTCTCTCTGTCCCCCCTCTCTCTGTCCCCCCCCTCTCTCTGTTCCCCCCCTCTCTCTCTGTCCCCCCCTCTCTCTGTCCCCCTCTCTCTGTCCCCCTCTCTCTGTCCCCCCTCTCTCTGTCCCCCCTCTCTCTGTCCCCCCCTCTCTGTCCCCCCTCTCTCTGTCCCCCTCTCTCTCTGTTCCCCTCTCTCTCTGTCCCCCTCTCTCTCTCTCCCCCTCTCTCTGTCCCCCTCGCTCTCTGTCCCCCCCTCTCTCTGTCCCCCTCTCTCTCTGTCCCCCCTCTCTCTGTCCCCCCCTCTCTCTGTTCCCCCCTCTCTCTCTGTCCCCCCCTCTCTCTGTCCCCCTCTCTCTGTCCCCCTCTCTCTGTCCCCCCTCTCTCTGTCCCCCTCTCTCTGTCCCCCCTCTCTCTGTCCCCCTCTCTCTCTGTCCCCCCTCTCTCTGTTCCCCTCTCTCTCTGTCCCCCCTCTGTCTGTCCTCCTCTCTCTGCCCCTCTCTCTCTGCTCCCCTCCCTCCCACCTGCCTCTCTCTTTCTCCCTCTCTCTGTTCCCCCCTCTCTCTGCCCCCCCCTCTATGCCCCCCACTCTGCCCAGCTCTCTCTGTCCCCCTTTTTCTCTTACCCTCTCACTCTGTCCCACTCTCCCTGCCCCCCTTTCTCTCTGTCCCCTCTCTCTCTGCCCTCCTCTCTCTGTCCCCCCTCTCTGTCCCGCCTCTATATGTCCCCTCTCTCTCTGTCCCCCTCTCTCTGACCCCCTCCATCTCCCCCACACGCTGTCCCCTCTTTCTGTCTGCCTCTCTCCTCACCCCCTCTCTCTGCCTTCCTCTCTCTGTCTCCCTCTCTCTGTCATCCTCTCTCCGCCCCTTCTCTGTCCCCCCCTCCCTCTGTCCCCCTCTCTCTGTCCCCCTCTCTCTCCCCCCCCCTCTCTCCCCCTCTCTATCTCCCCCTCTCTCTCTCCCCCTCTCTCTGACCCCCCTTTCTCTGTCCCTCTAACTCTGTCGCCCTCTCTCTACGCCCTCTCAGTCACCGTCTCTCTGTCCCCCCTCCCTCTGTCCCCCTCTCTCTCTTTCCCCCTCTCTCTCTGTCACGCTCTCTCTGTCCTCCTCTCTCTGTCCCCCTGTCTCTGATCCCCCTCTCTCTGTCCCCCTCTCTTTCCCACCCGCCTCTCTCTGTTCCCCGCTCTCTGTCCCCCTCTGTCTGTCTCCATCTGTCTGTCCCCTTCTCTCTGTCCCCCTCTCTCTCCCACCTGCCTCTCTCACCCCCGCTCTCTGCCCCCCTCTGTCTGTCGCCCTCTCTCTGCCCCCCCCCATCTCCCATCCGCTTCCCTCTATCCCCCCTCTTTGGCCCCCTCTCTCTCTGCCCCCCTCTCTCTGTCCCACGCTCTCTCCCACCAGCCTCTCTCTGACCCCTCTCTCTCTCCCACCTGCCTCTCTCTCTGTCCCCCTCTTTCTGTCCCCCTCTCTCTCTGCCCCCTCACTCTCTCCCCCTCTCTCTCTCCCCCCTCTCTGCCCCCCCTGTGTCGCCCTCACTTTCTGTCCCCCTCTCTCTCTGTCCCCCACTCTCTCTGTCCCCTACTATCTCCATCCCCCCTCTCTCTCTGAACCCCTCTGCCACCCCACTCTGTACCCCTCTCTCTCCCCCACTCTCTGACCCCCTCTCTCACCCCACTCTGTACCCCTCTCTTCCTGTCCCCCACTCACTGACCCCCGCTACCTGCCCCTCTTTCTGTCCCCCTCTCCCTCACACCCGCCTCTCTCTTTCTCCCTCTCTCTGTTCCTCCATCTCTCTGCCCCCTCTCTCTGCCCCCCTCTCTCTCTGCTCCCCTCTTTCTGTCCCCTTCTCTCTCTGACCCCCTTTCTCTCTGACCCCCTCTATCTGTCCCACTCTCTCTGTTCCCTCTCTCTCTGTCCCCTCTCTGTCCCCTTCTATCTCCCCCACTCTCTGTGCCCCTGTCTCTTTCACCTCTCCCTGTCCCCCCCTCCCTCCCACCCGCCTCTATCTTTACCCCTCTCTCTGTTCCCCTCTCTCTCTGCCCCCTCTCTGTCCTCCTCTTTCTCTGACCCCCTCACTCTGTTCCACTCTCTCTGCCCCCTTCTCTCTCTGCCCCACTCTCTCTGTCCCCTCTCTCTCTGTCCCCCTCTATCTCCCCCACTCTCTGTGCCCGTCTTTCTGTCCCCACTCTCTGACACCCTCTATTTCCCCCACTCTCTGTCCCCCTCTCTCTGCCCCCCTCTGTCTGCCCCATCTCTCTGCCCCACTCTGTCTCTGCCCCCCTCTCTCTGCCCCCTTCTCTCTCTGTCCCCCTCTCTCTGTCATCCTCTCTTGTCGCCATCTCTCTGCCCTCCTCTCTCTGCCTCCTTCTCTCTCTATCCCCTTCTCTCTCTCTCCACCCCTTCTCTCTGTCCCCCCTCTCTCTGACAACCCCTCTCTCTGTCCCCTATTGTCTGCCCCCTCTCTCTGCTCCACTCTCTCTCTGACCCTCTCTCTCAGTTCCCGTCTCTCTGTCTCCCTCTCTCTCGCCCCCCTCTCTCTCTGCCCCCTCTCTCTCTGCCCCCCTCTCTCTCTGTCGCCTCTCTCTCTGTCCCCTGTCTCTGTGTTCCCCTCTCTCTGTCCCCCTCTCTCTCTGTCCCCCCTCTCTCTGTCCCCTCTCTCTGTCCCCTGTCTCTGTGTTCCCCTCTCTCTGTCCCCCTCTCTCTCTGTCCCCCTCTCTCTCTGTCCCCCCTCTCTCTGTCCACCCTCTCTGTCACTGTCCCTCCCCTCTGTCGCCTTCTCTCTGACCCCTCTCTCTGTCCCCTCTCTCTCTGTCCTGCCATCTCTCTGTCCACTTCTCTCTCTCTCCTTCCCTCTCTGTCCCCCCTCTCTGTCCCCCGTCTCTCTGCCTCCCCCTCTCTGTCCCCCTCTCTCTCTGTCTCCCTCTCTCTCTGTTTCTCTCTCTCTCTGCCCCCCTCTCTCTCTGTCCCCGTCTCTCTGTCTCCCGCCTCTCTTTGTCCCCCCCGTCCCTCTCTCTCTCTGTCCCCTTTCTCTCTCTGTCCCTCTCTCTCACTTTTCCCTCCGTCGCCTTCTCTCTGACCCCACTCTCTCTGTCCCCTCTCTCTCTGTCCACTTCTCTCTCTGTCCCCCTCTCTCTGTCCCCCCCTCTCTGTCCCCCCTCTCTGTACCCCTCTGTCCGCCCACTCTGCCCCCCTCTCTGTCCCCAGCTCTCTTTCCCCCTCTCTCTGCCCCCTCTCTCTGCCCCTCTCTCTCTCTGTCCCCCACTCCCTCTGTTCCTCTCTCTCTGCCCCCCTCTCTCTGCTCCACACTCTCTCTGCCCCTCTCTCTCTGTCCCCCTCTCTCTGACACCCTCTCTCTCTGTCCCCCCGTCCCCCTCTCTCTCTGTCCCCCCTCTCTCTGCCTCCCCCTCTCTGTCCACCCCTCTCTCTGTCCCCCCTCTCTCTGTCCCCCTCTCTCTTTGTTCCCCTCTCTCTCTGTCTCCCTCTCTCTCTGTCCCCCCCTCTCTCTGGCCCCTCTCTCTGCCCCCCTCTCTCTCTGTTCACCTCTTTCTCTGTCTCCCTCTCTCTCTCTGTCCCCCTCTCTCTCTGCCCCCCTCTTTTTCTCTCGCTCTCTCTGCCCCCTCTCTCTCTGCCCCCTCTCTCTCTGCCCTAATCTCTCTCTGTCCCCCACTCCCTCTGTCCCCCTCTCTCTCTGTCCCCCCGTCCCCCTCTCTCTCTGTCCCCCTCTCTCTCTGTCCTCCCTCTTTCTGTCCCCCGCCTCTCTCTGCCCCCCCGTCCCCCTCTCTCTCTGCCCCCTCTATCTGTCCCCCTCTCTCTCTATCCTTCCCTCTCTCTGTCGCCCCCTCTCTCTGACCCCCCTCTATGTGTCCCTCTCTCTCTCTGTCCCCCCATTCTCTGTCCCCCCTCTCTCCTTTCCCCCTCTCTCTGTCTCCCCCTCTCTCTGTCCCCCTCTCTCTGTCTCCCCACTCTCTGCCCCCTCTCTCTGTTCCCCCTCTCTCTGCCCCCCGCTGTCTGTGTTCCCCTCTCTCTGTGTTCCCCTTTCTCTCTATCTCCCTCTCTCTATCTCCCTCTCTCTCTCCCCCCCTCTCTCTCGCGCTCTCTCTGCCCCCCTTGCTCTCTGACCCCTCTCTCCCTGCCCCCCACTCTCTCTGCCACCCCCTCTCTCTGCCCCCTCTCTCTCTGCCCCCCTCTCTCTCTGTCCGCCTCTCTCTGTCCCCTTCTCTCTCTGTCCCTCTCTCTCTGCCCCCCTCTCTCTCTGTCCCCCTCTCTCTCTGTCCCCCTCTCTCTCTGTCCCTCTCTCTCTGCCCCCTCTCTCTCTGTCCCTCTCTCTCTGTCCCCCTCTCTCTCTGTCCCCCTCTCTCTCTGCCCCCCCTCTCTCTCTGGCCCCTCTCTCTCTGTCCCCCTCTCTCTCTGTCCCCTCTCTCTGTCCCCTTCTCTCTCTCTCTCTCTCTGCCCCCCTCTCTCTCTGCCCCCCTCTCTCTCTCCCCCCCTCTCTCTGTCCCCCTCTCTCTCTGTCCCCTCTCTCTGTTCCCTTCTCTCTCTCTCTCTCTCTGCCCCCCTCTCTCTCCCCCCCTCTCTCTGCCACCTCTCTTTCTGTCCCCCTCTCTCTCTGTCCCCCTCTCTCTGTCCCCCCTCTATCTGTCCCCATCTCTCTCTGTCCCCTCTCTCTCTGTTCCCCTCTCTCTCTGTCTCCCTCTCTCTCTGTACCTTCTCTCTCTGCCCCCTCTCTCTCGCTCTCTCTCTGTCCCCCTCTCTCTCTGCCCCCCCTCTCTGCCCCCCTCTCTCTCTGCCCCCTCTCTCTCTGCCCCCCTCTCTCTCTGTCCCCCACTCTCTCTGTTCCCCTCTCTTTCTGTTCCCCTCTCCCTTTGTCTCCCTCTCTCTCTGTCTCCCTCTCTCTGTGTGTCTCTCTCTCTCTGTCCCCCACATTGTCTGTCACCCTCTCTCTCCCCCCCTCTCTCTCTGCCTCCCTCTCTCTCTCGCCTTCTCTCTGCCCCCCCGCCCCCTCTCTCTCTGCTCCCCTCTCTCTCTGCCCCTGCTCTCTCTGCCCCATCTCTCTGTCCCCCTCTCTCTGTCCCCTCTCTCTGTCCCCCTCTCTCTCTGTCCCCTCTCTCTCTGTCCCCTCTCTCTGTTCCCCTCTCTCTTTGTCCCCTTCTCTCTCTGCCCCCTCTCTCTCTGTCCCCCTCTCTCTCTGTCCCTCCTCTCTCTGTCTCCCACTCTCTCTGTCCCCCTCTCTCTGCCCCCTCTCTCTCTGCCCCCCTCTCTCTCTGTCCCCTCTCTCTGTCCCCTTCTCTCTCTCTCTCTCTGCCCCCTCTCTCTCTGCCCCCCTCTCTCTCTGTCCACTCTCTCTCTGTCCCCCTCTCTCTGTCCCCCTCTCTCTCTGTTCCCCTCTCTCTCTGTCCCCTTCTCTCTCTGCCCCCCTCTCTCTCTGTGCCCCTCTCTCTGCCCCCTCTCTCTCTGCCCCCCCTCTCTCTGCCCCCTCTCTCTGTCCCCCTCTCTCTGTCCCCTCTCTCTGTCCCCTTCTCTCTCTGTCCCCCTCTCTCTCTGTCCCCCTCTCTCTGTCCTCTCTCTCTGTCCCCCTCTCTCTCTGCCCCCCCTCTCTCTGCCCCCTCTCTCTGTCCCCCTCTCTCTGTCCTCTCTCTCTGTCCCCTTCTCTCTCTGTCCCCCTTTCTCTCTGTCCCCCTCTCTGTCCCCCACTCTCTCTGTCCCCCTCTCTCTCTGTTCCCCTCTCTCTCTGCCCCCCCCTCTCTCTGTCTCCCTCTCTCTCTGCCCCCCTCTCTCTCTGTCTCCCTCTCTCTCTGTCACCCTCTCTCTCTGCCCCCCCTCTCTCTGACCCCTCTCTCATTATGTCCTCCCCTATTTCTCTCTCTCTCCCTCCCTCCCTCACCTTATTTCTCCCTTCCCTCTCTCTCTGTCTTTCCCTGCTCCTTCGCTCTCTCTCCATCTTCTCTCACTCTCGATCTCCCTATCTTGGTCTCTCTTTTCCCACCACCCTCCGTTTCTCTCTAACCGAATCTCTCTCCCTTCTGTCCCGCCCTTACTCTCTCTCTCTGACACACTCTGTCTCCCTGGTCCTTCCCTCTCCCTCTGACCCAGAGACTGCAGGTTGGTGGTGAGTCTGCTTGTGGGGGTTGGGGGGGTGGGGGGGCTTGTGGGTGTGAGATGATCGAGAGATGTGGGAAGTGGGAGGTGGGGAAAATGGGGTAGAGCCAGAATTGTGAGAAGGAGATAGAGACGGCAGGAGAGAGAGAGAGAGAGAGAGAGAGGGTGAGGGGGAGAGAGAAGAATGGAGGCAGGTTGATAAACTCATGTTGGGGGTGTGAGAGAGAGAGAGGGGGAGAGTGAGGCAGAAAGAATAGTGGAGGCAGGTGGAGAAACCGGGGTTGGGGGCTCTGAGAGGGGACCAGAGAGAGTGAAAGGGAGAGGTGGTGAGAAAGAGAGATTGTGCAGGAAGGGAGAGATGGAGAGAATTGAGGAGGAAAAGTGGGGGTGAGGAATTGGGGAGGCCAGGTTGGAATGGGGGGGGTGCGGTTAGAGGGAGTTAAACCCAGCTCCTGAGCTCAGGGCGCGGTGCCCTTCCCTTCCCTGAGGACCAGGACTTGGGGCTGAGTCTGTCTCTCTCCAGTTCAGCTTCTCCAACACAAAGACACACAACAACATCGGTCACTCTGCTGCTCGGCATGCTTTAATCAACATTTTTATTGGTTACAAATGGAAGTGATGGATCCAGTCAGTGGGATGGTGCCTTTTCTCACTGGCCCCTGAGTTGTGAGATACATTGAAATGTTTCCCTGTAACCCCCCTGTGGGATAAGGATGGACAAACCAGCGCTACCCTCAGTCTGTTACCATAGCGACAGGCTGCACCATCGCTGAAACACTGAACTGAAATGAGAAAATCCCGGATGGATTGATTAATGAGGGAATTTGATGGATGGATGGATTTGGGTGAAGGGATATTTCAGCACATTCTTCAGCTGCTGCCTGAACTTAGTCTGGGTCACGGCATAAATCGCGGTGTTTGTGCAGCAACTGAGGAGCTGCAGCATGAAGCCCAATTCCTGCACAAAGAGATCGAGATACACAGACCGATACCCAATCCACCACATCCGGTACCATATAGAAAACAGCATTAACATTGACCATAACAGGATGAAATTGGCCGAGATCACAAACAGTAAAATGATGGATTTTTTTCGGTTCCTCATTTCAGTGTCAGACTGAGCGTCCCCATTGGTGTGAGCGCGGAGTCTCCTGCGGGCTCTGCTGGTCACTAAAATGTGTCTGACGGTGAGAACATTGAGCAGCAGAATCAGGAGAAATGGGACACACGGAGTTAGAATGTGGTGGAGGAACTCGATTGTGACCCAGACACTGGAGAAAAAAACAGCGGCTGTTACATCACAAAACCAGGGGGAGTTCATCAGCCAATACCGAGCCTCGAGCATAAAATACCAGGAAATGTTCTTTAAACAGCTCAGCACAGTCACTGCTCCCAGAACCACAGCCGCCGTTTTCTCACTGCAATATTTACTTTTCAGCTTCTGGCAACAAATGGCCACAAACCGATCAAAGGTGAAAGTGACGGTGAACCAGACCGAGCAGTCAGTGGCTGCATAAAGCAGGACCCCGTGGATATTACACAGTGGGAAGGAGTACCTCAGGAAATAAAACTGTTCCCAATAAACAATGGGAATGTGTCTCAGGATCAGGTCGAGGATAATGACCAGGAGATCCGCCGCTGCCATGGCCCCCAGGTAACGTCTGACACATGGAGACAATCCACAATCTTTATAAAGCAGGACGTAGATGGTCACTACGTTAACTGTGAGGAAGGAAAACAAACCCATTATCCATCAGCCTGGAGGCAAAGGGACCCGTTTGATCAGGGACCCAGTGAGATTTTCAAATGTGTCCCTGTATTCAGGGATTTATTAAAATAATTGGAGCTGGAATAACAGATGGGAAGGTCGGAATTACTGACAAAAATGTGACATAAACCAGAAGAAACCCTCCCTCCCCAAACACACAGAGACACATCCATAAGGACAGATGGTTTCTAGAACATTCCCACACACTCGATCACTCGAGAACAGACACAGGTCACTCCTTCCCAGTTCCTAATACGGAGGGTGGAAACGTTGCTGTCCTGAGGGATTCTCTCCCAGTTTCCTGAAGACTGGGAGTTTGGGAATTCCTGTATTTTGGTCTAAATTGTGGTCGATCCTGTGTCGTGGAGAAATGTAAACGCAGGGAAAACGTATTCACCCCTTTAACTGCCCGAGGGTCCTTCGGAACAGAGTCTCCTTCTCCCTGGAACGGGATCTCTTCCCTCGGGATCTTATCGTTTGTTCAATTCACTGACGTCCGGCCGTTCACAAACAATGTCAGGGACAGAACGTTCCGGGGAATGTCAGTTATAGAATGTCAGGGGACAGAACGTTCCGGGGAATGTCAGTTATAGAATGTCGGGGACAGAACGTTCCGGGGACTGTCAGTTATAGAATGTCGGGGACTGAACGTTCCGGGGAATGACAGTTATAGAATGTCAGGGACAGAACGTTCCGGGGAATGTCAGTTATAGAATGTCAGGGGACAGAACGTTCCGGGGAATGTTAGTTATAGAATGTTGGGGACAGAACGTTCCGGGGAATGTCAGTTATAGAATGTTGGGGACAGAACGTTCCGGGGAATGTCAGTTATAGAATGTCAGGGACAGAACGTTCCGGAGAATGTCAGTTATAGAATGTTGGGGACAGAACGTTCCGGGGAATGTCAGGGACAGAACGTTCCAGGTAACCCCTTGACCTGTCCATGACCTTTCCCCCCTACCCACCCCACCAACCTGATGTCCTGTGCCTGGACACACTGTAACATTAATGGGGTGTGAGAGGGAGGGTCCAATCACAGGAGTGGGAACTAAAGGCATTGCCAGATCAGCTGAAATGGTGAGATATAGCACATTCTCAATCCACCTCCCAGAACCAGCCCAGACACCATACACCCAGAGGGAGATATCTGTTCACCGGGGAACACTGTACAGACCAGGCCAGTGTCCTGCTCAGTACAACCCAGCAATCTGTCCAGATTCATCCATTACACTGGTCAATACAACCCAGCAATCTGGCCAGAGTGGAACACTGCACACAGATCAGATCAGGGCACTTATCTTCAAAGGCAGGCTCGACATCTGTCCAGTTTGAGAAGCTGTGATAGAGAGAGAAAAGCTGCAGATGCTAGAGTCCAAAGAAGACAGGCAGGAAGGTGGGAGAACACAGCAATCCTGACACCATCAGGAGGTGTAACCATTCTGTAAGAGTCCTGAAGGAGGGCTACACCTGAAACATCAAATTCTATACCTCCTGATGCTGCCTGGATTGCTGTGTTCCTCCAGCGAGTATTCAGCATGGGAAGCAACACAGACCACAGCAGTGCATTGATCTATAAACCCGGACTAGATATCTGTCCAGCACAGGGAGCTGTGTAGACCACAGCAGTGCATTGATCTATAAACCCGGACTAGATATCTGTCCAGGACGGGAAGCAACGCAGACCACAGCAGTGCATTGATCTATAAACCCGGACTAGATATCTGTCCAGGACGGGGAGCTGTGCAGACCACAGCAGTGCATTGATCTATAAACCCGGACTAGATATCTGTCCAGGACGGGAAGCAACGCAGACCACAGCAGTGCATTGATCTATAAACCCGGACTAGATATCTGTACAGGACGGGAAGCAACGCAGACCACAGCAGTGCATTGATCTATAAACCCGGACTAGATATCTGTCCTGGACGGGGAGCTGTGCAGACCACAGCAGTGCATTGATCTATAAACCCAGACTAGATATCTGTCCAGGACGGGAAGCAACGCAGACCACAGCAGTGCATTGATCTATAAACCCGGACTAGATATCTGTCCAGGACGGGAAGCAACGCAGACCACAGCAGTGCATTGATCTATAAACCCGGACTAGATATCTGTCCAGGACGGGGAGCTGAGCAGACCACAGCAGTGCATTGATCTATAAACCCGGACTAGATATCTGTCCAGCACGGGGAGCTGTGCAGACCACAGCAGTGCATTGATCTATAAACCCGGACTAGATATCTGTCCAGGACGGGAACCAATGCAGACCACAGCAGTGCATTGATCTATAAACCCGGACTAGATATCTGTCCAGGACGGGGAGCTGTGGAGACCACAGCAGTGCATTGATCTATAAACCCGGACTCGATATCTGTCCAGGACGGGGAGCTGTGCACACCACAGCAGTGCATTGATCTATAAACCCGGACTCGATATCTGTCCAGGACGGGGAGCTGTGTAGACCACAGCAGTGAATTGATCTATAAACCCGGACGAGATATCTGTCCAGGACGGGGAGCTGTGCAGACCACAGCAGTGCATTGATCTATAAACCCAGACTAGATATCTGTCCAGGACGGGGAGCTGTGCAAAACAGAACAGGACACTAATGTCTAAACCTGAAACAAATATCCATCCAACATTGGGAGCTGCACAGACTACATCATTGTATTATCTATAAACTTCAACTAGATAGTCTGACCAGCACAGCGACCTGTGCAGTGATCACCCATGAATTCATCTGTAAACGAGGAGCAGCTACCCTCCCAGAATGTAGGATTATGCACACCACCGCATTGCATTAATCTGTAACCCAGGAGCAGTTACCCTCACAGCATGTAGGGCTGTGTACCCCACCCCAGTGCATTGATCTGTAACCCAGGAGCAGTTACCCTCCCAGCATGTAGGACTGTGTACCCCACCCCAATACATTGATCTGTAATCCAGGAGCAGTTACCCTCGCAGCATGTAGGGCTGTGTACACCACCCCACTGCATTGATCTGTAACCCAGGAGCAGTTACCCTCCCAGCATGTAGGACTGTGTACCCCACCCCAGTGCATTGCTCAGTAACACTGTATTAGATCCCTGCCCAGTGTGGGGAAACATGCAGCCCGGGCTGGAAGTGACAGGATGTACAGCTCCCACCCATTTACAGCTCCATATCCCCATTGTGCCCTGACAAGGGGGTGTTGTGGATATGAACATCACTGACACAGAGAGATGGCGGGGGAATCAGTTTAAATATCACCACATGGGAGGGGTTTAGGAAATAGACAGAGAGGGGGAGACTGAGAGACAGTATCATGGAAGGATGTGTTCCCAGGTTTCAGAATGCTGAAATGTAGACACTTCGATAACATCCTGTAACATGAGCCAGTCTTCCCAGGAAAGATGGGAAAAAGGGATTTTGGTGTGAGGTCAGATGGAACAACAGCTGCTGTGTGGGTTTGAAATTACGTTTATGTAATTTTAATAAGTGTCTTTTTGAAACAGTACATTACTGTAGAGTTGGAGTAGGGTAATAAGCAGTTAAAGAAAGGGGGTCTCAGAGTTGTGAATAGTTGATGTAAAATGTTCACTTTCAGAGTTAAAAAATAAATTGATGTTTTTATTTAAACAGTGGAATTTGGGAGTTCTCTGTCACTCATATTTTAACAGTTTACAAGACAAATTGAACGTTTCTTTATGTTTAGTTTATATTACCAGATGAGCTCAATGTTGTGTCCTAACAATTGCTGTGTGTATCTGTGTGTCTGTTTGTGGGGCAGGTATGGCAGTCTCTGTGGTGCTTAAAGTGATGCAATGCCACCCTCTGCTGGCCTCCCCACGCCACTGCACAGACATTGGCAGAGGGTAAAAACCAACAGAGATTCATTCTGAAAGGGGGAGGGAGAAGGCAGCTGCTCACCACACCATCCAAACTGATGTCTTATCCATGGACTGATCTAAATGAAATTTAAACATTGTAACTGTCCCTGCTTTCACCACTTCCTCTAGAAGTTCATTCCACACCCAAGCCAGATTCTGTCTTACATAATTACCTCTCCTGACTTTTGTAAATCTTTTTCCTCACATCTTAAAATATCCCTCAGTTTTGAATCCCCAACTCTAGGGAAAAGACATCAGCCCTTGTGTAAAGTTACCGCAGAATCTCATATGCTTCAGTGAAAACAGTCCCAGCCGATCCAGCCTCTCCTTGTAGCTCACTCCCTCCTTTCCCAGCAACATCCAGGTTAATCTCTTCTGAATCCTCTCCAGTTTAATAATATCAAGGTCAATAATATTAAAGTGAAGAGTCAAGGTATTTTCTTAGGGCACGGGGAGTCCAAAACTAGAGGACATAGACTTAAGGTGAGAGGGGAAACATTTAAAAGTGACCGAAGGGGCAGCTTTTTCACCCAGAGGGTGGTGTGCCTATGGAGTGAGCGGGCAGGGTGACCAGACTGGACACTGTATTCCAGAAGAGGTCTCACCAATAACCTGTACAACCACAACATGACATCCCCATTCCGATACTCAAAGGGTCTGACCAATGAAGACAAGTGTGTTAAACACCTTCTTTACCACAATATCTATATGAGATGAAAATTTTAAAGAATTAAACCTGACGGCCTAGGTCTCTGTTCTACAACACTGACAAAGACCCTACTTTTAATTGTATAGGTCCTGTTCTTGTTTGATTTACCAAATCCAATGCCTCGCATTAATCCAAGCTAAACTCCATCTGCCACCCCTCAGCCCAGTGTGTGATATTACTGCCACCTCCCCCTCCTCCTTCAATTTTAAATGCCCATCTCCCTCTCCAGGAGGCCTGCACACTCCGGCCTTGATTATCACAAAGACCCTGAGCTTGGTTTGCCTTGTGTCGTTAGGGGGAGGAGGGACAGATTGCAGACACAGTCAGTGGGGAGGAGAGGCTGGACAGTAATCAGCGGCCTGGTGTCACTTCATGGTTTTAGGAAGAGGGCAGTCGCACGTTAGAGGTGGGTAAGAGTGATCGGTGTTTTGGAGTCAGAAATTAAGCTCTTCCTTCGTTTCTGGTGTTCAGTAATAAATATCTATTTAAGACTCTTCATTGGGCAGAGTGTGTTTGCAGGATTTCTTTCCTTAATATTGCAGACTACAGATAATAGCAATTAAAGATGTTTATAGTTAACTTTGATAGCATAGCAAGTACACTCAATATCCTACAGTTGAGACAAATATCTTGTATTTGTTGAACAATACAAAGTGTTTTGTGTAGTTCAGTAATGGGAACCTGATTATAATAAATCCACACTGAGCTGAAAGTGGGCACTAAAATATGACCCAAGTCTGAGTATGGTAGTGTAGTGGGTAGTGTCCCTGACTCTGAACCAGAGGGGAAAAGTTTTGATGAGGCCTAAAGGGCACCATTTCACACAGAGGGTGGTGTGCGTATGGAATGAGCTGCCAGAGGAAGTGATGGAGGCTGGTCCAACTACTGCATGTAAAAGGCATCTGGATGCTGACAGACCTGCTGAGCTTTTCCAGCAAATTTCTGTATTTGTTACAAAATGCATGCATTTTAACACAGGTATTCTGAATACATTAATTATTTTATTTTTTATTGACGCAGGGCCATGTAAACATATTTCAAATCGGCCGAGACCATTTTCTGCTAAGGATATGGCTCGGTGTATGACAGTAGCAATGATGTACCTACATGGAACAGGGAATGTGATGGAGACATAGTTTTGACAATGTACAAGGAGACCTCACATGGTCCAGTTTGGGAGAGGATGATATTATTGTGTGATTCAACTCAGAGAGGGAGAAACTGTAATCTGCCCGAAAAAGAATGGCCTCTTGCACTCTCTCCTTTGTGGTTCCTCATCACAGCAACGTGCGCGAGCTAAAAAAAATCTACAGTCATCGTTACCATTCTTATTTTTATAGAATCCCTGCAGTGTTGAAACAGGCCCTTCGGCCCAACAACTCCATACCAACCTTCCCAACCCATAGCCCTATATTTACCCCTGACTAATGAAGCTAACCTAAAAATCCCTGAACACTACAGACAATTTAGCATGACCAATCCACCGAACCTACACAGTTTGTGGTAGGAAACTGGATCACCCATTAGAAGCTCACACAGATAAGGGGGGAATGTGCAAACTCCACAGAGACAGTCACCCAAGGCTGGAATTGAACCCAAATTCCTAGTGCTCGGAGGCAGCAGTGCTAACCACCGTGCTACCCTTTGGGTGCTCCCTGATCAGAATTCACTGGAATCTCCTCACTGCCTAAACCAAAGGGAATTCAGCCAAATTCAACTCTCCCAGGATGAAATCCCATTGCTAGCAGCTGTGTGAGTACAATATCTTCAGAAGCAGAATAACGTTTTGGACAATCTCAATTTTTACTTTTATCAGGAGTTACAATAATATCTGGACAAAGTTGTTTCAAGTTAAAATTGCGGAAATTTTGTTAATCTGTGTGTGTGTATGCATGTGTTTGTGTGTGTGTGTGTCTGTGTGTGTGTGTGTGTGTGTGTCTGTGTGTGTGTCTGTGTGTGTCTGTGTATGTGTGTTTAGAAAGGGAAATATTAGACCATAAGATATAGGAGGGGAAGTAAGGCCATCGGACCCATCGAGTCCACTCTGCCATTTAATCAGGGCTGATGGGCATTTCAACTCCACTTACCTGCATTCTCCCCGTAGCCCTTAATACCTTGTGACATCAAGAATTTATCAGTCTCTTCCTTGAAGACATTTAGCATCCCTGCCTCCACTGCACTCCGCAGCAATGAATGCCACAGGCCCCACCACTCTCTGGCGGAAGAAATGTCTCCGCATTTCTGTTCTGAATTGACCCCCTCTGATTCTAAGGCTGTATCCACGGGTCCTAGTCTCCTCGCCTAACGGAAACAATTTCTTAGCATCCATCCTTTCTAAGCCATTGATTATATATTTGCAATACCCAAACACTTTGCCATTAATCTTTCCACCATAGTTGGAGTAACATTGCTCTCGATCATAAACGTGTTGTTTGAGCAGATTAAAGAAACTAGCCTGACTTGTTCCTAAAACTGACCCTGACCCAGTCTGAGACCGATATCATCAGCCATAATCACCAAACTGGTTACATTTAACAGTTGTTGTGAGCAGTGGAGGAGTGGGACTAGAAAAGGAAACAGTGACCCCAAAAAGCCGGGGAACGATAGACGGGTGAGCCTGATGTCAGTGGTGGGTAAGTTGTTGGGGGGGATTCTGAGGGACACCATTTACATACATTTGGGAAGGAAAGGGCTGTTCAGAGTAGACAACATGGCTTTCTGCATGGGAAATCATGTCTCATTAATTTGGTTGAGTTTTTTGAAGAGGTGACAAAGAAGATTGATGAAGGCAGTTTGGTAGACATTGTCTATATGGGCTTCAGCAAGGTGTTCATTTAAAGAACAGAGAGCAAAAAAAATTTACAGCCCAGGAACAGGCCCTTCACCCTCCAAGCCTGAGCCGATCCAAATGTACTGTCTAAACCTGTCGGTCAATTCCTAACCATCTGTATCCCTCTGCTCCCCACCTACTCCTGCATCTGTCCAGACGCATCTTAAAAGAATCTACCGTGCCTGCCTCGACCACCTCTGCAGGCAACACGTTCCAAATGCCCACCACCCTCTGTGTGAAGTACTTACCGTGTGTATCCCCCTTAAACTTTCCACCTCTCACTTTGAAAGCACGACCTCTCGTTACTGAATCCTTCACTCTGGGAAAAAGCCCCTCTCTATCCACCCTGTCTATACCCTTCATGATTTTGTAAACCTCAATCAGGTACCCCCACCCCATCTCCTTTTTTCCAGTGAAAATAAACCTAACCTACTCAGCCTCTCTTCATAGCTAGTATTTCATTCCGATTGGTAGACAGATCAGTAACTTTCTGTCACATGGGATACAGAGGAAGCTCGTCACAATTGGCTTGAAGGAAGAGGGATATTTTTCAGACTGGAGGCTTGTGAGCAGCAGTGTGCTGTTAGAATCAGTACTGAGTTCACTGCATTTCATCATTTATGTAATGGATTTAGATGTGAATATTGGGGCCATAGTTCGAAAGGTTACAGATGACATCAGAAAGGTGGTGTAGTAGATTATCTCAGATTACAACAAGACCACAATTAGATGGAACAAAGGGGCATGGATGGACAGATGAAGTTTAATTTAGATAAATACGAGGTTTTGCATTTTGTAAATGCAAACCAGGGCAGGAATTATACAATTGTTGGTAAGGTCCTGGGGCATGTTGTGAAACAACGGGGCATAGGGCTGCAGGTGCATTGTTCCTTGAAAGTGGAGTCGCAGATAGACAGTGTGGTGCAGAACACATTTGGCACATTTGCCTTAATCAGTCAGAGGATTGAGTATAGGAGTTGTGGTGGTATGGTGCATCTGTACAGGATGTTGGTGAGGCCACTTTAAGAATGCTGCGTACAACTTGGTTGTCTGCAGAAATGACTGACACACAGATGTTCCAGGTCTGGAGGTTTGAGCTTTAAGGAGAGGTTGATTAGGTTGAGGTGCTTTCTCCTGGAGTGTCAGAGGCTGAAGGGTGACATTATAGAGGTTTATAAAACCATCAGGGGCATGGATATTCTGAACAGCCACGTTCTGCTCCCCAGGATAGGGGAGTCCAGAACAAAAGGGCATTGGTTGGAGGGGAGAGGGCGAATGATTTAGAAGGGACCTGAAGATAAATGTTTCACACAGAGAGTGGTGTGTGTACAGAAAGTGTTGTCAGAGGAAGTGGTGATGGCGGTTAAAATTGCACATTTAAAAAGTATCTGAGAGGAGGGATATTGGCCAAATGCTGGCAAATGGGACTGGATCAGATTTGATGTCTGATCGTAGTGAACAGATTGGACTAACGGGTCTGTTTCTGTTCTGCATGACTGTCTGATTCGAGAAGAAGGATGACGAAAAATTCTGAAAGGACCTTTCAAGTGGGAATTCTCTTCAGTGGAAGTTTATCGTGCCTCTATGTTCACATTGATTGAAAGCTGCATTAGTTAAATATTTGACAGAGAAGTGAGTCACAGATAATGGGACACAGACAGGAAAGTGGGGCTGAGACCCCAACTTGATCAGCCACAATCTTAGTGCCTGGTGGAGAAGGCTCAAAGTATCTAATGACCCACTCCTGCTCCTCAGTCCCATGTTTCTGTGTTTCATTCAGCCCCTCAAACCTGCTAGACAGGAGCAGTTGGAGGCCATTTACTCCTATAACCTGTTGCACAGAAACAGGGGAGACCATTCAGCCTCTCAAGACTGTTACACATGCTTTGAGGTGATTTGGGAAATGTAATTGGAAAGCCCAGGCACGGGTATGAAAGAGGCCCCTCATCTCTCTTTACAGAGCTTCCCCTCTCTGCAACTTGTGCTTCATTTGTTGGTCATGGTTAGACCCAGATTCACTGTGAATACAGCCCCCATACCTCAACCAGAGTTGGCTCACAAAATCATCTGGTCTCCCTGACTGCAATATTTAGTAATTGCACATTCATGAAAATAACACCCAGTAACACTCCAATAACAGAATGTAAGAACATCAGAAACAGGGGCAGGTCATTCACTCCCCAAACCTGCCTTGCCCTTCACTAAGATCGTGACTGATCTGCTCTTGGTCTCAAATCCTCTTTCATATCCAACTCTTCATAGCCCTCACCTCTCTGTCAGATCAATATCCATCTACATCCTCTTCAAATACTTTCAGACATCTCGCTCCCCGAACACTCTTGAGAAGAGAAATCCTGACATTCAATCCCACCTGTTTGAAGAAAACACTTGCTGCTCCTATATCATGGTTTATTGATGTGCACAAAAGAGGTTGAGACAAGGGTTCAGGTAAAAATGACTGGCCCTGATATCAAGGCAGTGGTTGACTTGTGTTGACATCAAGGAGCTTAACAAAACTGCACTTAATGGGAATCAGAGTAAACTTTCCAGTGTTTGGGGTCAAACATGGCACAAAGGAAGATGGTCATCATCTCAGTCCTGGGTCACCTCTGTGGGAGATCCTCAGGGTAGCTTCCTCTTCACAAACATCTTCAGCTGCTTCATCAATGTCTCCCCAACCTCACCCTGCTCAACATAAGATCAGAAGTGGGGATGGTCACTGAAGATTCCACAATGTTCAGAACATTTTGTTCCCCTCTCAGCTCCTGAACTGGTCTGTGTTCATGTGCAACAAGACCCAGACTCCATTGAGACTTGTGCTGTTAAAGTATCAGTAACATTCATGTAACAGCACTGGTGGGTACTGCACATTGCCCCAGTAAAAATAGAGTTCATTCAGCACCTCACGCTGGTTTTACAGGAATATGAGGAAGCCATTCAGCCCATTGACACTATTGGAGATGAACAGGGACAGCCCTTTCAGTGCCTCCAGCCTATTACTCAGGAAGAGAAGGAGTCTAGTGTGATGGGCCACACCAGAGCCCCTCGAAAATATTGGAAGGCAGTCTCCTAGACTCTAATGTTTTCTTATTTTAAAGGGAATGTAAATTGTCTGTTCCAGATGCAATGTGACTGGTCAAAATACTCGGTGTGAAGCTAAACACTATTTAAACACGAAAGATAAAATGAAACCAAAGAAAAAGGAAATTAGAATAACTTAATTCTATTGGACAAGTTATCAGAATAATATAGCGTGGAGATATTACTAATGAACTGTTCCGATATACGAAAATCCCATAAAGACAGCCTTTGGCAAAACTGAATATTCAGTCACAGATTGCCACAAACTCAAAGATCCTAATCTGTGAGAGCTGGTCACACCCATTCAGGCTGCATTAAAATAAACCCAAGGCCTCCCTCGCTGTTTACTCAAGTGGTCTTAACTAACCAGCTTGGTAACGATCATTCAATCTCTCTCTTAAAAGAAACCAGGACAAAATAACCTCTTAAAGCTGCAGTATCATCACACTTGTCAGTACATCGAGCTTTCAAACAGGAACCAGGGGTAAAAGGTCAGGCCCTTGGCCCTGTCCAATTGGACAAGGAAGAAGTCATTCAGTCCCCTGAGTCAATTACACAGAAACGGAACGAGGCCATTCAGCCCCTTGAGTTACTTACACATGAACAAGAGGAGGCCATTCAGCCAGTTGAGCCACTTATACAGGAACAGTAGAAGGCCATTTCCACCTCAATGCACTTACACGGGGGCAGAATAGGGTAATTGATGCTGATCCTGATGAATGTCTTATGCCCAAAATGTCGACTCTCCTGCTGTGCTTTTCCAGCAAACCACTCTCTACTCTGATCTCCAGCATGGGCAGTCCTCACTGTCTCCTAATTGATGCTCTAACGTGATGAACAATTGGAGCAGAGGCTGCACAAACAGACTGCTCCACGTTGTACCTCGTGGCGCCACGCTCATGATACACACGTGGGACTTTAACGTGGGTTACTCGCGGTGAGCAGGGAAATCATATGTGTTGTGTGAAATCTCAAGAAGGCATGTACCATCTCCGAGAAGGCTGCCTGGTGTTCTCTATGTAGGGTGGAAGCTGGTGGGAATGGCTACCTGTTTCCGATGGAAGGTATTGTGGCTGCTGTTGGGGATTGTGAATAACCTGATGTTCAGTACAGGGTTCACACGCCGACTGCACAATAACGTGGGGAGAGTTAATTTAGGCAAATAAACTATTAGGAAAGTCACGATAGACTGATGAATGGACTCTCTAAGTTCAAATAATGGTGATCTTGTTCATGTTGACCTTGTCTAGTGCATGTCCTGTTCAGTGTAACCTGTGTGCCTTACTTTGTCCAAGTCTATTTCCACCCTATGATTTGTCTGGCCTTGCTTAATATGATCTTCCCCCACTGCTCATAAACAACGTGCTTCCCTGTACTGAGGTACACGTGACAATAAATCAAACCAATCAATCCTGGGTAAAGTATGGAATTTCTCTCCCTATCAATGTCTCTTTTGGAAATAAGTGATCGCTGCCATTCCTCGTGTTTCAGCATCACCATTTCTTCATCTCTCACAGCTCTACAGATTAAACACTCAGCTTCTTCACTCTATCCTCATGTTACCATCACCAGTGTCTGTGGTAAGGAGATCATTCCTTACAAAGAGCATCAAATCTGTAGAGAGTGCCCCAAATGCTCTCTCAGCAAGGCTCTACAACAGCAGGAAGATGGCTTTACTTATGTACTCGAATCATCTTACAATGAAGACAGCATACCATTGACTGCACCCATTAGTTACACAGGGTTTGATTCGGAGCAGTCAGCATAGACTTGTGAGTGGGAGATCATGCTTCCCAAATTTCTTCGAGTTCTTTGGTGAAGTGACCAGGAAGGTTGATGAGGACAGAGCAGTCGACGTAGTCTCTATGGATTTCAGTATGGCCTTTGAGAAGGTTCCACATGGCAGGCTGCTCAGGAAGGTTCCATCACGTGGAATGGTGGGGGAACTGTCCAATTGGATACACAGTTGGGTTGATGGTCGGAAGCAGAGGGTTTAGTGGAAGGTTGTTTGTCAGACCGGAGGCTGGGCCCATTGCTGTTTGTTATCTATGATTTGGTTGAGAATGTACAAGGTATGATTAGTAAGTTTGCAGATGACACTAAAATAAGTGGTAGCGTGATCAGTGAGGAAGTCTATCAGAAATTGCAGCAGGACATTAATCAGGTGGGCGAGTGGGCTGAGAAATGGCAAATGGAATTTAATATAGATGTGTGAGGTCTTACATTTTGGGAAATCAAATCAAGGTAGGAGTTTCATGGTGCATGGAAAGATCTTCAAGAGTGTAGTGGGCAGAGAGACCTTGGAGTTCAGGTGCACGGTTCTCTAAGAGTGGAGTCACAGGTAGACAGGGCAGTGAAGAAGGCTTTTTGCACAGTGGCCTTCATCAGGGAGGACATTGAGTACAAAGAAGCTGGGAAGTTATGTTGCAGTTATACTGGACTTTGGTCAGGCTGCACTTAGAGTATTGTGTTCAGTTTTGTCACATTGTTATAGGGAGGATGCTATTAAATTAGAAAGAGTGCAGAAGAAATTTTCAAGGACGTTGCCAGGACCCATTGGTCTGAGTTATAGGGAGAGTTTGGACAAGCTAGCACCTTTTCTTTAGCGTGAAGGAGACTGAGGGAGTCCTTTTAGAGCTGAATAAGATCACGATGGTAGGGTTAATGCTCTCAGTCTTTTTCCAAGGTGTAGAGAATCGAGGATTAGAGGGGATCAGTTTAAGGTTAAAGGGGAAGGAATAAAAGGGAACCTGAGGGGCCACTTCTTTACCCAGAGGCTGGTACGTGGATGAGCTGCCAGCAGATGTGGTTGAGGGGGGTACATTAACAACATTTCAAAAGCATTTGGATAAATATGTGGATAGGAAAAGTCTAGGATGATATTGGCCAACTGCAGGGAATTGGGGTTAGCGTGGATGGACATTTACAAGGTGGACTCGAACCCCTCTGTTAATTAAAACCAAACACCCAGAAAAGCTCGCCTCACCTCGTAATCTGTTAAAATATGAGCGACAGCGATCTCCTACATTCCACTATTTAAACAAAAATTAACAAGTTAAGTTCTTAACTTTAATAGTGAACACAAGAGGGGCTTCACAAATACAAGCCCCTCTTTTCTTAGCTACTTACTATCTGACTCTGACTCTGTCAAAATCTGCTGTTCCAACAACCCACATATGAAACATAACAATCTCAAGACCACACAGTCTCTATCTTCCCTGCTGTGTTCACTCTTCCAGCTGCTGATCTCCCTGGGTCATGTTTTTATTGCAAGTAGGTTTACATGAACATGTATCTTTGATAGAGAGTGTTTGGGATGGTCAGTTACCACTCCTGCTCTACAGCAGTTACTCTGCTGTTGGATGGCAGTGGCTCTCCCTCTAGTGTTCAAAATGCTGGATATATATACTTCCAATGATACAATAATTCTCACATTTGATTGCTTTCCAGGTACCCAAACAATAATATTTGTGACATATGGAACAATCAGACATTTAGCTGGCATCTGTGCTGTACTTTGTATTCAACAAAACCCGTTCTGTCTTAAAGTGACCTGACATGCTTTCGGCTTCATAACACCACCCCCCCTTCAGAAAAAAAAGAACCATCAGAATGAAAAGATGGCTTCGTTTCCTTTCCTCTAATTCTTAATCCCATTATTATGAAATACAAAAGTATTAATCTCAGTTATATCATTCATATTAATTTTGCACACATATAAAACACTGGGATAAGTCAAATCTTATCAACACCTGTTCCTTTAAATCCGCGATAACACATCTGCTATCACATTTTAGGACCCACAGCATGTACATTGTGTAAGTTTAAAGTCAGCGTGATAAGACTCCAATGAAATATTCTCATATTCTGGTCTTTAAATATTCCAAAAAACGCGAGAGGTTTGCCGTTGTCCACAACCATCTCCAACAATTTATTTGTCACATAAACATTAAAATATTGTCAGGCCAGTGCGAAACTTAGTCATTCTTTTTCAGTAATGGAGATGTTGTATTTTGTTTCTGGTGGATACTGAGTTTTTTTGAAAAGTAGCCAATTGGCCATTCAATCCCATCATCATATTTCTGTATCAATACATCTCCGACCCCGATATCCCGAGGGTTTCAGAATATTTGGTGCAGCTAAAACTGGTGCGGTGATTAATCCTGCTTTAAAATTCTCAAATGCCTCCTGGCATTGTTCTGTCCACCACAATTCTGTGTTCTTCTTTACTAAGTCCATCAGTGGTGCTCATAAGCTGCTGAAGTTTGGAACAAACTTCCAATAGAATCCACTCAGTTCCAAAAATCGAAGCACCTCTTTCTTCGAGGTTGGTTGTGGAAATTCCTCAAAGCCCTTCGTCTTTGTGTTCCATGGGGTCAATCTTCCATGTCTAATGTAATGTCCCAAGAACGGCACCTCTGCCTTCGTGAATTCTGTTTTCTTTAAGTTTATTACCAAGTTTGCTTCTTGTAATCGTTCAACATGCTCTGCCAACTGTAACGTGTGAGCTTTAAATCACTTGCTAAAGGTCACTACATCATACAGCTAAACTGCACAATTTGTTCATCTGACTGTAACTCTGTTCCTGAGTCACTAAACCTGGCTGTGAAGGGAATTCCTATCACTGGTGACAATACTAATACGTCATCCCCACAGGAAATCGTCAAAATTTCCGAGTTTTTATCTGCCACTTGCTTCATTCTGTGCTGTGCCCTTCAGGTGCTGTTTAGCGAACTCACCTACTCCATCTAATCTCTCCCTCACCTCAGATACATAATCCGAGTGTGAGATCTCTGACTTCGGTCCTGTTAATTTATATTCAATTAAATCCAAAGGACCTCTCACTTCATGTACATATATTAACTCAAAGGAAGTAAACTGAGTAGATTTATTTGGGGCAAATAATTTTTGTCCAATGGCAAACAATTCAATGAGACACCTTCATTCCAATCATTCCAGTAATCCTGACAGTACACTGTTAATATGGTCTTCAGCGTCTGATGCTAACTTTCCAAGGCTCCCTGGGATTCAGGATGGGACGCCCTTGATTTAAACTGCTGTATGCCTAAGCTATCCATGACTTCCTTAAACAGCTGAGCGGTAACATGAGACCTTGGTCTGACTGAATCTCTCTGCGGAGCCCACAGTGAGTAAAGAAAGATACCAACTCCTCCACCTCCCTTTTTACCTTAACAATCCATAATAGAATTGCCTCTGGAAATCTGGTAGACACATCCATTATGGCTAGCAAATAATGGTTTCCACCTTTTTTTTAGATAGGGGAGCGACACAACTAATCATAACCTACGTGAAATGTTCTTCGAATGCAGGAATTGGTAACAAAGGTGCTGGTTTTATTACTGCCTGTGACTGACCTATCGTTTAGAATGTTTGACATGTGCAACAAAAAAAACCATGTACTTGTGCATTCCAGGCCACTAGAAATGCCTCTGTACCTTAACCTGATTCTTCTGTCCACCGAGGTGACCCCCTGCAGTTAGTTTATGTGCTACCCGTAACACTGTACGTTACTGCTAACACAATATCGTGCACTTCAGCCCATTTCCCTTCTGCAGTAACCTCTCGGGGTCTCCATTTTAATTTTATGATTCTATCTTTAAGTTAATAATGTTCGACAATATATTCTGATTCCTTTTCTGTGTGTGTGCATGTGAATGTGTGTGTGAATGTGTGTGTATATATCTGTTGTAAGTCCATGAGCCTTTCTGGACTAAACCCCTCTGCCTGACCCTCTGCCTGTTAAGGTTTTTCCTGCAAACAGGGGGTCAGTTAACTGCACATCAACTCCTTTGGCTTTTTATTTCGGTTTTCCTTCCTGCTCTAACTGATGACAGTGGAATCTTGTTACTATACAGTCTGGAAAAATCCTGGGTATTTTTCTTTTAACTCCCCAATTCCCTAGTTTTCCTTTTGCCTTCTCCAACACAAGGGGTGCCACTCCCACCTTGGATCCTGTTAAATCTTTCACAAGAATAAACTATATTCCTGGAAATGACACTCTGTTACTCACTGTCACTGTTACTGCCCCAACCTTGATTTGGCATTCCATCCTGATGTCACACAAGGGAATACTTAATTTCTAACCCCATTCCACAAATTGTCACGATCTTGATTAATATGACAGAAAGAGTGAAAATACTTTCATCTCTCACTATTAGAGGCCAAGAGAAAGTGAGGGCTGCAGATGCTGGAGGTGAGAGTTGAAAAGTGTGGGGCTGGAAAAGCATAGCCAACCAGGCAGCATCTGAGGGGCAGAAGAGTTGACATTTCAGGCATAAATTCTTCATCAGGAAAGTGCGAGGTGGGGCAAGGGAGGGGGAAGGGGGCCGAGAAATAAATAGGAGAGTGGGAGCGGAGCTGGGTGTAAGATAGCTTGGAAGGCGATAGGTAGACGCAGGTGGGGTGTGATGGTGATAGCTCGGAGAGGAGGGTGTTGTGGATAGGTGGTAGGACAACTAGAACCCTCAAACTAGAACCATCATCAACGTTGACTTCACCAAATTCCAAATCTCCCCTCCACCAACCTCTCCCATATCCAACCGTTCAACCTAGCACTGCCCTCTTGAACTGCCCTAACTGGCCAGCTTCCTTCCCACCTACCGACTCCACCCTCCAAACCGATATATCACTATTACTCCAACCTACATCTTCTTATCGCCTTCCCGGTGACCCTCCCACCAGCCCAGCTACTGCCCTCGTATTTATCTTTCAGCCCCCTTGTCTCCGCCCCCCCCCCAAATTCCTGACGATGGGTTTCTGCCTGATATTCAATTGTCTTGCTGTCTGGATGCTGCCTGATCTTTTGTGCTTTTCCAGCGTCTCTCTTCTCAACTATTAGAGACTGAGCAGATCCCACATCTCACAAAATTATAACTTCTTGTCCTTCTCCCCCGATCTTTCTAAGTAAACTTTATCTACAGAGGTGAATTCTTTCAGAGATCAGGTACCGACTCCATACCCAGACCCTGCCTCGGCTGTGCACTCTCCTGCAGCTCCTCGGCTCTACTTGGGGTCTCCTTTACCAGTTTCACTAATGCCACTGGCTTAGCCTCTTCTACCGCATCTTTCCCCAAAGTGCCTTCCTTCAACGACCATCACAGTGTGTCCCAGCTTACTTCAATGAAAACACCTTTTCCCAGTGCCCTCCTTAAACCATCAGCACTGTCATTTTCTGTGTTCCACTCCCTTATACTGAGAACACCTGAGGCCTTTCACCTCCTTTCAACCCCTTTGGGCTTCTTTTTTCACCTGTGGTAAACTATTGTGCGCTACTGTTTGCTTTGTAATATGTGAACTTCCCTTCTCCCAATTTCTATCCCTCATTGCATGTAAATTCTCCCGGAAGCTAAATTTCATCTCATGCACCAATGCATATTTACCTGCCATTTCTGCCGCGCTTCTCGCTTCTTGAACTTTCTGTTCGTGCACATGAATTCTTACCATCTCTGGAAGTGAGTCTTTAAACATCTCCAGCATAATAATCTCCCTTCGAGCCTCACAGGTCTTATCTATTTTTAAGTCCAGCACACAACTATCAAAATGACTGCAGTTAATTCTTTCAGACTTAACATAAGTCTGACCTGGTTCCGTCTCTATTTTTCTGAACCTCTGTCTACATGCTTCTGGTACCAATTCATAGCCAATCAAAATAGCCAATTTGACACCTGCATAATCTCTTGATCCCTCATCTGACAGCGCTACACATACCTCACCAGCTGTGCCCACCAGCTTAGTCTGAACGAGCATTCCCCACAAGTTCACTGGACACGTCATCTGCCGAGTCATTTTTTTCAAATGAAATAAAAAAAGTTTTGACATTTTTCTCACCGAAATATGGCAAGGTACTAATATATTTGTATACATCCCGACGTTCTCCCTTCATCTCAATCCTGTTAATTCAACTTTCTTGTCTAATTCCCAACTTCTGAATCTCAAATTCTCTCTCTCTTTCTTTTTCCTCTCCTCTTTTTTCTCTCTCTGTTTCGGTCTCTTTCTTTATCTTCTAACTTCAGTTGCCATATTTGCAATTTAAGTTTTTTCTAACTCGACTGCACTTGTCTGTTTCTTTGATACATCAAATTGCTTGACCAAATCCATTACAATTTCAGCTTTCCTTTTGTCCCTGGTTAAACCCAATTCCAACCTATTTGCTAATTCTAAAAAATGTCCTGCTTCTGTCTTTCTAAACTTTCTTGGCAAATTTGGGAACCTCTTTAGTAATTTTAAAAGCCTTTTCCCTCACTTTTAATTTAAACAACCACCAGTAAACAAAATTAAACAGATTTTCAGACCGGTTTTATTTGAAGATCTAGGTCACTAATTGCAACGTGTTGGAATTTGCTGGGACATTTTGTACCTGAAATCTGTTCAAATCTGTCCCAGTCCATTACGGCATGGCCCCAAACTGTGGAGACATCTATGTCGAGCCCTTCTGTTAATTAAAACCACAAACCCAAGAAAGCTCACCTCACCTCGTAATCTGTTAATACATGAGTGACAAAGAACTCCCAAATTCCACTAATAAAAGAAAAATAACAGTTTGTATGTATGCAAGTTAGCCCGCTGTGCTTGAAGGTTTGTTTTCTGATGATTCGATACTATGACTAGGTAACATCATCAGTGAGAGTCTCTGCTGAAGTGCTGGTGGTATGTTGCGCCTCTCTATTTTTAGGTCTTGGGTTCTTAAGATGGGTGATGTCATTTCCAGTTCTTTTGTTTTACAAGAGTAGGTAGATAGGATCTAAATTGATGCGTTTATTGATGGACTTCTGGTCAGAATGCCTTTCCTCTCAGAATGTCCTTGCGTGTCTTAGTATATGTGTACTTTGTCTCAGTCAAAGTGGTGCCCTTCTTTGTCTGTATGTATGGAACATAGTGATAGTGCGTCCTGTCTTTTGGTGGCTAGTTGGTGTTCGTGTATCCGCGTAACACAACAACAGGACAGTTTCAATGGTGGAACAATGATTTTATATGCACTGTTTAATCAATGTGTGTGTGCAGATAAGTAACATTTTTCATATGTGCACAACACATTCTAAATGAATAACGGAGACACAGTTAACAAAAAGTGATGCATATGATGTAAAGAATTTATAAAACATTAAAACATCATTTGATTCTCATCTAAAATGATATGTTCCCTTTCTCTCAACGATCCCTCCTTTTCTGGAATTCTCCACTCCAATCTCTCCTTCTTATCAGGATGTGTTATAAATGCTTGCTTCTGGTGTCCCAACTTATTTCAGTTAATCCCCTTTCTACCAGAATTCAATATGTTGGCCTGTTGGATATTTTCCAAAGCTAGTGTCTGTCATATTATTGGAAATAAAATTTCTGGCATCAGTGCCAGCATTTGAACACATTGCTCTGTTGTCCATGCACTATACAAATGACCACAGCGCACAGGAATTGCCAAAACATTGAGGGATATGCATCTATTTCTTTCGATGATCTAGTTTTCTCATTTTTCACATTTCCTCATCTATGTTGTCTCGCTCTTTCTCTCTTTGTATCTAGTTAAGAAATTTACCAATTATTCTTTGCGTCTCTTCTCTCAAAGCTCCTTCTTTCGGTTTATATCTATTGCTCTCTTCTTGATGTAATGTGATTATAAATGTGCAATGTAACTTCAAAGGCATGTGGGAGGAGCTGGCCAGAGTTAATTGGAAGGGGAGCCGAGCAGGGCAGACCATGGAACAGCAAAAGCAGGAATTTCTGGGGATATTTCGGAGGATATCAGAAATTCATCCCAAAGGAGATGAAACATACTCATGGCAGGACAAGGCAACCATGAGTAATAAGGCATCAAACCAAAAAAAGAAACATACAATGTGGTGAAGATGATTGGGAATCCAGAGAATTCATTGGCTCTGAAACTCCATAAGGCTGGCATCACTGACACAACAGAGCTCTTAATCATGGTCAGGGAGAGAAACAGAGGAAACTCATTCACTTTAAACACAGAAAATGGTATTACTCAAGAAAAAAGATTCAGATGAATTAAACAATTGATTAAAATCAGTTAATTGTTTTGCAGAATGTGTCAGATTGAAAGCATGACCCGGGAAGAGACCCTCAGCAGAATGAGAGTATGAAAATGGAAGTGTTACCACATCAGAAACCAGAGTAGGTCACTGAGTACATGACTGATGGGTGAATGGGTCTCGATGTGAACTAAGGGACAGACAGCAGAATTGCATTGCAGATATTGCAGCTCAAAACTGCGTATTTATGTAGTGCTGTAGACTACAGCAGGAGAAGCAAAACAGCATTCAACCACAACCTGTAACTTTTAGCCTCGAATAATTTCCTCCGTCTGCCATTACCATCAATACGATCTATGTTTCAGTAATGACTGTGAGTGAACATGACAGGGTCAGAACCACGTGAACCTAAACCTGATGCTCACCCATTAAAGCTACCACATTTGACCAACAGATCTGATCGAAGCTCCGCAATCCTGTCACATTCTGTCATAAATGGTGATGGATGATTAAACAAATGACTGGAGCAAAGGGCTCCACAAATATCCCCATCCTAAATAATTCAACAGTCCTGTACATCAGTGTAAAAGACCAGGATGTGGTATCTGCACCACCCTCAGCCAGAAGTGTGGAGTTGATGATCCACCTCACCCTCGCCATGATACCCACAGAATCACAGATGCCCGTCTTCAACCAATTCAATTTGCTGTTCGTGACATGAAAAAACAGCTGAACACAGTACGTACGAAAAAGGCAATGGTCCCTGACCCCATTCCTGTAATAGGACTGAAGACTTGTGCTGCACAACAAGCCGTGTCCCTGGGGAAACTGTTTCATTCCAGCTCCAACTCTGACATCTCCCTGGTAATGTGGAAAATTACTCAACTATGTCCAGTTCCTAAGAGGATTATAATTACAATCTGACCAGTTACCTCCCCCTCAGACCCACCTCGACAGTCAAATTGGTGGGAGTTCTTTTTGACAGAGTTATCAAACAGCACAGAAATAACCTGCTCAGTATGATTTCAGATAGGTCCCCATGTAGAGATGGTGCAGCTGTGGAAAGGTCACTGGATTACTAATCCAGACCAGGCTAATGCACTGGCAGCTGGTGGAAGTTAAACACAATTGACAAAATATTAGGATGCAAAATCTGGTGTCCGTAAATAGTGACCTTCAAGCCAATGTCGATTGTTCACACCAATTTGCTTCACAAATGTCCTTTTAGAAAATGAATCTCCCGTGCTTTCCTGGTCTGGCCTAAACTTGACTGCAGACACACAGACATGTGATAAACTCTTCAATGGTCTCTGAATCCGCCAAACAAGACATTCTATTGTATCAAACTGTTCCGAGGTCTAAAGGATAAAACCAGACAGAACACCCGGCCCCAGCCTCAGTATCGGAATAATTGAATGAGAAACACAGTCCTGTTGACCCTGCAGAGACCTCCTTCCTAACATCTGAGAGCTTGTGACAACATTTACAGACTACATAGAAACATCGGGAATGGAGTAGGTCATACAACACATTGAGCCTTCCCCATTCCAGTTCATGTTCAAATATGTACACAATGCACTTTTTCCACACACTGTACACATCCCTTAATGTGAATTACTGTAGGAAGCTATAAAGTAGGAAGTGCAGTAGTCCATTTGGTCTGTCGAGTTTGCTACCCAATTCAATATCATGATACCTGACCCTTTATTTCCATATCGTTCTCGTTCTCTCCCACCATTCCTTTACTGTCTCTAAATCCTTATTTATATTCAGTGTCTTGGCTTCCAGGTTCGAGCGAATTCCCCACGTTCACCAGTCGCTGAATGCAGACATTTATTGTCATCTCATTGCAGAATGGTCTGTCTGTACCTAATACTGTGGGCCCTTGTTTTAGACACCACAGCCAGGGGAATTATAATCCCTGCTTCCAATCCATCTCACCCTGTCAGATCTTTATATATCTCACTGAGATCTCCACCCATTTTCCTAAACCCCATGGAATACAGGCCCAGTCGCCCCAAACTCTGCTCCCACAACAAGCCTGTCATCCTAGAGATCGGTCTGGTCATCCTTCACTGCTCTCCCTCAATGTCAGGTTTGTCCGTTATTATGTACTCAGACCAAATCAGCAGAATACTGCACAGTGTTTGAGATAGGGTCTCACCAAAGCTCTCTACAGCTGCAGTAAGACACGCTTACTCCTGGACTCAAATCCCCCTGAAATGAAGGTCAGCACATCATTGATCTTGCTATCTGGTTCTTGCTCCTGCAATATTGCTTTCAGTGACTGGTCTACAGGGAGATCCAGATCCTTTGCAATGTTACAGCTCCCCACTTGGTAGGTCTATGTACACTGGGCAGCGTGTGAATGCCAATCCCAGTGTTGCCTTGTGGGTTCAGACCTCACTGCGCTGCAGGGACCTCAGAGGGGCGCGCAGAAGGAAACAACAAAAAGGCCCATACGTCGCTTTTTAGATCAACATGTTTCAAACAATCCTTTTTCAAACGAAAAGCTGCCAATCTCTTGTTCCAACCAAAGGGCACACTGTCACCTCAACCCACCTTGCTCTCCATCTGCCACGTATTTGCCCATTCACTCCACTTGTCTTAGTCACCTTGAAGCTTTTTTACAACCTCCTCACCCACTCGCAATCCAACATCCTTTAGTTCTATCAGCAGGTTGGGATATATTGTGTTTGATTCCTGCAACTAAATGTTTAATGGGTATTGTGAACAACTGGGACCTGAGCACCGATCTCTGTGATATCCCAGAAAACTTCCTCTGTTATTCTTTTTAAAAATGATATTTATTTCCTGAATCTGGGTGTGACTGGCTGGGCCAGCATTTGTTGCCTGTCCCTGGTTGCCCCTTGAGAAGGTGGTGGTGAGCTGCCTTGTTGAACCGCTGCAGTCCACTGTGGATTCAGTGACAGTAACACCATTGAATGCCAAGGGGCAGGTTAGATTGTATTTTAGTCGTGATGTTCACGGTCTGGCATTTGTGTGACGTGACTATTACTTGCCACTTGTCAGCCTGGATACTGTCCAGGTCTTGTATTTGAACATGGACTGCTTCAGTATCTGAGGAGCGACAAATGTTGCAGAAGATTGTGCAATCATTGGCAAACATCTCCACTTCTGACCTTAAAATGGAGGGAAGGTCATTGATGAAGCAGCCCTGAAGATGTTTGGGCCTAGGCCACTGCCCGAGGGACTCCTACAGACTTGCCCTGGAGCTGAGTTGACTGACCTTTATCAACCATGACCACCTTCCTCCGTGTCAGGTATGATTCTAACCAGCGGGGAGTTTGCCCCTGATACCCATTGATTCCAGTGTTGCTAAGGCCCCTTGACATCACACTTGGGCGAAGGCAGCCTTGATTTAAAGGGCTGACACTCTCACCCCACCTCTGGAATTCAGCTCTTTTGTCCATGTTTGAACCACGGTAATGAGGTCAGGAGCTGAGTGGCCCTGGTGGAGCCCAAACTGGGCGTCATTGACCAGGGTATTGCTGGGCAGGTGCTGCTTAAAAGCACTGAGACCTTCCACCACTTTACTGATGATCGAGAGTAGACTGATGGGGTGGTATTGGCCGGATTGGATTTGGTCTGCTTTTTATATACAGGTGATACTTGGGGTAATTTTCCATGTAATCGGGGAAATGTTGTTGTAACGGTATTGGAACAGCTTGGTGAGGGCAGTGTCAAGGCCTGGAGAACAACTTTTCAGTACTATTGCCAGAATGTTGTCAGGTTATGTACCCTCTGAGGTATCCAGTGTCTCCAACTGAATCTGGATATCTTGTGGAGTGAATCAAATTGGCTGATGACTGGTAACTGAATGGTTGAGGGCCACTGGAGGAGGCCGAGATGGATCATCCACTCAGCACTTCTGACTGAAGATTGTTGCGAATGCATGAACGTTATCTTTTGCACTGAAGTGCTGGGCTCTTCCATCATTAAGGATGGAGATACTTGTGGAATGTCCTCCTCCGATGACTTGTTTAATTGTCCATAAATATTCTCTACTAGAAGTAGAAGGACTGCAGAGCTGAGATCTGCACCGTTGCTTGTGGGATCACTTAGCTCTGTCTATGACGAACTGCTTATGCTGTTTGGCACGCAGGTAGTCATGGTTGGTGACTTCATCAGGCAGACACCTCATTTTCAGGTATTCCCAGTGCTGCTCCTGCCCTCCTGCACACTCCTTTGAATCAAGGTTGATCCTCTGGCTTGATGGTAATTGTTGTGAGGAGGATATGCTAGGCCATGAGGTTGTGCTGGAGCACAATTCTGCTGCTATTGATGACCCACAACATATTATCGAAACCCAGACTTGAGCTGCTAGATCTGTTCAAAGTCTGTCCTATTTAGCATGGCGACAGTGCCACCTAAAATGGTGGAGGTTATTCTCAATATGCAAGTGTGACTTTATCTCCACAATGACTATGCAGTGGTCACTCTTACCCGATACTGTCATGGACAGATACTTCTGCAGCTGGCAGATTAGTAAGGCTGTGGTCAAATATGGCTTTTCCCTCTTGTGGGTTCCTTCACCACCTGCCGCAGACCGAGTCGAGAAGTTATATCCTTTCGGACCCAACCAGCTCAATCAGTAATGCTGCTGTGAACCACTCTTTTTGTGGACATTGACGTCCCTAACCCAGAGTACATTTTGTGCCTTTCCCACCCTCAGAGCTTCCTCCAAGTGTTGGTCAGCTTGGAGGAGTACTGACTCATCAGTTGGAAGAGGCTGGTACATGGTAATCAGCAGGAGGTTTCCTTTCCCATGTGTAAACTAACGCCATGAGAGTTCATGGGATACAGAGTCACTGTTGAGGACTCCCAGAACAATTCCCTTCAAACTGTATCCCACGGTGCCACCACTTCTGCTTTGTCTGTCCTGCTGGTGAGAGAGGAGATATCCGGGGAAGGTGATGGGGTGTCAGGGATATAGTCATACTCACAGAACCATACCTTAAATACAATGCCAGGCTGTTGCTTCACAAGTCTGTTTATTTCTATTCACTGTCTCCTGCCAGCTGTCCCATTCTAGAAGGATGGCCATATATTCACCCCAATCCACGAAGATTTGATTTTGCAAACTAGGCTTGGAGCTTTACCAAAATCTTTCTGAAAATCCACATGTTTTACATCCATTGTTTCTCTTTCATTTGTCTCCCAGTCTGTTTCTCAAATATAATTCCCATTTCATAAACCTGTGTTAGTGTTGTCTATGACCATTATTTTCAGTCCCAATAATTTCTCCCAAACGATTTACTTACTATGTTCTATGTTCCATGTACTATTTCGTTTTCCACGCCAGACTTGGTTTTCTTGGTATTGTCTGTGTACTGTGAAGACAGAACTGAAGCAGTGGATTCATAGTTTTGCCATTTCCCTGTTTCCCATTCTCCATTCTCTGGTTTCAAACTGGAAAAAACCTCCACTTCTTTTTCATACTTCTCACATTGACATAATTTGACAAGCTATAACAGTTCACTCTTATAACCTTTGTGAACATTATCTTCAGAAACCCATCAATTCTTGTGTAAAGCGGCTCAATCATTGACCTTCCACATCATATACTCACAGGAGCATAGTCTCTGTGCCAACAGAAATACAGCACGATCTATATTAGTCCCACATTCCGACAAAAGGCTGATAGCCTGGAATGTTATGGCACTTCCAAGTGCTTGGCCAAGTACTTTTAACAGTTGAGAGGTTAACCTTGATAACTCCCCTCTCAGAAAGTACTTTCCAGACCCCAACACCCTCTGGGTGAAGAAAACGTCATCTTTAAATCCTCTCTGAACCTCAAAGCCTTCACTTTAAAAGTGTGCTCCCTTGTTCTTGATCCTCTGTATAAAAGGAACAGTTGCTGTCTGTCCACTCTGTCGATGCCTCTTGTTAACTTATCCTTCTGAATCACATCCCCCCTCAGCCTCTCTGTCAAAAGTAAACAACCTGAGCTTATCCAGCCTCTCTCCATAGCTGATATGCTCCATTCCAGGGAACATCCTGGTGAATCTCCTCTGCAACCCCCTCCAGTCCAATCACATCCTTCCTTATAATGAGGCTCCCCGACCGACATACAGTACTCCATCATGGACTAAACCAAGCCCTGTATAATACTTATTAACTACTCCCTGATTAATAAACGTTCCACCCAATATTAAATTCTTAACTAGTCCATTACCCTGTTCAGTCACATTCAGGGATGTGTGGAGAAACACCCTCTGAGCTCCCTAGTGTGCTGCCAATCATTGTGTACACCCCATGTCAGGTTCCTCCTTCCAAAGTACATCACCTCATATTTATCAGGATCACATTCCATCTGCCATTGATCTGCCCAAATGATCATTCCACTTGTATGTTCCTGTAAAATCAGAACTTCCTCCTCACTGCCAACCACCCGGCCAATCTTTGTGTCAAACACAAACTTGCTTATCACATCTCCCACCCCTCCACCCACTCCCACTCCAGATTCACATCTCTCCCATTTATGAATGCTACAAACAATAAGGGACACAACACTGATCCCTGTGGTACACCAGGGGACACTGGTCTCCGGTCACACAAACAGCCTTCTCCCACCACCCTCTGCCTCCTGACACTAAGACAATTTTCGCTGTAACTTTTCAAGTTATCCTTGATACTCTGAGATTTTACTTTATTTTTTTCAGTTTCCCATGTGGAACTTTGTCAAAGGCATTGCATCAAAACTAAATAAGCGACCTCCTCAAACTAATTGAATCAACTCCATTAGTGTGACTTCACTCTGATAAAGTCATGATGATTATCCCTGATCAAGCCATGCCATTCTGATTGGAGTTCAATTTTCTCCTTCTCTATTTTCTCCAGTAGTTTCCCGAACAGTGATTTAATACTCGCTCGTCTATAGTTTCCTGGTCTATCTCTACCACCCTTACTGTGAAGTGCAATCATAATAGCTGTTCTCCAGTCCTCTGGCACCTCCCCTATTGTCAGATTCTAATTAAAATTTCCAGTCAGCGTCTTTCCTCCCTTGACTCCAACAGTATCCAGACCTGCAGATTGGTCGAATTTTATACCAGACAAAGCCTCAAACCGCCGCTCGTATTTTACATCAATCTCTTTCCAAGAGCTTTCCAGTCCATCTTCCTGAATTCTGTACCTGCATCCTCCTTCTCCCAAGTAAAACAGCTGTGATGTTTACATGTAACAATCTATCAATGTTCTCCGGGTTGACACACAGATTGCCCCTTTGGTTTCTAATGGATACTAACTGTTTGCTGATTATTCTGTTCTACTTGTCCGTGTAGAATATCATGGGATTCTCCCTCATCTCTCCTGCTTGCACTTCTTCATGTCCCTCGGTTATTCTCTCCGCTCTATGTTTCTAAGTTTCAGTAAAATCACCTCTCATCTTTTAAAACTCGAGATCACAGGCTGAGTTTCCACATCAGACAATCTTGCCATTTTAGGGATTAATCTGGAGAATACCTTTTGCAGTTCGTCTGTAGTATATTCTATCTTAGATTGGGACTCCAAACGGGACACAATACTCTCAGTTTAGTCTCAGCAACACTCTGTGCAGCTGGCGCATGGCATCTTCTATATTTCAATTACATTCACATGAATGTAAACCTAATTTTTCGTTTCCTATTTGCTTGTGTTTAGATTACATTGCATTACAGTGTGGAAACAGGCCCTTCGGCCCAACATGTCCACACCGACCCGCCGAAGCGCAACCCACCCATACACCTACATTTACCCCTTACCGAACACTACGGGCAATTTAGCATGGCCAATTCACCTGACCTGCACATCTTTGGACTGTGGGAGGAAACCGGAGCACCCGGAGGAAACACATGGTGACACGGGGAGAACGTGCAAACTCCACACAGTCAGTCACCTGAGGCGGGAATTGAACCCGTGTCTCTGGCGCTGTGAGGTAGCAGTGCTAACCACTGTGCCACCTAATTCTTCCCAATTCCTTTTACTTTAACTTTTCTTCTGATGTTAGTGGGAGAGTTCTTAAAAAAGGTCCTCTTGAATATCCAAAGATACGTTACCATTAGCTCCTCATTGCCTACATCCACAAGAATCATCTTCAAACCATTCCAAAAAATGTTTGCCACGTATGGTTTTCGTTTCATCGATGCATTATCATCCTCCCTAGTTTTCCCATTACCTTCTATATATCCAGTAACACGTTCTTTATAATCGAGCCCAACAGACACCCGACCGCGGATGACAAGTTACTGATCTGTCGTTCACCACTCTCCATCTTCATCTTTTCTTAAACTGTTGGATAATATTTGTAACCTTTGCCTTATCCAGATTGGCTAAATATCTTTCGGGAATGTATTGGAAAACAACGTGATAATCTGCGATGCTATCAATATGCCTATTGCTGCAACCTCTGAAATTCTTGTATCAAGTACATCTGATCTGTCAGATTTATAAATACTCAATCCAGCTTTCTTTTAAAACATGACCTCAACACTTATAAGAATAATCTTAGACTTTACTTACACAAGCCCCATGGTCACTTGGTATTTCTGGGAGAATTTCTGGATATTCTGCCTTGAAGATAGACAAAAAGAAACTGTTTCTTTTCCCTGCGATTTCTCTGTTGTCTTCAATAAATTATTCTGTCCGCACACCCATGTTCCATATTTGACCTTGTTTTTATTTTTGTTTCATACACTGATGTACTTTTTTTTAGCAGTCTTTATGTTTTTCTTTTGTTTTTATGCTTTTTCGCTTTTTGATTTTCTTTTCTTGGTCATCTGTTACTGGGTCCTATATTTCTCCGAATCCCCTGGCTTACTACGGTACTTGGCATTTTTCGAAGCTAATTCCTGTGATCTACTAGATAGTGGAAGATGAGGCTGAAAGGGTTAGGTCGGGGAGGTGGGTGGACCAGATTGATCGGAAGGAAGATGAACACATAGGAACGTTCAAAAGGGGGGAGGATGCTGAGTTGGAAGATTGGACTGGGAAAAGGTGGAGTTAGGGTGAATGGGGAAACCGGTGAAACCTACATTAATCCTCTGTGGTTGGAGGGTCCCAAGGTAGAAGAAGAGCCTTTCTTCATCTGTGCTTCGGGTGGTTAGGGTTTGGCGATGGAGGAGGCCCAGGACTCTCACGTCCTTGGCAGAGTGGAAAGGGGAGTTAATGTGCTCAGCCACAAGGCGGTGGAGTTGGTCAATGTGGCTATCCCAGATATGTTCTCTGAAATGATCCACCTACCTTACCAATGTCGAGAAGACCACACTGGCTTTAATGTATGTAGTAGATGAGGCGTTCTGTCTCCCTTCATCACCTATCACTTTCAACCCCACCTTCATCTACCTATCGCATTCTGAGCTACCTCCCTCCTGCTACACCGCCTTCTCATTTATCTCTCAGCCCCCTTCATCCATAAGCCTCATTCCTGATGAAGGGCTTATGCCCAAAACGTCAATTCTCCTGCTCCTAGTACGCTGCCTGACTGTACTTTTCCAGGACCACACTTTTCGACTCTGATCTTCCAGCACCACATTCCTCGACTCTGATCTCCAGCAGCTGCAGTCCCCACTTTCTCCTCACACCTTCAGGGCTTGCATGATTCAGATTTATGACAGTTATTTCAAATAAAACAAAAACGACCGTGTACTCAAACAGCATAAAAGAAAACCAATGCATTGTGGTCACTGTTCCCAAAAGGTCCTTTACAGCAAAGTTTTCAATTCGTTCTTTTGATCATCCAACATCAATTTCTAAATAACCTGATCTCTAGCTCAGTGCTCGACAAAATGTTAATGCCAGCTATCTAACACATGCTCATGAAATCCATTTTTCCCAGCATTAGCATTCAGTTGGGTTAACACAGTTTAGATATAATGTAAACAGGACATTATTACTGCAGTAGCCACAAATGTGTATATCTCATTTCCCGTTTTATAACATGTCCAGCATTTGTATTGCAGCTTTCACTTTGATATATAACTCCAATCAAACTCCTTGCTGTTTTTGCGCTCCACCTTACTAGATTCTGGAGAATCTGAGCGATGTGGGATTTGAGGAGATTAATGGTAGAGATCATCTCGCCACATCATTTATGATCTTCTTAAGCATCATTGTGACATTTTCTCCAGATCTCCCGTTATGCTAGTGGAGTAGAGAAGGACAATGATCGTTCATAAATGCTCTGTATTTCCCCCAGAGAGCTGAGACTGCTCTAACCTGGGTGGGAACCTTACAGCAGGCTGGTAAAGCATTACTGCTGCTGTACAGGATCTTAGTGAGATCACATCTGGAGTAGTGTGTACAGATTTAGTCTCTTCAATGAAGAAAGGATGTTGTTATATTGGAAGCAGCTCAGAGATGGATACCTCAGCTGATTCCTGCAATGAAGGTGCTAGCTTATAACGAAAGGATGATCAGGTTGATCCAATAGCAATTGGAGTTTACAAAAATAAAGGATGATCTTATTTCAACATAGATGACAGGAAGGAGTAAACAACTGAACAGAATTACACAGATAGTGGGGGAATCCATTCCGTTCTCCAGCCTGTTACACAAGAACAACAGGAGGATATTCAGGCCTTCGAGCCTGTTACACCAGAAGAGGACGACACTGTTCAGCCCCTCGAGCCTGATATATATTCGAGGCCAATCAGCCCCTCGAATCTATAACACTGGCCCCAGAGTAGTCCATGCGGCACCAGTATCCTATTACACAGCAACAGGATCAGTCCATTCAGCCTCCTCAAGTCCGTAACATAGGAACTGGAAGTGGTCACACAGTGACTGGAGATTTGTTACACTGGGATAACAGGAGGCCATTCAGACCCACCGAGTCTGTTGCAAGGGAAATGTGTTAGGATAAAAACTATCTTTTTTCGTGAGAAAGGAGGAGGTAATTCAGACACGTGTCTGTTGTATGGGAACAAGACAAGACCAATCGCTCCCTTCGTTCCATCTCTGGGATACATGAGGAGACCGTTCAGTATCTCCACCGATTATGGAGAAATATGAGAAGACCCATCAGACCCACAAAATGTTACACAGGAACGGGAAGATTCCATAATCCCCCACCCCTCTAACACATCAACAGGAGGTGGTCATTCTGGCCTTGGAGATGACAACATGGGAACGCCAGAAAGACTTCATCCCATCGAGTTTGTACACCAGCAGGATGATGAGTCCAGTCAGCCACACATACCGCTTATGCAGCAATTGGAGCACATCTCTTAAAACCCTTTTGCCCATCAAACAGGAATTCAAAGAAAACGTAAAGGTTTTAAAAAGGGAAGAACTTAAAATAAATGAATACATTAGGGAGTAAAATGTAACAATAAAGTATTGTAATTTAAGGGAAATTATTCGAATCCATTGTTGTGGACATTTGCAAACGTAAACCACAATTCATCGGAGTCAACATGGTTTTACAAAAGATAAACCATGATTGAAGTGTTTTCTTGAGTTATTTAAAGATGTGACAAACAAGGTGGATAGTGGGAATCCTGGAGATGGAATATATCTGGTCTTCGTGAAGGATTCAGATACGTCCCTTCTCCAAAGAGTGAGTGGTAAGATCAGACAGCATCAGTTTAGGAGTAATTTATTGGCTTGGATGGAGGATTGGTTAACCAACAAAATGCAGTCAGATGAATAAACTGTGTCATTTTCTATTGGAAAATGCAACTTGTTGGGTGCCATAGATTTCAGTTCTCATTGTTCAACCATTTGTGATCGACATTATTACTCGGTTGACGGGATAGAAAATGCTATAGCTACATTTTCAGATGACACTAACATTGGTGGGAAATTACTTCGGAATAATGATGCAAGAGATTGAAAAACTATGTGTATAGATTGGGTGAATGGGCAAACATTTGGCAATGAAAATTAAAGTGGATAAATATGGGGTTATTCAAGTTGGCCAGCCTAATAAAAAGGCAAATGATTTTCGAAATGGAGAGAAACTTCAAAGTGCTTAAGTGCAGAGGGATCTGGGTGCCTGCTTGCATATCACAGAAAACTTGCTTGCGGGTAATTGAAGTAATGAGGAATGAAAGCATGACTTCATCGTTTATTTATAAAAGGATAGAGTAGAAAGGTAGGGAGTGTTGGTGTAGCTATGCAAGGCATTAGATTAGATTACTGACAGTGTGGAAACAGGCCCTTCAGCCCAACAAGTCCACACCGCCCCGCCGAAGCGTAACCCACCTATACCCCTACATCTACATCTACCCCTTACCTAACACTACGGGCAATTTAGCATGGCCAATTCACCTGACCTGCACATCTTTGGAGTGTGGGAGGAAACCGGAGCACCCGGAGGAAACCCACGCAGACACGGGGAGAACGTGCAAACTCCACACAGTCAGTCGCCTGAGGCGGGAATTAAACCCAGGTCTCTGGCACTGTGAGGCAGCAGTGCTAACCACTGTGCCACCGTGCCGCCCCAACTGGAGGCTGCAACTGGAGTACAGTTTGGCGGTCCTGCAGAATGAGGTATTTCCATTGGAGGCAATTCAGAAGAGCTTCATTAGATTGATTCCATATTTGAAGTGTTTGTCTTATGAAGAGAAATTGAGCAGTTTAGGCCTATACTCTCGAGTTTATAAGAACCATAGGAGAGCTCATTGAGGTCTGTAAAATGCTAAACGTAATTGAAAGTGTAGCTGTGGAGTGGATATTTTTTCATGTGGCGCAGTCTACAATAACAGACGACAGTTTGAGAATTGAGAGATAGCAGGGATGTGGAACAGAGGCCACGATGACATCAGCCATGATTGTATTCCATGGCAGAGCAGGTTCAAAGGGTTGGATTCCTGACTGATGTTCCTTGTTCATATTCAGCTTTACGACTGTGTTACACAGTAATGGGAGAGGACTGTGTATCAAACAGGAAGCCGGCTCTCCGGATAAATCAGTCTTAATCAGTTTGACAGAACGTCACCAGTGGAGTCACACAGTGACCAATGCTGGGTCCTCCATTATTTACAATCTATATCAATGATCAGGAGGAGGGAACAGATATAGAGATACTGAGTTTGGTCATGTTGCTGTGATAAGCAAGAGATTAAATATCAAGAGAGGGCGGAGGGTCTACAGATAGATACAGAGAGGTAAAGGCAATGGAGAATAATTTGGCAGCTGCAATATAACATGATATAATCTGTCATTTCATTTACAGGAATAATGGAAGTCAGTATGTTACTGAAATGGAGAGGGATTACAGGGATTAATGATACTGTATACTGGGGGGTTCACTCAGACCCGTTCAGACATGGGAGGTTTTGCTCTATCCCTGATCATCTGCTCCTTGATGCTGCAAGTGACCCCATTGCTCTCCGTACACATGGAATGTTTTGAAGTGTTTGGTTGGTGATGGTGAATGCTGTTTTCAAACGTGTATCAAGGGGTTGGCCTTTATCCAAGATACATTCACTCCTTCCTACATGGAGACGCGAAGACGATGGGAATGGCTGCCTGCTTGTGAATGAAGAGGCTGTGGTTGCTGTCTGGACAGGGGTATTCACCAACATTATGTACTGTGATGGGCACACTGCAAGATTAATACAGAGAGTGCTCCTTCAGTTCCTCTACCTCTCCCCATTGACATGGCGACTCCGCAGATGCCATGTACACCATTGGGAATCCCACTATTATGGATACACCTGCTGAGGGTGAAACAATGTATTTACCTCATCCCCCATATATATCCTCTGTCACTGAATGGTTACATTGATGGCAACATACTGGCAGATGATGGATATGTCACCCAGTTCTGTTTGAAAAGTTCCAGAACATAGAAGCTGAATAAAACTGTGACCCAAACAGCCACTGGCAGCACCGTCCTCCCCCTGGTGTGAAGCTGCAGGTCGTGTTGTAGGAGGTGACACCGCTCTGTGACCAACTCCCTGTTCAATCAGTTATCCCTTACACTCTGCTCCTGGGTCAAGTGGAGCTTGGGAAGCTGTTCCTGGAAAATCCGTGGTGGACACAGCAGATCCCTTTCCCCACAAACACTCACTGTGTGGTTTCAAAGCTTCCCCTCTCTGCAGCCTCTGCTCCATTTGTTGTTCATGTTGCAGACCCAGATGTTGTAACTACAGTCCCCATGCTCCATCCAAATTTCGGTCACCAAATCCTCAGGTCTCCCTGAATGTTTGAGGCAGCTCACAGCACAACCTCCAGCAAACCATCCCCTGCTGCTGCACTAACTTTTCAATAACAGGAGTCAGTCAGAAACCCCTCGTCTATAAGTGTTGTGGACCAGACCAGATTCCTGCAAAATATTTTAAGAAGGCCGCTTAGACCCAAACCTTTCCTTATTTTGAATATAGATGTGAAGTGTGCTTTCCAGATATGTTGTGACTGGTCAAACCACTCGACATTAAGCAAAGTATAATCTATTTAAATGCTTTAGTTAATATGCAATCAAAGAAAAGAACATTTCAGGATGGAACACTTACACAAACAATAGATACAGTACCTTATTGGTATACACTGCTTGGCAGAAAGATATATTCAAATACAGATTCTTACATGCAAATTTCTTATCCAGGAGAAATGAACATCAACAGAGATCTCAGAGAAAAAGGCAGTGAGGGATCATGTATTGAGACTTCCAACCATTCTGCAACCCGAACAGCTTCTGAATGCTGCAGCTAAAAACAAAACGAGGAAACCTGGTCTGGGAGAGCTGGCCACTGCCCTTCCATTGTTATCACCATTTTAATAAAACCTAAAGGCTTTCTCAGTTATTTACTTAAAATGTGTTTAGACAGCAGTTCTGCACCTCTGCCTTTAAAACCTCTCTTCAAAAAAACATCGAAGAGAAAATAACCTTTTTACAGTGATAGTATCCTCACAACTCCATCTGTAATAAAATAATACATCAATATGCAAAGATGGATTCATTTTCGATCTCCTAATCTTCCACTATTAGTAGACTGAAATGCATTGACTGTGAGCATACAAATGTTCACAACTAGTTTCGATTTCAGTCATTTTACTCCTGCCACAGAATGCCTTTGTCTTTCTTCATCCAAGTCTCCTCAACGTGTCAAAACTTAAGTTTCCTCGCCCTGTCAACTTTATAATTTCAAATTGAATGGCCGCAAGAATGAGCTCAGTGGAAACAGACTGGTACTTTTCTCCCTAAATTTCTCCAAAAACTTTAAGGGGTCACGATCAGTGATAAAGATTTGTCTCATGTATGTTATTCGTAATTTAAATGCCAAAGTGTTGTAACGCCAACACCAAGCTCAAGGCCTCCTTCCCCATTGTGGAATAAATCTGTTGGTGTTTCCACTGGACACTCCAACCACACGTTACATAATGGAGCACTTCTCATCTCCCCAATAGTCCTTCTGAATGACATAGCTCCTCATGTCTCAGCATAAAAGAATTACATCCTTCTTTACCTCTTAACGCTATAACCTCTTCACCTGCTACTCCTGGCCTATACCAGTAAACCTTACTCTGACAGGTATAAGTTTTAAGAAGATCTCACACGTTCTTCTCAACTTCTCACAGAAACCAAACTTTGATTTCTGAAACCAATCATCATCATCAGCCATTTCTAATCTTGCCATTGTAACTCTCTGCTCTTCCACACGAGTTCTCATGACTGCAGGAAGTGAATTGTTGAACTTCTCCAAAATTAGAGTCTCTCTCAGAGTGTCATAGGTTTGCTCTGTTTTTAATACCCTTACCCACCTTTCAAAATTACTTTGTTTTATTCTTTCAAACACAATATGTGTTTAACCACGGACGCTATTTTAGATTCCTGAAACACTGTCGGCTTCTGGCACAAGCTCATATGCACTTCAGATGGCTTTCTTCACCTCCTCCGATAGGGATACAAATACCTATCAGCTTTGTTTGGATAAACTAAATCCACATGTTCTCTGGTCACTGCACTTGTTTAGCCACTTTCTGAAATGAAATTAAAAAGGCTCCCCCATCATTCTCATCAAATTTAGATAATGCCTGGATGTATTTAAACAGATCCTGATCAGGCCTTTTGCTACCATTGGGTTGCTCTACCTCACTATCCTCTAATGAAAATCCATACAAAATGAAGAGGAATTTAGAATAACGTAACTATTGGAAACCTTAACCGAACAATGGATACAGTACGTTCTACAAATGAACTGTTCAATCTATTAACATCACCAAAACACACATGTGTGTGTGTGTGTTTGAATGCGAAACTCATTGTTTGAGAAGGAACGCAGATGGAGGAAACTATTTTAAATACGAACAACTGGCAAGCTTTTTGTTAATCAACACAGAGAACGAGGGGAATATCAAGGATAGATGAGATAAAGTGTTTGAGAATGTTAAAATAAAGTCATTGCCAGACTCAACAGCAATATACATCAGCGTGCACATGAATGACAGAGGGATGGGAGTTTCGTGTGAGTTCGAATCAGATTTGCTTCGGCAGGTTTGAAGCCGGAGCGTCAGCAGCAGATTATTAACTTCATTAAGACTGTATTTCATAGCTCAAGGTTCAAACAGCAGATGGAATAAACCAGTGAGATATATTCTGGAGTGGTGAGAATTTCAAGTTAGAAATGGTCAGGGCATGGTGTCAAGAATCAGCTCATAGTCAAAGGGATCTCCCACAGTTGTGACTTGTCTGCTTCAGCTGCAGATATTGGCCAGGGATGGGAGGGAAAGAGTGGAAGGAAGTGGAGTTTGTAACCAGAGCAGTAGACGGTGACCTCCATGCTCTTAACAGCAAAGGCAATGTTACGATGCATTGTGGTTCTCCCATGAAACTGAATAGTTCAACATAGAGACCCGTGAGTAACACTGTCAGAGCAGAGAGCGAGACAGTAATTGAACACGTTCATTAATGTAGTTAGTAGTGGTCTGTAGAGTGAATATCTGGATTGAGAGATTCAACAAGAAAAAAATAATAGTGACAAGATGTGTAGACTATATGAAAAAACAATAATACAGTCATAACTGGTTTATAGAAAACAAAATCTGGACAGTGACACTCACCAGGAACACCAATGACAGCCAGGAAGGGATAATAAAAATATTGAATAATGAGAAAAGTGTAATAGATCTACGATGATAATGACCAACAATAAAATGCAGAAAGATTCCAAACATAATCGGATAAGCTCCTGTATATTGCTGGAATATTCCAGTCTAATGTTCTCAGATTCTAATCTCTCCTCCCCCTCTCTCTGGATCTGCTGATCCCTGTCAGTGCTGTCGGTGATGGTTCCGCTCATGTTATGGGTTGACACATTGAACGGAGCCCACTTATCATTAAAAGATGGAAACCCTCCACTGGCAGAATTGGAATCCATGGAGATTGGCATTAATCGCAGTCACTCAACAAATAGACTCAATTAACCTGTTCAAAACATCACTTTTCATTTCCTGGTTTTGGATGGAATGGATGAGGGTTGCTGAGGAATGGATCATAAATCTTTAAATCCTTTATATCTTTTTATTAACTTGTATATGAGAGTAATAACAGGACACTGCATGCGTCTATATATGTTCCAGTCTGTTTATGAAAGGAGGCAATTATAAAATAACAGATCGGCTGCATAAAAAACGTCGGGTGGGTAAGTTTCTCGATACCTGAACACAAAGTACAGTACTTATTGACCAGTGTGCGGCCACTCCTGGTTTTAATGCCCTGTTATCAAATCCTTTCATAACCTTGAGACAGAGCATTGAGACTGCTGCTCAGGAACAGGCCGAAGCGTTTCTATCCCAATGGGACTCTTACAGAGGGATAGGAGAAGGCCATTCAGCCCATATTAGCCTGTTGCTACTTGAAAAGGTGTAAAACTGGAATATTGGCACATTTTGTCAACAGAATCATTCAGAACAAAGGGATGTGTCGCTGCAGCTGTATGAGGTGTTACTGAGAGGGCACCTGGAGTACATTGTGTTAGTTATGTTTCTGTAACTGAGAAAGGTTGGACCTCCATCAGATATAGTTTAACGGCTGCTCGTAATCCACGGGTTGCTGTGTCAGTTAATGTCTCAGACTTGTTACACAGGGACAGGAGGAGGCCATGAAGCCTCTTGATTCTATTTCAGAGGGACAAGAGGAGGCCATGAAACCTCTCCAGTCTATTACAGAGGGACAGGAGGAGCCTATTCAGCCTCTCGAACCTGTTACAGAGGGGAGGAAATGTTTATTTAACATTCAAGTCTGTTATACGTAAATATTAGTTTTAAATTAGTTGTGGAATAGGAAAGACCTGATGTAAACATTAAAGTTCTAACTTTGAACAAGGCCGATTTTGAAAGTGTTAGGCGAGCCCTGTGAAAGGCTGATTGGAATATCCTATTCACAGGTAAAGGGATGGTTGGAAAATGCAAGGCCATCAAAACCTGGTTTCAGAGAGTCCAGAGCCAACATGTTCCTGTTAGTGAGATGGGCAAGGCTGGTGGGTGCAGGGAGTGCTGGATGGTTAGATATATTGATGGTCTGGTCAAGGTAAGGAAGGAGGCATATGTCAGGTAAACAGAGTTGAGATCAAGTGAATCCCGAGAGGTGTATAAGGGCAATAAGTGTATAGTCAATGGGGAATTCGGGCCAGAAAAATGTGGACATGAGATGGCTTTAGAAATAGGGTTAGCGAGGCATTGAAGCAGCTCTACACATCCTTTAATAGCAAAATATTAACTAGGGAGAGAATAGGGCACCTTAAAGATCAGTAAGGCTACGTATGTGTGGAACCATCGGAGGTGGAAGGGATACTAAACAAGTATTTATCCTAGTATTTAATGTAGAAGAGGTTACAAGAGCGAGCGAATGAAGAAATACATAGTGATATCTTGAAAAGAATCTATATTACAAGGAGATGTTGGACATTTTAAAACATTTGAAGGTGAACGAATCCCTGGGACCGAATCAGTTGGATCCCAGAATATTGTGGGAAGCTAGGAAAGACATTGCTCAGCCTTTTGCTGATATACCTGTAACATTCATTTCCACAGGTGAGGTGGCAAAAGAGTGGAGGGTTGCTAACATAGTGTCATTATTTCAGAAATTAAGGAAAACCCAGGTAACTATAGATTGGTGACTCTGACATCAATGGTGACTAAATTGTTGGAGGGGATTTTGAGGGAAACGATGTAAATGCATTTGGAAAAACAAGGACAGAAGACGGCTTTGTACATTGGAGATCACGTCTCACTGACTGGGTGGAATGTTTTGAGGAAGTGAAGAAGATGATCGACGAAGGCAGGCCAGTGGATGTTGTCTTCATGGAACTCAGTAAGAAAACCAAAATGTTCTACATGGTAGACTGGTTAGCAAGGTTAGGCTGCCTGCGATCCAGGGAAAGCTTGCCATTTAGGTGCAAACTTTTCTTGAATATCGGAGACAGGGTGTGACAGTTGTCATTTGTTCATTAAACTTGGAGACCTGTGACCAGTGGCGCTGCTCGCAAAGATTAATAGTGGGTCCACTGCCTTTTGTTACTTATACAAATCGTTTGCACTTGAATGTATGAAGTATGGTCAGTAAGTTTATAGGTAATTCCAAATTTGGTGGTGTAGTCGACAGTGAAGAATGATCTCTCAGAATATAATGGGAACTTAATTAGGTGAACTGAGGAGTGGCAGATGGAGTTTATTTTAGATGAATGTGAGGTGTTGCATTTTGGCAAGACAAATCAGGGCCAGACATATAGGTAGGATCCTGTCGAAAGTTGCCAATCAAGGAGAGCTCCATAGAAATTATAGAATCCCTACAGTTAGGAAACAGGATTTTTGGCCGATTGAGGCCACCTCTAAACAGTATCCCACTGGACAAACCCCTCTCCTATCCCTCTAAGCCTGCATTTTCCATGGCTCATGCACCTTGCCCTCACATCCAAGCATACTATGCACAATTTAGGATGGCCAACCTACCCTTATCTGTATATCTTTATATTGTCGGAGGGAAACATAGCACCCGGAGGAAACTTACACAGACACGGGGAGAATGTGCAAACTCCACACAGCCAGTCATTCAAGGATGGAATTAAACCCCGATCGCTGCTCTGTGAGGCACCTTGTGGTGCAGGTTCTCCATTACTTGAAAGTGCTGTCACACGTAGACAGCGCAGTGAAGAAGGCACTCGGTGATCTTCCCTTTATTGGTGCATGCTTTGAGTAGAAGCATTTGCATGACATGTTGCATCTGTACAGGTCATTGGTTTGGCCACTTTTGTAATATTGCCTTTAATTCTGGTCAACCTGCTGTTGGAAAGATGTTGTCAAACTTGAAAGGGTGCAGAAGAGATTTAAAAGAAGGTTGCAGATGTTGGAGGGTTGGAGTTACAGGGAGAGTTTGAATAGGCTGGGAGTCTTTTCAAGTGTTGAGGCTGAGGGTGGACCTAAAATAAGTTTATAGAATCAGGAGGGGCATAGAAGAAGTAAACAGTCAATGTATGTTCCCAGGATAGACAATTCCAAATATAGAATATAAAGGCTTAAGGTGAGAGGAGAAAGATTTAAAAAGGGACGAGAGGGACAACATTTTCACACAGAGACTGCTGTGTGTATGGATTGAACAGCCAAAAGAGGTGGTGGAGGCAGGCACAGTTATACCTTCTAAAAGGCATGATGGGTACATACATGGAAAGTGTTTAGAGAGAGATGGGCCAAGTGCTGGCAAGGGGGACAAGATTAATTTAGGATATTTGGTTGGTATAGATGACCAGACCGAAGGATCTTTTTCCAGGCTATACATCTCTGAGAGTCTATTGACTCTTGAGTGTTTAACACGGGAACAGGAGGAGGCTTTTCAGCTTCTGAATTCTGTCAGTCAGCTGGTTTGCTCAATTACTGACAGTCAAATACAAAAATAAATCATTCAGATTTTGATGGTGTTTTACAGAAACAGGAGAAAGGCTTTCAGTCAAGAAAAGCTGTGAAGAATGTGAAGAGGCCATTCAGTCCGTCACCTCCATTCCACAGGAGCAGCAGGTGAACACAGAGCTATTGGAGCCTGTTACTCTGTAGCAGGAGGAGGACATCTATTTTCACAAAACTTCGATTAGGGGGCAGTCACTCAACTGCTCGTGACTGGGACACAGGATCAGGAGGGAGTTACTCAGCTGCTGAAGACTTGGACACAGGAACAGGAGGGAGTCACTCAACTGCTCGAGACTGGGACACAAGATCAGGAGGGAGTCATTTAACTGCTTGAGGCTGGGACACAGGGACAGGAGGGAGTCACTCAGCTGCTGAAGACTGGGACACAGGAACAGGAGACAGTCACTCAGCTGCTGAAGACTGGGACACAGGAACAGGGGACAGTCACTCAGCTGCTGAAGACTGGGACACAGGAACAGGAGGGAGTCACTCAACTGCTCGCGACTGGGACACAGGAACAGGAGGGCGTCACTCAGCTGCTGAAGACTGGGACACAGGAACAGGAGGGAGTCACTCAACTGCTCGAGACTGGGACACAGGAACAGGAGACAGTCACTCAGCTGCTGAAGACTGGGACACAGGAACAGGAGGGAGTCACTCAACTGCTCGAGACTGGGACACAGGAACAGGAGACAGTCACTCAGCTGCTGAAGACTGGGACACAAGATCAGGAGGGAGTCACTCAACTGCTCGAGACTGGGACACAAGATCAGGAGGGAGTCATTTAACTGCTTGAGGCTGGGACACAGGGACAGGAGGGAGTCACTCAACTGCTCGAAACTGGGACACAGGGAAATCTGGAGGCTAGTGAGGCCCAAAGATCCTGTTCCGCAGGAACAGGAGGAGGGGACTAAGTCGCCACCAGTATGGGACACTGGGAGAGAAGGGGAGTTTGCTTGGAATAAACGCAAATATATGAATAAGTTGCATTCGTGGTCCACACAATCCTGCCCCAACATCCACTAAGACCACGGCTGATCTGATGGTGATTCCCTCATTCCATTTTACGGAGACTGTCCTCTCTGCCGCCTCTGCTCCATTTGTTGGTCATGTTGCCGACACAGATACTGTAACAACAGTCACCATGACTCATCCAGAGGGTCGGGTCAAACCGGATGAGTCTGGATTTGAAGGGTCCAATCACAAGAATGAAAACACAAAATAAAGGTATAGCCAAATGTTTAGTTCTCTCACATTCACAATCCAACTCACATAACCAGCCCGTCCATTATACTTTCAGGATGGAGCACTGTGTAGATATGGCGAGTGTACTGCAGAATACAACCCAGCAATGTCCAGAATGGAACTCTGTGCAGCCCACACCAATGCTGGATCTCTAATCCTGAGCTAAATGTACAGCGTGGGGAGCTGTGCAGACCGCACTGGTTCATTCATATGTAAACCCAGGCTGTTGTATTGTTCGGTAACACTGTGTTAGATCACTGCCCAGTGTGGGGAAACTTGCAGCCAATGTTGGAAATGACAAGATGTGCAGCTCCCATCCATTTACAGCTCCATAACTCCACTGTACCTTGACAAGGCGTGCCATGGATGTGAACATCACTGTGATGTAGAGATGTAAATGGAAACAGTTTAAATACCAATAGTTCTGATTAAGGCGAGTATCATACCAGTATTTAAAGTTGAAATACCTGAGATAATATCCAATGAGGTTTCGTGAATGGTGCAAAATACTTCGAGGGGGATGGTAATGCTATAGTGGTTGCATTATAATCAACAATGCGAATTAGAGGAACAAATATGCAGGGGGACTGAGGAGACTTGCAGGAACAATAGGGTTGTTATAATAGGTGATTTTAATCTTCCTAACATAGATTGGGGTTTCCAGATGGTTAAGAACTTAGATGGAACGTAATTTGTTAAGTGTGTTCAGCGAAGTTTCCACAATCAATATATAGAGTATCGTACTCGGGAAGGGACAAACACGACCTACTGTTGGGAAATAGGGCAGGATAGGTGAAGGAGATAAAGTGGGGGGAGCATTTTGGGAAAAGTGACCAGAGCTGTATTAATGTTAAAGTAGGTATGGGAGAGACAAAATTGGTCCACAGATTCAAGTTCTAAATTGGGACAAGGCGTATGTTGTTGGAATTAGACAGTGGATTGCAGGGGATGATTGGAGTAGTTTGATTCCAGGTAAAAGGATCCCGGGCAAGTGGGAGGGCTTTAAAAGTGAGATAGCTCGACTTCAAGGTTTCCATTTTCCTGTGAGAGTGAAGGTTATGTGAGACTGGAAGAGAGAACTCTGGATGTCAAGAGATATTGAGGCTTTGACCAGAAAAAAGGAGGCGTGGCTCATGTTCAGGCAGCTCATATCAAAGCAGATTGGTAGATAAGGGGCAATTACACCATGGTTTGTTGACGGAGCACGGTGGACGTATTGGATGGGTGAGTACAGAGGGGGAAGACTCCCATCCCAGAGGGTGCCACACCACCAGACCCACCGAGCATGGTCTGTGCTCACTACCGAGTTCAGTGCAGTATTTGATGTCTGAAGAAATGTCCAGCAATACAGGACAAGCATCAATATCCTTCCCCGCTCTGTCAGGATAAGGGTCACCGTATTCTGTCTGCTCCCTCACAAACACTGTCTATCTGTGATTGCAACTACTCCCGAAAAAGGCTCATGGTCCCCCACTCTCACTACTGCATGCAACACCTTCTCTCTCTCTCTCTCTCCTTTGAAATACCTCCCACACAGTCATAAAATATTCTGGAGAATGCCGATTATAGAATGTTCCAGAAAATGTTCCAATTATTTACCAGTTTCAGGAAAATGGTAGCGTCCCAGTGTGTAACGCAAAAGATTCACTTGACTCACCTTAATGATATTAAACCAAAAATAACTTCTAAACACGTCATGTTATAAACACAATTTCGAGCAGAGAACATTTTTACCCACAGGTGTTATCATGACTGTTATCTGAACTGTAACACTTTCCTTATTATGAATGTTTCTCTTACCCTTTGTCTGTGACTGTTTCTGTCTGTAACAGTTACACAGTCTCCCACTCAGTTGGCAGGACGGCCGGTTTGTGATGTTGAGGCAGGGCAACAGCGCAGGTTCAGTTCCTCACACTGACAGAGATTACCATGAAGGGGACACTCTCTCAGCCTCACCCCATCACCCGAGATGTGGGGATCCTCAGGATAAACCACCATGAGTGGGCTCTCTAATGAGAGTTTTTGGGACTGTATTCTATCAATGTTAGCATTTTAATTTAAAAGAATTAAAAACAGATTTTTAATATTATAATAAACCAATAACAACACAACTCAAATATCGGAAAAAAAATTACATCCAATTGCATGTACATGCAAAACAAGTTAAAAAACTACACAGACAGAAGAAAAAAACAAAACTAAACAATAAATAAGGAATAAATAATACAGCTTAGCATAACAAAAGGACAGCTCTCGTTCATCAAGAGCATTAACTGATACACATTTTTATGTTCACAGTTCTTCCTCTCTGGGGGTGGGGGAGTTCAGACATCCAAAACAACAGAATATTTTTCCCAGCACAGAAAGTACGGATTGTAAGGATATATATTTTTTCCCATATTCATCTGTGGAAAGTACCTTGGGCAGGCCCAGGAAAACAGAAACCAAGTCCATCTCCAATTCAGTCCCAATTACCCACTCTATCACATCTGACACAGTGCTCCAATATAGATGAAGTCTGCAGCAGAACCACAAACAATGAGTAAGAGTGCCTGTAGTCATTCTGCATTTAGGACATGCTGAAGATAATCCCACTTTGAATTTTGAGAGACAATTTGGAATCAGATAGATCCTACGAAGAATTTTCAACTGCATGGAATGGGTCCTCTTACAGAGCAAAATCCTTCAAGCATTTTCACAAATATCCTCCCATGTCTCGGAAGTGTTCTGAACCCCCAACTCTCTCGCAGACAACACAAAGCTGCACAGTCTCGTCTGAGGGGACACTCTCCAACTAATGATAAAGGGTACTGACAGAGAGTGTATTCGAAGCAATAAGCGCCCACTTCCCTTTATCGGATCTGTATGAGTGTGGTAAAAGTGTGTTTTTTTTCAATCGAATCTCTGATCTGGAAAAAATACAGAAGAGGTCTCTACTAGGTAGTCCATACGTACGAGTTATTTGATCAAATGACATCATTGTTTCTCCATCAAATAACACGTGGTGGCTCAGTGGTGAGCATTGCTGCCTCACAGCACCAGGGTCTCGGCTTTGGTTCTGGCCTTGGATGACTGGCTGTGTTGAGTTAACATATTCTCGCCGTGTCTGTGTGCGTTTCCTTCCACAGTACAAAAATGCACATGTTAGATGAATTGGTCATTGATAAATCACCCATAGTGTTTAGGGATGTGTAGGTTTGGGCATTAATCAGGGTAAATATAGAATGGTAGGGGATTGGGTCTGGGTGGGTTTCTCTTTAAAAGGTCGAAGTGGTCTTGCTGGGCCCAACGTCTTGCATCCACACTGTAGGGATTCTACTAATTCTAAATCACTCAAGCAAGGTACAGCCCTTGCTGCCCACAGTTTAAACCTGGAATCCATTATCCACGGATGACAACACAGTGTACCAATTACAGGGGTAAGAAACATGATTTTGGTTGTATTGCCCTCAATCTGATGCATTGTCACTCATGCTTTAACAGTATTGATAATTATTGGGTTATGACAATACTCCATAAATGTTATCATTTTGCCTAAGAACAACCATGGGCCGCACAGTGGCACAGTGGTTAGCACTGCTGCCTCACAGCACCAGACCCGAGTTCAATTCCCGCCTCAGTCGATTGACTGTGTGGAGTTTGCACACTCTCCCCGTGTCTGCATGGGTCTTCTCCGGGTGCTCCGGTTTCCTCCCACAGTCCAAAAAATATGCAGGTCAGGTGAATTGGCCTTGTTAAATTGCCCGTAGTGTTAGGTGATGGGGTAAATGTAAAGGAATGGGCCTGGGTGGGTGGCGGGTCGGTGTGGGCTTGTTGGGCTGAAGGGCCTGTTTCCACACTCTAATAATCTAGCAATAAGAGTTCACTTTGTCTGAGAGGGTTCAATACCTAACAGTATTGACGCCGAGCACTAATGTATGATAAAAAGAGCTCAATTGATAGCTTTTAATCTGGGAGATCTAATCCCCACAATCTGGGGGAAGTTACAATTTGGTTAGGTTGATAAAGAGTTGCTTATGGTGCCAAATAAAAGAGCTAAACCAGCCATTATGTCTCCTAATTATCTGTCTGGGAAACACCAAATGAAGCATTCACATGGGGTACAGTAAATGAGGAAGGACATTCATTTTAATAAGAGCTATTTGACCTAGCCAGGATATTGGAAGTGCCTCCCATCTTTGAAGGTCTTGTTTAATTTTGTTAAACACATGGACATAGTTCACGTTAAATACATTATCAAAGACAGATGTAATGAATATACCGAAATAGAGAACCCCCCCCCCCCCCCCACCATGATCATTTAAAAGGAAACCAGGATTTGCCCTCATCAGGTATTTCCCTCAGGCCTCCCATAGGCATGGCCGCCAACGATGTAAAATTAATCTTATAGCCCGAAAAGGCGACAAGCGAATTAATGCATTACATCACGGCTGAAATTGTGGGATTTGACAGAAACATAAGATCCTCACCTGTATCCAACATAATATTAAGTGGCATCTATCTCACTTCTGGGCCAGGCATGTTGGGGTAACATTCCCAATTGTGCAGGACGCCACCGAATTTTAGATTGTTGTAGTGATGGGGAAGAGATCAACCCTCGTGTAGTATTTCTGCGGGTTAAAGAAGAAAATAAAATCCCTACTTGTGAGGTAGATCTGCCTCCAGACATCTTGTTCTGCACACACATCCACTAATTGCTTACATTATAACGGGGATTTTGGGGCCGTTTGAACATTCTGCCCATCATGAGGTCCATAACACAGTTGAAATCTCCTTCTACAATAATGTGCCACGTTGCAAGATAACTTAATTTGGCAAATGCAATTACCAGGATTTTAAGAGGGTGCGCTGGGCGGGGCGGGGGGGGGTGTGTGGGGGAGAGGGGAATAAACATTCAAAATACTGTATTATTTCCCATAGTTCAAGGCTTTAGGGATTATGATCCTCCCGTGAGTGTCTAAAACAATCTAATAATTTAAATGGAAGATTCTTCCTGTCCAGTATGGCTTCTCCCCTGCTCCTAGTATTAAAAGATGAGAAATAAACCCAATCAAACCTGCCCTGCTGTAACGTCAAATGTTCCTTGTCATCAAGATGCACCTCCTGCAATAGGACAACATTCACCCTCTCCTTTTTAAGACTAGATAGTATATTTTTCCTCTTGACTGGCAGATGGCTCCCCTTAATGTTCCAGGTATGCCATTTAAGCACATCATTATCTGTAACACACTGTAGCAACATTTCAACTCTTGAGTTTCACATCGAATTACACATCACTGATCATTAATGAAAAAAGACTCATAGAGCCTAAAAACTGTACAAACTAAAACTACTACACATAACCAGCTCTCAAAACTTTCCAAAGCTAAACACATAAAAAAACCAAAGAACGAAACAAAGACCAAAGTGGCAATGACACTTGATAGGGTAATTTACTGCCACACCACCCCTGCCCACCGGGGACGTTTTCATATCACAAAACTTTATCTTCTGCCCATTACCAATATGGCATCCAGGGCAATTAACAACAAAAATCCAGCTTGAACTGCCTGTGGGCACTGAGCAAATAAAGAGAAAGTGAGTAGTAATACGAATGAAGAAGTTAGAAGTGACTACTCTACCCATCCCCGACTATAATTAAACACTGGTTACTACCAGAAAACTCCAAGAAAATGTCTTTAAGAGAGAAACATGATTGTCTAAACATCCAGCTTACTTTAAAATATCCACAAAGTTTTCGCTTACTCTGGAGAGTCAGACGGGTTCACGGATCCATTCAAAGCAATACGGAGCACCACTGGGAACCATAGGAATACTGAATCCCGAGTTCCATTACTTTTCTCTTGATATCATCAAAAGATTTTCTTTCTTGAATCAACGCTGCTGAAATGTCCTGAAAGATCATAATCCTGGAGCTCTCGTAAATTAAAACCATTGGATCATTGCCCTGTGTTCTGGAAGTTTCCGTCAGTCTTTGTTTGTCCCCATAACTATGTAATCGCTCAAGGACAGAGCGAGGGTGCTGGTCTGAGCCTGACCTCCGCGCCATAACCCGATGAACTGTCTCACTCTTCACCCGTCCCTCTTCAGCTTCGAAGTGAAGGAATCGCTGCAGCCAGTTCTCGAAAATCCTCACTGGCTGACCACCTGCCGTCTGGTCCAGCAGACCGTTGATGTGAACATTTTTCATCCTGCCCCTGTTCTCAACGTCGTGTTTCGTTCAGGTGCAGACCTGTTTTTCAAGGGCGAGCATCGCTCCTTGGAGAAATCAGTTGTAGTCTCTGCCACTGCAGTTCGGTGCTCAAACTCATCCATTCTGTTTCCAAGGCTTTCAAGTCATGTTTTTGGAGCACGGTTGAGAATGGCTCTAGCCTACTGCTGAACATTTGTTTAATCATGCCTTCAATCATTTCACATAACTTGGTGAATTCAGTGACCAAGGTCTGGTGAGTAACTGGGTCCATGGAACGAGCAGAGTGGGTTACAGCTACAGCCTCAGGCATGCTCGATGCTTCTGATGGTTGCAGCGTGTGTTGGGACTTACTCGATTCTCTCCCATGTTTTGTCATTTCTACTTGATAAACCGGGATTAATAAAGGTTGTATAGTTCTTTTATTGTTGAATTTTAAGTAAATGGCTGGGATGGAGTGGGTTAGAGTACCACTTTGCCCGTTCTGTGATGCAAAGCCCAGCAAAGCAGACCTTCTGGATCGTGGCCATCTTGGATTCCCCTTTAAAATTTTATCAGCATTTTACTTTCGTTTTGCACTTTATTAATGAATTTTCTAGAGCCGTGTCATTTGGTACCATTGTCTATATTTCCCCCCACACTGCACATTCCTGCCAATCCCCGATAATCCTCGACTCCGTTGTTATTTATGAAACTTCTGTCTGTGCCTCAAAAATATTCAATATCTCTGCCTCCATTGGTCTGCGGGGAAGAGAGTTCGAAAGACCTACAATGCTGAAAGAACAAAACATAAACCACAAGACCTGAGTTTGAGATTAGTTTTTCTTTGTCTCCTTATCTGAGAAAGGATATAATTACATTGGAAGCAGTTCGGAGATGTTTCACTTCATGGATTCCAGGGATGAGGGCCTTATTATGAAGGCTTTAACAAGTTACTCGTGGAATGAGAGGTGATCTTATTGAAACATACAAGACCTCGAGGAGAGTGGATCAGATATATACCCACTGGGTATTGCCCAAATTTCTTGTAATGTTTGTAGAAACTCTACAGTGTGGAAGCAGGACATCCCATCCATCAAGTCCACACTGACCCTCTGAACAGCATCCCCCCGGACCTTCCCCCCTCCCGTTCCCTATCCCTGTAACCTTGCATTTTCCATCACTAACCTACCTAACCTACACATGCCTGGACAATATGGACAATTTAGCATGGCCAATCCACTCTAAGCTGCATATCTTTGGACTGTGGGAGGAAATTGGAGTATCGTGAGGAAACCCACACAGATTCCTGCATAGAGAATACTCAAATTCCACGCAGAACATAGCCCAAGGTTGGTAGTTAACCCAGCTTCTTGGTGACGAGAGGTAGCAGTGCTAACCACAGATCCACCATGCGCATCCATTAGTCCTAATAGTTACTTGTGGCTGACGAAAGAAATCTGCCTGACTTGTTCATATCACTAACTTGATCCAGTCTGAGACCTTTATCATTGGCCATATCACCAACCTGGTAGCATTTAAAATTTGTTGTGAGTAGTGGAGGAGTGGGACTAGAAAAGGAAACAGTGACAACCTCCAACCTCAGTCAGAATAGAAATGAGGAAAATTCATTCAAGTGGGAATTCTCTTTGTGATAAATGACTCTTTATTTTATATTGAGGCTGGTTTCGTCTGGTTGTCCATTGACGGTGAATCAGGGATAATAGTACATGGACATAAAAGTGTAGCTGGGACCACAATAAGATGAGCCACGACCTTATTTAGTGGTGGAAAAAAAGCAAATTACTGTGGATTCTGGAATCTGAAACCAAAAGAGAAAATGCTGGAAAATCTGAGCAGGTCTGGAAGCATCTGTAAGGAGAGAAAAGAGCTGACGGTTCGAGTCTAACTGACCCTTTGTCAAACCTAAAAGAAGGGAGTCATAAAGAGGTATTTATATGAGGAAAAATGCCTCGATATTTCTCCCCTTTATTTTTAGCTTTCTCTCCTTACGGATGCTGCCAGACCTGCTGAGATTTTCCAGCATTTCCTCTTTTATTTACGGGTCGAGTAGTTTCAAAGGGCCGAACGGCAGATTTGTATCCCTCATCCCTGTATTCTGATGTTCCATTCAGCCCTTCAGACCTGCTATATAGGGACAGATCGAGGTCACTCGGATGGTTAGGTGTAGTTTTGAAAAGGTATTTGGAAAATGCAGGCTGGGTTGGGAAGTGACGCCACTCCCAATCCCTGTTTCCAGATGTGCATCATGTTACAGACCAAGATACGCTGGGATACAGCCCACATACCCCACCCGAGGTTAATCCAAGCAAATCCTCTGCTCTCCCTGAATGCAACATTGCACAACGCAACTTCCAGGAAAACAACCAGTTACTTTCCAAGAGCATAACATATGAAATGAATAAATAGAGTAGGCTATTCGGTCCCTCAGATTTGCCCTGTCATTTTAAACGAACATGGTTGATCTACTCCAGGGCTCAATTCCACTTTCTTGCCGTTTCTGTGTATCCCTCTATACCTCTCTGGGTTATGGATTTCTGGACATTTACTACCTTCTGAGAGAAGGCATCACTCTGTGTCTCAGATTGAAATCGATGTTCCATATTCGGTATCTATATCCTCGAGTTTGAGACTCCACCCAGGAGTGGAAACGACTTGCCAATACCTACCTTCTCAAGCCCCTTCTGTGTCTTGTATTTTTCAGCAGTATCACTCCTCATTCATTTAAACCCCAATGAATAATCACCTCACCATTTTAGAGATTCTCAAGAACACAACCCTTTCAGCCCAGGAAGCTGCCTAATGAACCAACCTAGTTACTTGCTGCACCAACATGCTGACTTTATGTTTCATACATAGGAACACTCCTTTTCTGGGAGTCCCCTCCATTAAATAACAGCCTGCCTTTTGATTCTCAGACTCATCCAATACCTCGAATATGTATGGAACTTAGCTCCCACCGTCAGGCTATCAATATAGAATGTGAATAACTGATTCTGGATTAGTGGTGCTGGAAGAGCACAGCAGTTCAGGCAGCATCCAAGGAGCAGCAAAATCGACTTTTCGGGCAAAAGCCCTTTATGAAGGCCTTTTGTCCGAAACGTCGATTTTGCTGCTCCTTGAATGCTGTCTGAACTGCTGTGCTCTCCCAGCATCACTAATCCAGAATCTGGTTTCCAGCATCTGCAGTCATTGTTTTTACCTTGTAAATAACTGATGCCATTCGCCTGATATTTGTGGTATTCCAGCAGATAGACCTTGATCATGAAGATCCATTAATCCTGACTCTCCGATTTCTATGTGTTAACCAATCATCATCCCATGTTACCACATTAGCCGTCATCCTACGAACTTCAGTCTTGTGTAAAAACTTTTATTCTGTACTACTTTGTGGAAAAGCCTGGTTCCTACCAGATCCACTTTATCATGTCCGCTTGTTACATTCTCTGGCATCTCCAGAAGTTCTTTGCATGATTTTACAGGGCAAAGTATAATTTCCCTTTCACAAAACTACACTGACCCTATTTGAAGCTTTTTAAAATGTTCATGCTGGCCAGGTTTTCCAAATTAAGCTCATCCCATCTGCTTTCATTTGGCCCATATGCTTCTAACTGTTTCCCATTCATGTTTGTCCAAATGAGTTTTAAATGTTGCAGCTGTACATGCAACTACCACACTTCCTCTGGCAGCTCATTCCATCCCCACACCACCCACTGTGTAAAACTGTTGCTACTTTGTTCCTTTTAAATCTTCCGTATTTCACCTTAAAACTATGTCTTGGATGTTTGAATTTCCCCATCCCGTCGAAAAGACCATGGCTATTCACCCTATCCATGATTTTATAAACTACTACAATGTCACCCCTCAACCTTCTACACTCCAGTACTAACTTCAAGAACAGACATTTAAAGATAAACACTGCAAATTTGACACTATATTAAACATGGCAGGAAAATAATACTCAGCCCAAACTTATTTGTTTTTCCCCATATTACAAATTCTAAGACAGCAAGAAACGTTTACTACTGTCAACAAGAAGTCAAACACATGAATTCATGTGTTTGACTTCTTATTGACACTAGTAAACGTTTCTTGCTGTCTTAGTATTTTGTAATATGGAGAAAACCAAATAACAATATGCAGTTTGGGCTGAGTATTATTTTACTGCCATGTTTAATATCGTGTCAAATTAAAAGGGGTGATGATCTCGACAGGGAAAACGTAATAATGGCCAGATCTATATAATGTCACATAGTCAACATTCTCCTTCCTGGCCTCCCTTGTGTGATTGTGTCTTCTTTACCTTGCACTCAGTAGAGAGAATCCCTTTCCCCAGCCACGTCTTAATTTAAACCCGTTCGTTATCAACTTCTTGTTCACCACTGTTAAAAGCCTGCTTATCTTTGCCACACCCTCTTTTCCCTGTCACCCATCCCCCACCTCCGGCAAGCGATTAAAAATCTCAGTTTCCAATCCTTTTAAGTTCTGAAGAAATGTCACACTGGGCTTGAAACGCTAACTCTGTTTCTGTCTCTGCAGATGCAGACAGACCTGCTGAGTTTCACCAGAAATGAATAGTTAAAGAACAAATTTTCAATTAAACAAATAACGATGGACACTGCAAATAAAAGTACAAAAATTGCTGGAGAAACTGAGAGCTTTGTAGAGGGTCACTGGACCTGAAGGTTTCACTCTGCATTCACTCCAGAAGATGCTGCAACATCGTCTGCAGTTTCTTCACCCATTTCTGTTTTTGATTAATTTCCAAAGATGTATGTCAAAGATGTTCAAACGTCCCATTCAACATAGAGCACCGTACACTGTGGGCTGAATGATAATGCATGGTGACAAGTTCCTTAATTCTGAAACTGCATAAGACTGACATCATTGGCACTACGGACATCTTAATCATGGTCAGGGAGAAAAACAGAGGGAAGCATATTCACTTCGAACACAGAAGATGGCATTGCAGATGAAACGTTGTTGAGTGGATGAAACACCTCACCCTCCTCATGATGCCCACAGAATCACAGATGCCAGTTTTCAATCAATTCGATTCGCAGCACGTGACATGAAGAAACAGCTGAACACAGTAGATATGACAAAGGCAATAGTCCCTGACCCCATTCCTGTAATAGGACTGAAGACCTGTGCTGCACAACAAGCCGTGTCCCTGGGGAAGCTGTATCATTCCAGCTCCAACTCTGACATCTCCCTGGTAATGTGGAAAATTACTCAACTATGTCCAATCCCCTAAGAGGGGAATAACTACAATCTGACCATTTACCACCCCTTCAGTCCCATTACGACAGTCAAATTAGTGGGAATTATTTTTGACAGAGCTTTCAAGCAGCAGAAAACTAACCAGGCCAGTGTGGTTTCAGATAGTCCCCATGTGCAGATGGTGCTGTTGTGGAAATGTCAATAGATTACTAATCCAGACCAGGCTAACGGTCTGGCAGCTGGTGGAAGTTAAAAGAAATTAATAAAATATCGAGACCTAACATTTGGTGTCAGTAATAGTGATCTTGTGTCCAATGTTGATTGTAAACATTGATCGTCTTACCAATATGCTTTCAGGAAGTGAATCCTCCGTGCTTTCTTGGTCTGGCCTAAAAATGACTCCAGCCACACAGACATGTGATCACTTTTTCAATAGTCTCTAAATTGGCCAAGTAAGACACACTATTGTATCAAACTGCTCCTAGATCGTAAAGGATATAACCGGATAGAACACCCGGTCCCAGCCTCAGTATCGGAAAAGGGAATGGGAAACACAGTCCTGTTAACCCTGCAGATACCCCCTTCCTAACATCTGAGAGCCTGTGATAACATTTACAGAGCTTTCCCACAGACTGCACAGAAACATTGGGAAAGGAGGAGGTCATTCAAAATATAGAGCTTTCCCCATGCTCATTCATGGCCAAAAGTCTCCTCAATGGAGTTTTCCCCAAACAGTGTTCATTTCACTGAATATGTTTAAACATTGTGAAATATAAAATAAGAACTGCTGTAATCCCTTCGGTCCATCAATTTTGTGGCACCATTCAATATACAGGCAGTTCTCCGATAACACACATTTATTAAATACAATATGGCTGTGGCCCCTTGTTTTAGGCATGCTAGCCCGGGGAACGATCATCCCTGCTTCCAATCTGTCTCGCCCTGTCAGAGTTTTATATATCTCACTGCGATCTCCACTCATTTTCCTAAAGCCCATGGAATACAGGCCCAGTCACCCCAAACTCTGCTCCCACAACAAGCCTGTCATCCTAGAGATCAGTCTGTCATCCTTCACTGCTCTCCCTCAATGTCAGGTTTGTCCTTTATGAGATACGAAGACCAAAACTGCACACAATACTGCACAATGTCCGAGGTGAGGTCTTACCAAGGCCCTGTACAGCTGCAGTAAATGAACCTTACTCCTGCATTCAAATCTCCCTGAAATGAATGTCAATACACTATTTATTTTCCTAACTGCTTACTGCTCCTGCAACATTGCTTTCATTGACTGGTCTACAGTGAGATCAAGATTATTTTCAATGTTACAGCTCCCCACTTGGTGGGTCTATATACACTAGTCAACGTGCCAATGCCATTCTCCGTATTGACTTCTGTGTTCAGAACTCACTGCCCTACATGGACTCAGCGGGCTGCACAGAAATAAATAAAAATGCAGCTTAACTTCCTTTATAGAGCAACATTTTTTCAACCAACCTCTTTTCAAACGATAGGCTGCCATTCTATTGTTCCCATCAATGTACACAACATCATATCTCTCCCAATGATCTCCATCTGCCAGGTATTTGCCAGTCACTCCACTTGTCTCAATCACCTTGGAGCTTTTTTTACATCCTGCCCACCCACTCACAAGCTGACATCGTTTAGTGCTGTCAGTGGACTTGGGAATATTGCATTTGAGCCCCTCAACCAAATGTGTACTGGAAATAGCTGGATTCCAAATCCCGATCCTTGTTATATCATCCAAGCCTTCCGTTCAAAAATCATGGTTTTATTCCTTATCAGTGTTTCCTGCTAGCTCTCCCATTCTAAAAGCATGACCACATATTAGCCCCAGTCCCACTGGATTCGAATTTGCACGAAAGGCTTGGGGCTTTATCAAAAACCTTTCAGAGATTTCAGTCGTATTGCATTGATACCTTCTCCATAATTTTGCTAAAAGCCACTATCTCAAATATGATTCCCATTTCATAAATGTCTGTTCACTTTGTCTATGTCCATTACTTTCAATCCAATACTTTCTCTAAAACTGTTAGTTGCTAATTTCATTGTATTCCCTTTTTCTCATCAGACTAAAGTTCCATAGTATTGCTTGGAAGTTTTTTTTTTGTTTTGCTTTCTTCTGTGAAGCCTTAACTGAAGTATTTGTTCCATTGTTCTGCTATTTCCCTGTCCTCAATTATCCGGTAACAGACTGTAAGAAAGCTGCACCTTTTTCTTTTAATTTTGCCAATGATATATTTTCAGAAGATATTAGAAGTTCACTCATATAAGTTTGGTAAGATATTCTTCAAAAACCCATCAATTCCTATCTTAAACTACTCAATGATTGACCTTCCACAACCATACAATCACAGAAGCACAGACTCTGTACCATCAGAAATACAGCACGGTCTACATTAGCCCTACTTTCCGACTCAAGGCGTGTAGCCGTGAATCTTATGGCATTTCAAGTGCACAACCGTGTATTTTCCAATGGGTTGTGAGGTTATCATAACAACTCCCATCTCAAGAAGCGCATTCCAGACCCCAACAACTCTGGGTGAAGAACAGTCCTCAAATCCGCACGAAACCTCAAACACTTCACTTTAAAATTGTGGGCCTTTGACTAAAAGGAACAGCTGCTGTCTATCACCCTGTCCATGTCCCTCGTAATCTTATCCTTCTGAAACACGGCCCCCTCAGCCTTCTTTCCTCCAAACTAAACAACCCGAGCTTATCCAGCCTCTCTCCATGGCTGATACGGTCTATTCCAGGGAACATCCTGTTGAATCCCCTCTGCACCCCCTCGAGTGCAATCACATCCTTCCTGTAATGTGGTTCCCAGAACTACACACAGTATTCCATCTTGGCCAAACCAAATTTCCGCATAGCTCTGATAATCTATGCTTCGATGAATAAAGGCTGTGTTAACGGTCCACTATGCTTTCTCAAATTGTGTATTAACTTGTCCGGTCACATTCAGCGATGTGTGGAGAAGCACACTCTGAGCTCCCTTGTGTGCTGCCATTCATTGAGTCCTCCCCGATCTGGTTCCTTCTTCCAAAGTGCATCACCTCATATTTATCAGGATTACATTCCATCTGCCATTGATCCACCCATATGACCATTCCATCTGTATCTTCCTGAAACATAAGACTTGCCTCCACACTGCCAACCACCCGGACAATCATTGTATCAAACACAAACTTACTTATCACCCCGCCCCACTCCTCGTCAATATTCACAGCTGCATCATTTATGATTATCACAAGTAATACAGTTAAAAATCACACAACATTGGCTTATAGTCTAACATGTTTATTCAGAGGATCGAGCATTCAAAGCGTTGTTTCTTCATCAGATGTTTGTGCATTTTGATGAAGAAGCAGCGCCTCGAATGCTCGTGCATCTGAATAAACCTGTTAGACTGTAAGATGGTGTTATGAGATGTTTAGCATTGTCCACTCCAATCCAACACCAACACCTCCGAATCACCAATAATAAGGGGCACAACACTGATCCCCAGGGTACACCATTGGACACTGGCCGTCAGTCACACAAACAGCCTTCTACCTCTAACTCCTGTCTACTCCCACTGAAGTTGATTTGGATGCAACTTGGCAAGTCACGAATGAGTACCTAACTGTTCCCTGGATATTCTGTTCCGTTTGACACACTTGCGGATTATCTGGGGATACTCCCTAATCTTGCCCTGCCAGCAGCAGGTTTCCATGCCCCTGTGTTTGTTAGTCCCCTCCAAGTGAAGAATTTCCTCCTTATTGCAGGCTTAACTGGTCTGTCCCAGATCATTACATTATTTGCCTTGAATGTGGATTAGAGAGACAGGGAAGTATTCTGTTAATTTCCAACTTGTCATATGTTTTGTGAATGTTCTAAATTTCACGGTGACCCAGCTCTCTTTCTTTGAAGCGCTGGAGAAAAAAGGCCGAGATTCCTCATCAGGCGATCTCGCTATCTGAGCGATTAATCTGGAAAATGCCCATTGCACATCCTCTGTTGTCAGTATATTCTTTCTGAGATTCGGTCACCAAAACTGTGAACTATACTTCAGGTACAGTCCCATCAACACGCTGTGAAACTGCTTCAACGTGTCTTTACATCAATCTTCTGACTCTCTTAAATGAAGGCGAACCAAACTTTAACTTTCCACTTTCATATATTCCTCTAAATCCCCTTCGCATTCATTGCATTTAAGCACTCATTATTTGAGTTCTTATAGAAATCCTTCCGAAAATTCAACATATGCCTCTTCTAGAGGTTTCCCATTATCTATGCTGTAAGAAACAATTTCAAACAATTCCGAAGTTTATCAAGTATGATTTCTCTATCAGAAATGCATGCTGATTCTCTCCATTGTTGCTGTTAATTTCTAAATATCAAAAATCTCATCCTGTGTAATAGATTTCAAAAGTTTCCCGACAGATGTCAAGTCAATTGGTCTGCAGTTCTCCACACTATGTCTTTTTCCCTTTGTAGCTGTTTGGATCCCTTCCATTCATCTATAATGCTTGGATCGCATTTACTAACTTCCATTTATCTACAATAGTTTCTGCCCTCTGCAGAATGTACAAGAAAACAAAACACAGTCATCGACAGTGCAATTAATACTTCTATTGATGATTTATTTCTGACATTTTGATAGGAAGTACATCTGACTTAGCAATGCTCTTTCCAGCTGCACTAACTTGTTTCTGATTTGAATTGACTTTATGTCTTTAGCTCCATGAGTCCGATATGATCACTTGGTATTACTGGGGGATTTTCTGGATATTCCTCCATGAAGACAGATGCAATGTAACTGGTTATTTCTTGGCCATTTTCCTGTTCTCCACAATGACCTCTCATCTCCTGAATACAAATTTCCACATTTGACCTTGTTTTTATTTTGTTTCCTTTGAAATATAAATCGCAGATTGATGCAGACTTTGTGGACCTGTTTGCTAGCATGTATGTTCGCTTTTTGATTTCCTTATCAGTTTTATGGCCTTCCTTTTTTGGATCGTTAATTTCTGAGAATTCTCAGGTTTCCACAATATCTGGAATTCTTCTGAAGTCACTTCCTATGATTAACATATTTTCTAATTTGTTATGTTAACCTTCATTGAGTCACTTTCTCACTCTTTGGTGTTTGTACCTGAAATAAATAAAGGTATTTTTCAGATTTGCAGTATTTCTAAAAAGTCCCGGTCCTGAGCAGATATATTCAGGAACACCACAGGATGATAGGAGGATAGAGAGGAAATTGTGGGAGCACTGCTTGGCTCTTTTCTATCATCGCTGGCCAACGAGCGAGGTCCCGGACAACTGGAGTGTAGCAAATGCTGAGCCGTATTAAAGAAAGGCTACAAAGATAAACCTGGGAACTAAAGACCAGTGAACCAAAAATGTAGTGGTAGGTTACTTGAGAAGATATATATGCATTTGGAAAGACAGGGTGTTGTTCGGAGTAAGATTAGAATGCTGCTGGAAAAGCAGAACAGGTCAGGCAGCATCCGAGGATCATAAAAATTGATGTTACAGGCAAAAGCCCTTCATCAAATTCAGTACAGGAGTTTGTGCTAGGGAGATCATGATTCACAATTTTGTTGGAGTTCTTTGATGAAGTGACCAGCAACATTGAGGAGGTCCGAGTGGTATACGTAATCTAGGTGGATTCCAGTAAGGCCTTCAATAAGGTTCCACATGGTACGCTGCTCTGGAAGGTTAGATCGCATGGAATTGAAGGGGACCTGGCAAACTCGGTACAAAATTACCTTGATGGTAGGAAGCAGAGAGTAATACTGGAAAAATGCTGGTCAGACTGGAGGTCTGTGACTAGTGGAATGCCTCAGGGGTTGGTACTGGCACCATTACATATTACATATGTCTATGATTTAGATGAGAATGTACAGGCATGATTTGTAAGTTTGAAGACGGCACTAAAACAGGTGGCATCACGGAGAGTGAGGAAGGTTATCAGAAATTTCAGAAATTACAGCAGTACTTGATCATCTGGAGAAGTGGCTGAGAAATGGCAAATGGTTTTTAATATAGATCAGTGTAAGTTCTTCCATTTTAGAAAGTCAAATCACGGTTGGAGTTTCACGGTGAATGGTTGAGTCCTAAGGAGTGTAGTCGAACAGAGGGATCATGGAATTCAGGTGCATGGTTCTCTGAAAGTTGATTCACAGGTAGACAGGACAATGACGAAAGCTTTTGACACACTGGCCTTCAGTAGTGTATATCACTGAGTATCGAAATCATGGAATTACGTTGCAGTTAATAGGATGCTGCTGAGGCCATACTGGTAGCGTAATGTTCAGTTTTCTTTTTCAATTTGCTATAGTAAGTGTGTTATTAAATTGGAAGACTGCTGAAGAAATTTACAAGGATGTTACCGTCTCAATAGTCTGGGTTATAGGGAGAGTTTGGACAAGCTGGGATATTTTACTTTAGCCTGTATGAGGTTGAGGGGGATCTGACAGAAGTGTATAAGATCATGACAGGCATAGACCGAATGAATGTACTCAGTCTTTTTTCCCAGGGTTGGGCAATCACCGACTAGAGTGCATCAGTTTAAGGACAGAGGGGAAAGAGTATAAGAGAGCCTGAGGAACAACTGCTTTACACACAGGCTGGTGCACATATGGAATGAGCTTCCTGCGGAAGTGGTAGAGGCGTGAACATTAACAACATTTAAAACGCATTTGGACAAAACACGGATAGGGAAGGATTAGAAGGATATGGAGCAATGACAGGGAAATGGGGTTAGTGTGGATGGACTTTTTGGTCAGAATAGACTAGTTTGAGCCGAAGGGCCTGTCTCCGTGCTGTAGGACTCTATGACTGTAACAATCATTGTTTGCCTCCCACTGAATATTATGTTGTATTTTCGCAATTCACTGAAGCTAACTTGACCCTCTAGCCTCCAGTCTTCCATGATGTTTAACCAGAATGTATATTGTATACAGGCACCGTGTAAAGTGCACCTTATTAATGCCACTATTCCTTAAAAGCTGCTTCAGAGCAAGGTTATAAATTAGCTCGCCTCACCACACGACACCAAATCCAAAATAATCTGCTCTCTAGTTTGTTTCACAACATACTCTTCAACCCACCTCATATACACTTACAGAATTTATTTTTCACAACATGAGCAGTCACTTAGTTAATGCAGTTTCGATGCAACTTGAAACCATCCAATAAGACTGCAGTATACACAATACTTGCATATCTAATTTCCAGAGCATATGATAATCTGATTTTTCACAACTGTTTTGATTTAGATATATAACGCACCAATATTTGCTTCTCCTTGCTATTTGTAAACTCCACTTGAACTGACTCTGTGGAATCTGAGGAACAGGGTCTGTGGCGTTATTAGTGATAGACTTGAACAAGACATTCGGGGAGGCTCACATCGACTCTGAGATGATCTGAAGAAACGTCCATCAATTCAGGACAAGCAACAATATGCTCCCCGCTCTGTCTGGATAAATGTAACTGCATTCTATTTGCTCCCTCACACTCACTGCATGTCTGTTATAGAACCTACCCCCGAACAAGGTTCACACCCTATCTCCAAATAAGGCTCAGGCACGACCACTCTCACTTCTGAATTCAGCAACTTTCTTCCTCTCTTTCTCTGTCGCCTACTCAGTAGCCCCACACTAATAATACTATATTGGTTCAAACTGTCGACTGACTCCTTCCAGACACCTCACAATTCCCCCCATGTACACGGGCACTAAGAGCAGGGTCACCCATTGCCACTCTCCCTCCCCCCCCTCCCTTTCTCCCAATGCAGGAGAAGCAGCCTGGAATAGGACAGAAAGGCTATTGCAGTGATATACTGCTGCCCCTAGCCCATTTGTTGCTCCCTCAATCCACCTCTCGAGGCTGATACAGAGATATACTACTCCCCACCCCATGTTTTGCTCTCTCAATCCACCCCTTGAGGTTGTTACAGTGATATACTGTTGCCCCTACTCCATGTGCTGTTCTCTCAATCCAACCCTCAATGCTGTTACAGGGTAGGGAACCACCCCATTCTGTCAAACAGAATCGTTACAGTGAAACAGAAGGAGACCATTCTGCCCCTCAAAGGAATTACACAGGAATATGGAAGGAAGTAATTCAGCTCGTTGAGTACATTACACAGCCCAGGAGTAGGCCATTCAACCTGCCTGAACTGCTACACAGGAACAGGGAAGCTGTTGTTAAAAGGAAATAGAGAATAGAAATAAGAGTTTATTTTCAGGTTGCAAAGCTGTAACTGGTTAGTGAGCTAACCTGCAGCGCCAAGAACATTAGGTGAGTTGTCTATTTTGGCATGAAGAATAAAACAATGGGAAACAATTTAAATGGAGAGAGATTGCAGAATTCTGTGATTCAGGCGGTTTCTATGTTCCTGGAACATGAATCACATGAAGTCAGTCTGCAGATGCTGCAAGTGATTTGGAAGTAAGTGCAATGATACAGTTATTAACAAAGGGTATCAAGTTTAATATCAGGAATGTTTTACTGCATCTGTACAGGGCATTGCTGAGACCATATCTGATACACTGCGTGCGTTTTTTATTCCAGAAAATAAAAACAGGATATAATTCTTTTCGAAGATTTTCAAAGAGGTTTCCCTTTACTCAGTCCTGGAATGAGGGCCTGTTATTATGGGGGAGTTATCAGTTTCGAACTTACCTGGGAAATATTATTGAACCATCCATGTCTTTCTGAAAAGTGCATCAGCTTGACACATATTTTCTCTTGCCAAGGAGACTAAAGCTAGGGAATGCATTTTAAGAAAAAGGTGTATATATGAACATATGTACTATGAAGGCACCTACAAATATTTACAAATTGCACAGATACATGAAAGCATGTCAATAATTCATAAAGTGGGAACATTTGTTTGCGATTGGAAGGCGCTGTGTACAACAAAAGCAATGATGCACCTGCATATAGTCCAAAATCAGGTTTTCAAGAGAATGTTCCAAGAGATTGCACATGGTCCAGTTTGGTGATCCGTTGATGTTATTGTATGTTCCAACACAGAGATGGAGAAAAATCTTCCCTGCCTGAGAAGCAGCAGCCGATTGATCCCTCTCTCGCACTTTGTTCCGCCCAATAGCAAAGCGTGAGACCATAAAATCCCTGAGTTATCTTTACCATTCGTGAAGGATTCTTGGTGAGGATTCATGGGAATCTCTCCACTGCCTGAAACAAACGGAATTCAGCCAAATCCAACTGTTGCAGAAAGAAATCCCATTACCAGCATCTTGTGTGAGCAAAATGACTTCAAAGGCAGAATAATGTTTGGGACAGTCTGTCAATTTACCATTTGCTATGAGTTCAAATTTCAGTGTCTCACATATTTTCTAGAAAATGAGCTCTGATGTCTATGTCATTGGCCACCTAACTAAACTGGTTGCATTTAAAATTTGTGATAACCAGTGGAGGATTGGGACTGGAAAAGGAAACAATGATCCTCCAACATTGGTTGGAGCACAAATGAGAAATTCTCAAAGGATTGTTCGAGTGGAAATTCCCTTCCCCAGAAGTTTGTGGTGCCTGGATGATTACATTTATTCAAAGTTGTGTTGCATTCAAACATTTGACAAACACGTGAATGTAGGAAAATGGTGTACAGGGAGAAAAGTGGTGCTGAGACCACACTGACATCACTTTTTGAGTGGTGGAGCAGTGACAAATTGTCTAATATCCCACTCCTGCTGCTCAGTCCTATGTTCCTATGTTCCATTCAGCTCCTCACAGCCCCTTAAAGTACCAGATGGAGGCCACCTGCTCCAAATGCCGGTTCCACAGGAAGACAGGATATCATTAAATCCCTCAAGACTGTCACACACGGTTTGTCGTGGGTTGGAAAACGATATTTGGAAAACCATGTTGGTTTCGAAAGACACCTCTGGTCTCTTTACAGAGTGTCTCCTCTCTGCAACTTGTGCTTCATTTGTTGGTCATGTTGGAAACCCAGATTCACTGTGAATACAGCCCCATACTTCACCCAGAAATGACTCACAAAATACTTTACTCTCTCTGACTGCAACATTCAATAACAGAATGTTCAGGAAAATTACAATCATTAACTTTGTAATTACAGAACATGAGAACATAAGGCGCAAGATTAGGTAACTCGGGCGATCAAGCCATTGTATACCATCATGGCTGATCTACTGTTGGCATTAACTCGTCTTCAATATCCAATTCTTCACACCCCTTAGCTCTCTGACAGGTCAAAAAGTCATGTACCACCTCTTTCAATAATATCCGTGATGTAACTCACCTCAATCTCTAGCCAAAATATTTCCTGGCATTGATTACCGTCTATGAGAGGAAAATACTCCCTACACATACACTATCATCCATTGATATGAACAAGAGGTGAACACAGGGGCTCAGGAAAGAGTGAATGGCCTTGATAACAAGGCCGTATTTGAATGAGGATGGCATCAGGACCACCTACTTATTTGAGCTTAATGGGAATCATTTGTACCCACCCCACTGGTTTGGGGTCTTTCAGAGCACAAAGGAAGATGTTTGTGGTCGGTGACCGACGATCCTCTCAGTCCGGGGACATCTCAGCAGGAGATCCTCGGGGTAGCTGCCTCAAAACAAACATCTTCAGCTGCTTTATCACTGTCTTTCCTCATCATAAGATCTGAAATGGTGATGGTCACTGAAGATCACCCAATGTTCAGAACAAGGTGTCACACCTCAGCTCCTGAACCAGTCTATGTGCAGTAAGACCCGGACAACATTCAGGCTTGTGCCGTTAAAGTGTCGGTAACATTCATGTAACAGCAAGGCCAGACAATTTACATTTCCACAGTTAAATGAAAAGCTCATTCAGCATCTCAAGCATGTTAGAAACGGATATGTGGAAGCCATTCAGCCCATAGAAACTACTGAACAAAGAGAGGGATAGCCCATTCAATCCTCCTGCCTTTTCCACAGGAAGAAGAGGAGTCTGGTTACCACATCGATCTGTTAAACAGGAACAGGCAGGGTCAAGTCAGACCCATTAACCTGTTGCATGGGACTTGGAGGAGGCCATTCATTACCTCGAGACACAGGAGGGTGTCATTGATGCTCCCACCTGACAAATCAATGAAGCAGAGAATGCACTCAGAGACGGCTCCATGATATTCCTCGTGGCTCCATTACATGTGGGACACATGACACTTTAACGGGGTTTAACGCTGGCAGTGAGGAAGAAAGCCAGATGTTTTGTGTCAAGTCTCAGAGAGGCATCTTCCATCTCTGAGAAGGCAGGCCCATTTTCTCCAAGTCGTCAGAAGCTGGTGGGAATAGTTATCTGTTTTAGAAAGAAGGTATTGTGGATATTGTCGGGATTGTGGATAACATGACGTTCAGTGCAGGATCACACACTAAAAACACTATATTAATATGGGGAGAGTTTATTCAATGACTGACCCTCTGTCGCTCTCAATCAACATGTGGAGTGGGGGTGGGATGGGGGGGGGGACGTCCTCAGAGACTCTTTACCTATTGAGAACCATGAAACCCGAGTTAAAAAAACAAAGCCATGGAATTTATCACCGTATCAGTGCCGGGTTAGAACACCATGAGTGACTGTCCATCCCTCTTAAGGTTCAATGCAATCACTTCTTATTCTCTCACTGAGCTTCACTCTCTGCGCATGGTGCCATTATCCCAGGGATTAGTCTGGTGAAACTTGAGAGGAAGTCTATCCACAGTACCCCAAATACTGCCTCAACAACATTCTCAGGGATGATCGCAATAAACATTTTCTCTCACTTAGATATCGCAGTTTCTTCCCTATGCCACAAAAAGCCATTCCTTCTCTTTGCACTACGACTGACATGGAATTTATAACTCCCTTACATCTGTACGTTAGCATCAATAAATCCAACACCAGATTTGCGTATGGAGACATGCATCACTTTCGGGGAGAATTTCAATGAGTTTGAATTCACCTAAAATTGGGAATGATCACCTACCTGAATAGAAATGAGCTATAAGAATACGGGAAACAGATATAGGAAGGGAGCTAAATTTACTTCTGTTCTTCTCTCACAGGTTGTATGCAGCCCTAGTCAGGGCAGCATGTTATGCCGACCTTGAATTGAGTGTTTGGTTCAGCTGTTCCACTGGACAGCAAAGAGTAAAACACATGCCTGTGGGGTTGTAGTGTTACAACATAGGATAAATTCTCCTGCTTAATTTAAAACCAGCAACAGGGAAAAGTTTTATCCACTGCATATTCTGTGACAATTCTAGAATGCAAAACCAATTAAACTAAAAATTAACAACTTTATTTCTTAAAATATAACAGGGAATAATAGACGAACGTCTATTTACAACTTCTTCCACTAACCTATCTTTTACCTCCCCCACCCCCACGATACTCGTCCGGTTATACTCATAATTAAGACCTACAAAACAAAACTTCTAATCTCAAAACCAAGAAACTTTCGGTTCTTCTCTATATTCCTGTCTTGATTTCTTCTTTGGGATCCAGCTTTACCAGTTACTAATCAATACAGGTACCGAGAGGAGAGCTAATTTTCAGGCAATCTTTGCATGCTGGTAACTTAGCAGTGAACTGCTCATTTTCCCATGGTCTTGTACCCCCCAAACAATTGGATCGTGTCATTGGCTTTTAAGATTCTCAATAAACTAAATTCAAATTTGATTGGAGGTGGGTATTTTGAGGTGTAATTCAAAGTGTTTGGCTGAATTTATTTTTGCCTTGAGACCATGAGCTAATCGAGTTGTTCAACCAAATGTTACACTAAATCTATTTTTCGGAAGACTTGGTGCTTTCAGGTAGTTATTGCTGGCTTTTAATTCTTTTAAAGGTGCAGTACACCCACATGTTCATCACAGAAGTCACACTGAAATCTAACTAGGGAAGAATGGCACATTGACTTCCCTAAAGGACTTGAGGCAAGCAGAAGGGCTTTTAGAGCAAATGAAAATAGTTACTTTTAAATTCCACCAATTTCCCTCATGGGATATCAACAGAGTATTATTCCGTGGCTTTAGAGTATGAGTCAATCGCTTGAACACCATAAACTGTTGTCCCGTTTGTGCAGAGAACAAGTTAAACATCCTCAACAACAATTATTTAGTGACCGACATGTGGCTAGAATGAACTTGAAACTGTGGCATCCGAATTTTAAAAAGGCACAAATCATGGTTTATTCAGAAGTTGCACTGAAACTGAGAACAAGACTGGGATATCATGACGGTGGAATTGGATAGGGTTGGTGAGTGGGGAGGAGCTGGAGATGTAAATCTGTGAAGGACAAAATGGATTATGGAGTTTGAGAACATTCTGGTTCCTTGTCGCATATCAGTGAGTAATTTATGAATAGTAGTTTGTGAAGAGTTTTTGTTTGGAACTGAAGACATTGTCTTGTACTTTCCAAAATGTATATATCATGAGCAGAAATTCAGTCCAACCCGTTTTAGTCGACAAATATAATGACTTACCAGGAACACCAACTATAGCGAGGATGGTATAGTAACCACCTTGAATAATCCAAAAGATGTCTTCGATCCGTGATGCTAATGATATCCAAGGCTGAGAAAGGTAGTAAAGACCCAAGGATAAATTCCTGTCTGTTATTACAATGTTCCAGCTAATGATCTCAGATTCTGATACATTGTTGTACCATTCCAGTTTACTGACCATAGATTCTGATCCATTGTTGGAACATTCCAATCCAAGGTCCTCACATTCTGAACCATTATTGTAACGTTCCAGTCTAATGTTCTCAGATTCTGATCACTTCCCCCCTTTCTCACGAGCAGTTGATCCCTGTTAATGCTGTCAGCGATGCTCCTACTCATACTATGGGATAACACATGGACAGAGCCCATTTATCATTCAACGATGGAAACTCTCTACTGGGGTAATTAGGATCCACGGAGATTGACATTAATCACAGTCACTGAACAAATATCTCCAGTTAACCCCTTTCAATTCAATATTGGTTTTATTAAAATTAAAAAGAACGTTTAAAATTTACATATTTGGCATGGAATATGTGGGGGTGAGAGAGGGAAGGAATATTGGAGATGGTAGATTGAATGCGTGTAATCATTAAATCTGCATTAGGTATGTGAGTACTGCCAAAGGTTTGTCAGAACATAAACAAGTTTCTCCGTTTATAAATGGAAACATACAGTTTGTAACTACTGATCAGTGATTATAATGTCAGTAAAATATGGAGAGCACTTTTCTTGTACGTAATCTGACAGGAAAATACACCGACGACAGCATGAGTGATAACACACACATGGCATGGATATGTTAACAGAAAATATGAGGGCAGGTGAGGGTCATGCTGTTAATGTTATCGATCTCAACCAACTGTGATTACATACCATTCACTGGATTCCAGTTGCAGTGTGATTATGATATTGGGGGCATGGCTGCTGAGACTGGAGTGAGGGAACATGATATTTCCCAGTCATCAGTACTGAAATGTTACTTTTTATAAATCATTTGAAGATCAAATTCCAGGATACAACTTCATTGAGGAATGAGGAGAGCCAATATTTACCATATAACCAGAAGATATTGGAGCAGAAATTTGGTTATGACGCCCATTGAGCCTGCTCCGCCATTCAATGATGGCTGTTAAGCTTCTCAACCCCATTCTCCCACTTTCTATATGTAACCCTTGATCCCCTTTACAGTCAAAAACCTAACTGTCTCACTCTTACATATACTCAATAATCTGGACTCGACTGACTTCTGTGGCAGTGAATTCCATGGATTCACCACTCTATGGCTGAAGAGGTTTCTCTTTATCTCTGTTCGAAAAGGTCTTCACTTTACTCTGTCCCCTCATGTACTCGTCTCTCCTATCATTGCATATATTTTCCCAACATCCACTCTGTCCCAGGTCATTTAGTATTCTGTAAGTTTCAATTAGACCTCCTAACATTCTTCTGAACTCTGTCAAATACAGACCCAGAGCCCTCAAATATTCTTCATATGCATGCCAGCTTTGCATTCTTGGCACCATTCTCGTGGATCTCGTCTGAAAACACTCCAGGACCAGTACATCCTTCCTGAGATAGGGGACTCAAAACTGCGCACAATAGTCCAAATGTGACGTGACTAAAACCTTGAAGAGCCTTAGACGTACATCCCTGCTCTTATATTTAAGCCCTTTTGAAATAAATGCCATCATTGTCTTTGCCTTCCTAACTACTGACAACCTGCAAGTTTACCCTTTCAGGAGTCCTGGACTAGAACTCCACAGTCTTTTTGCACTTCAGACTTCTGAATTTGCTCGCGTTTAGAAAAAAAATAGTCCATGCCTCTATTCATTCTGGCAAAATGCATTCCCACACTTTTCCACATTGTACTCTATCTGCCACTTCTTTGCTCACTCTCTAAATCTGTGAAAATCCTTTAGCAGGTGAAAGTGAGGACCGCAGATGCCGGAGATCAGAGTCAAAAAGTGTGTGCATAGAAAAGCACAGCCTGTCAGGCAGCATCCGAGGAGCAGGAGATTTGACGTTTCAGGCATAAAGCCTTCATCAGGAATGTGGGCTGGGCGGGGAAGGGCAGAGAGATAAATGGGAGGGGCTGGGGCTGGGAGGAAGGTAACTTGGAAGGCGATTGCTACATGAAGGTGGGTGGTGATAGTGATAGGTCAGAGTGGAAGGTGGAGTGGATAGATGGGAAGGAAGATGGAAGGTAGAACAGTTCAAGAGGGCAGTGCTGAGTTGGAGGGCTTGATCTGTGATAAGGTGGAGGGAGTGGAGATGAGGAAACTGGTGAAATTGTCCTTGATACCGTGTGTTGGGAGGGTCCCAAGGCAGAAGATGATGCGTTCTTCCTTCAGACGTCAGGTGGCTAGAATTTGGCAGTGGAGGAGGCCACAAACTTGCAAGACCTTGGCGGAGTGGGAGGGGGAGTTGAAGGATTCAGCCACAGGGCAGTGGGGTTGTTGGGTGTGTGCGTCCGAGAGTGCTCCCTGAACCGTTCTACAAGTTGACGTCATGTCTTCCAAATGTAGAGGAGACCAGGAGCAATGGACAGACGAGATGAGATATTTGGATGCACAGGGTGTTCTCTGCCTGATGTGGAAGGATGCTTTGGGGCCTTGGGAGGAGGTGAGAAGGGAGGTTTTGGCACAGGTTTCATACCTGTTGTAGTGGCAAGGGAAGGTGTCGGGAGTGGAAGGTGGCTTGGTGGGGTTGCGTGGACCTAACGAGTGAGTTTGTGAGGGAATGGTCTCAGCAGTATGATGATAGGGGTAGGGAGGGAAGTATATCTCTGTTGGTGAGGTCTGACTGTTGGTGGCAGAAAAGGCAGAGCGTGATGCGTTGTAGCCTGAAGTTGGTGGGATGGAAGGCAAGCATCAGAGAGGTTCTAACTTGTTGTAGTTGGAAGGATGGAGTGCAACAGCGGTGCTGTGGGAAGTTAAGGAGATGCGCTCGAGCACCCTCGTGCAGCCGAACCACCTCTTCAATGCTACCTGTCCCTCTATCTATCCTTGCACTGTTTTAAAGCTTAGCCAGAATGCCCTCAGTTCCTTCATATTGATAATGAAAGCACAAAGTGAAAAGTTGTGGTCCCAACACTGAGTCTTGTGGAACACCACTTGTCACTGGCTGCCATCCTGAGAAGGACACTTTAATTCTCATTCTCTTCTTTCTGTCAGACATGCAAAACTTCTATCCATGCTCGCTCCTTGCCTCTAACACCGTGGGCCCATACCTTTCTCAATAGCCTCATGCATAGCACCTTGTCAAAGAATTCTTGAGATGCAGATGGATAACATCTATTGGTTCTCCTTGATCTAATCTGCTCATTACTCCCTCTAGGTATTCTAGACGGTTTGTCTGGCATGTCCTCCCTTTGATGAAACCACGCTGACTTTGTTCTATTTTACCAAATATCCAGAAATCCCATCCTTCACGATGGAATCAATGATTTTACCCACAACCAAGCTAATCAGTCTGCATTTTTCCATCTTGTGCTTAACTCCCTTAATAAACGGGGTGTCATGCTCGCAATTATACAGCCATTTGGCCCTTTCCTGATTTTAGTCATTCCTGAAAGATTACCACTGACGCTTGCACTAACTCTTCAGCTATCTCCCATTCAAGGCTGGGGTGTAGTCCATCTGGTCCAGGTGAGTTATCCACATTCAGGCCATTCCGTTTTCTAGCAAGTTCTTCGTGGTGATGGCCACCGTATTCAGGACTACCCTCTCACTATCTTGAATTCTTGGGAAATAACTCGTGTCTTCAACCGTGAAGGCTGATGCAAAATTCCTCAGCCATTTCTTTGTTTCCCACTACTGTCTCTCCAGCATCATTTCCCAGTGGTACATATTCACTTTTGCCTCTCTTTTGCACTTTATATATCTAAAGAATCTCTTATAGTTTCCTTTATATTTCTGGTTAGCTTACCCCCACATTTAATCTTCTCCCTCTTTATTTATTTTTTGTTCCTTTCTGTTGGCCCCAATTCTCCAGTTTCCCTCTGCCCTTCACAGCATTATATGCTTGCTGTTTTGCTTATATGTGATCTCTAACTTCCCTTGTCAGCCCTGGTTGCCTCATCTTCCATGTACCATGCCTCTATTACTCAGCATGAATCTCTGCAGTTTCTCCTGCATCAATCTCGGAATCACCTGCCATTGCCACTCCCCTGTCTTTCCTGCTAGACCCCTGTCCCGGTCAACTCTACCCAGCTTCTCCCTTATGCCTCTCCAGTTGCCTTTATTCAGCTGAATTATTGTTAACTCTGATTCTAAATTCTCTCTCAAATTGCAAAATAAATTCAACAATGTTCTGATCACTGCTTCTGAAGTTTTCCTTCACCTTGTGCTGCCTTATCTAGCCTGCATCATTAAATCCAGTGTCATCTGTTCCCGAGTGGGCTCCACCACATGATGTTCCAAAAAGCCAGCCTGTATACATTCCTCAAATTCTTTTTCTTGCGATCCACGACCAACTTGGTTTCCCATTCCACTTGTATATCGAAATACCCCATGATCACTGTAACTTTGCCTTTTCTACAGATCTTTTCTATATCCTGGTGTAAGTTGTGCCCCAGCTTCTGACTACTCTTTGGAGGCCTGAGCAAGTCTCCAACTGTGGTTGTCTTACCTTTGTGGTTCCTCAATTCTACCCACGCAGATTCTACACCATCTGACTTTACTTTCTTTCTTACTATTGATTTAATTTAATTTCTTAATAATAATGTAAACCCACTCCCTCTGCCACCTATCTTTTCGATAGGATATCTGTCCTTGAATATCCTGATCCCCTTGCAGCCACCTCTCTGTGATGTCCATCACGTCATACCTACCAATTTCAATCTGTGCCTTAAGCTCATTTATCCTATTCCTTATACTGCATGCATTCAGATATAACCCCTTCAATCTTGTATTAACGGTCTCTCCTCTCATTGTCATTTGTTTGTCCAGTGTGATTGAAGTTTGATTGCTTCCACTTTTCATACACTGTGTCCTATTTTCATCTGTGCTGGAGATTTTAATAACCTCTCCTGAGCTCTGTACTCTTACCTCCTCTTTTCTAATTAAACCCTATAACGGAACCCCCAACCCTGCCAACGCACACACACTCCTAATCAGTTTTGAGCTCTGTCTACAGCCTTAGTTAGGATTCACTCGGACTATGGTCCCAGCACAGTTCAGACAAAGACTGTCCTATCAGAACAGGTTCTTTCTTCCTCAGTAACAAAATGTGTTTATTTACCACAAAATACAGGGACAAGAATAAAGCATTTCAGCACATACCAAAACATGAAAACTACAAAGAGACAAGTCTGTTAAAATACACTTAAAATGTGGAGCTATATGAATTGAAAGGTGAATTACAAAACCACGGACGAGGTGTTCAACCTTTATCAGTCATCATTTGACCCACAGCTGAGATGCTGATTTCCTCCCAGTCAGTGATCCCCTCACTGAGATTCTCTCGCCCTGTCTCTCACACATTGTCTAGAGGGATTACAGTTCCTGTTAGCCCAGAATATTTAAATTAATTCACCTTCTCCCTGGAACCAATCTAATGCTATTTTGGACCTTGTTCAGCCGTCAGCGACCCAGCTCTGTGACATTATTGGCGATTAATGATTTGGGATGACAGCATAGTGCTCACAGGGTACAGCACCAGACAAAGGGCTTGCAATCTGTGGTAGTTCTACATAAGATTTCTGTGTATTTGTCCTCATGCTGTTTTCTGATCTAACTTCACACTCATCTGACACCCCTTGATCTCACTTACTCTGTCGCTCCGTTTTCTATCCATTCCTTTTATCTCTCTTGACTTCCTTTTTCTCTGTTAATTTTTCTCTCTCTCACACACACACACTGTTCTTTCTGTTTTCAAATTGTGATGTTGGAGAGCTCGTCATTGTACAATGTGTTAAATGGCCTCCTTCAGTGCTCTTATTAATTCTGAAGCTCTCTAAGCCACAATAAAGACATCAGGTGCCTTGGGAGACAAGCTGGCCCTACGAAGGACACAGAGCAGAATCATCCTTTATCTCTTCCTGTTGTCTGATATGCAGCGGCCTTGAAATATCTGTTCAAACAAAATAGAGTGAAATTCGTGCTGTCGGGAGGACGTTCACCAGATGATTATACTGTCAGGATTTAACAAGCAGTTCTTACATACACAATGTGGATTTGCCTGATAGCAGTTCCTCCCAATTGACACGTCCTCGCTCTGCCTGATTCTGAGATAATTTGCCTTCCGCCAATTCAGTAGCTTCACACAAGGTCCTGACTTATCCGTGTTCTTAGCTATCTTAACTCTGAAGGAGCTGTGATCACTCTTTCTAATATTATGTCCCACTGAAAGGTCAGTTACCTGGCCAGGCTCATTAGCCAATACGAGTTCCAGTATGGCACTTCCTCTCGATGGACTATCCACATACTGTTGCAGTTAACAAATTCTGCTCCGTCTAAGCCTCTTGCTCCAAGGGACTCCCGGTCATTATTGGGGATGCTAAAGTCACTCACTATGACCACTCTGTTTCTAATACACCTTTCCTTAATCGACTTACATATTCGTTTCTCCATCCCTCCGTGGGTTGTTGGAGGGATTATAATAACGCAGTGCTTGCAGCCATCTAATTTTTGCGCTTTACCCATATTGCTGCAGTGGATGGTCCCTCCTGTATGTCCTATTCAAGTGCACGTGTAAAACACCTCGTCCACCTCTTTTACCTTCCTCTCCATCTCGCATAAAACAATGAAACCCTGGAATGTTGAATGGCCAGCCCTTTCCCTCTCTCAACCAAGTCTCTGTAAACCCGCAACATTATAGTCCCAAGTTCGGTTTCAGGCTGTCAGTTCATCGGACTTACCCATAATTATTCTTGCATTGAAATAAATACAATTCAACCCAACTCCATCAGATCCTGACCTGAGATTCTCTGATGTAAATTCTCCTCGACAATTCTCTGGTAACAGGTGATTACAAAAGACTGTCAATAAAGCAGAAAGACTGTCAGTAAAGCAGTAAAACAGTAAAACAGACAATTTATGCTTCCTCCCTTGTCCCTTCAATCTGTACATTGCATCACATTCTGTCTAATTCTAACAAACTGCTGGATGATTATTATGCTTCAAACAACAGCCTCCAGCCTCTCACTGCACATTATTCAACTCTCTCTGGATCCATTTAATTGGCAGTTTTCTGATTTCTCTCTCAACCAAATCTCTGTAATATTTATAAAATTGTTATATATACTCATTCAAACTCCAAGCTCCAAGCTCATCTGTCTTACCTGTCATACTGCTCACATTAAAATCAGCACACTTCAGACTGCCAGTCCCATTGTGTTCACTCCCCACTGCCAGTTTGTTGTTGTTCTTAGCTGTACTGGGATTAGTCTCCAACTACTCTTCAGTCACTGTGCTTGTGGATGTACTGCTCTGGCTCCACCCTCCCTCCCCCACCACCACCACCACACTAGTTTAAACCCTCCTGAGTGACAATAACAAACCTGCCTGCCAGGAAATTGCTGCTGGTTCACGTCCATCCCGTCCTTCTTGTGTATTTCATACTGACCCAGGAATCCCAATGACCCACATATCGGAGATTGTTGCCAGTTTAGATGCATCCCGTCCTTCTTGTGTATATCCTGTCGACCCAGGAATCCCAATGATCCACATATTGCAAGTGCTGCATCCCTACTCTTTGGCCGTGTTTTTAACTGTACTACCTTCCTATTCCTAACCTCACTGGTACGTCGCATAATCTAGTTTCCCCAACATTCAGATATCCTTAAAGCACAACTCTGGCAAGGCCTTTACTTTAAAATGGATAGACTTGACAATAAAGACTTAGTGTGATCTCATTAACCAGGAAAGTGGAGCCCAACGAATCAGTCGCAATGACCATAGGATCTGATATCTATCACCTTCACCAAACCTGTGTGACAAGGTATACATATGGAGGATCTATTTATAGATGGACGAGGATAAACAGAACTTAGTCCAAAAGACCAGAAAATGTCAGAACAGATGGCTGCCATTCAGCCTGTTTACTCTGCTTTGCTGTTCAATTGGATTTCAGCTATTCTGTTCTTTTAAATGTCAGGGTCTTTACCCCGCATCCCAAGCAGTTCAGAACGTGCCCAGTGTCTTTGTGCGCTCCCTTCATAGGGAGCAGCCAGTGCCAGGCGATGGGGTGTGGGAATCCAGGGGTGGCTCGATGAAAGGCTGCATGCAGTGACAGATGGACTCAGGGATTGAGAGAGACAGAGTCGGTAATCAGGGACATGCACTCACATAAGTAGCTGGGCAAGAATCCCAAGCACACGGGAAGCCCGAGCACCAATGCCACTTTTACAATAAAGCCGTCATACTTGCAGCAATTCTCCATCAAACACAAACAAATATACTGTAGATAGCAGAAATCTGAAACAAACACAGAAACATATTGTGAAGAGAGAAAGTAGTTAATCCTCCCAATGCAGACACGGGGAGATTGTAAAAAGCTCCACAAAGAAAGGGTCCAGAGATTGGAATTGAACCCGAGTCCCTGACCCTGTGAGGCAGCAGTGTTGTGCCACCACGCTACACAATGATGGGCAAAAGGATTTGTATAGTTACATTAATTTATTTTCAACAGTCAGTTAACAGGAATGCTCTCACTCAGCCTGTCTAAGATTGGGAAGCCTTTATACAGCAGCAGAGTACAGTTTAAGAAGCAAGAAAGCGGTGAACATGAAACATGTAAACTAGTTCGCTTTAGAAAAGGAGATTGCATGAGTTTTGTTAAGATGTATGAAAGGGGAGAGTGAACATTGGACAACCAGAAATTGAGGCTGACTGCAGAGAAATGGAGAACAAAGAATTGGAGAATGAACTGAAAAGGTACTTTCCATCAATCATCACAATGGTAGACACTAGGAACATTCCAGAACTTCAAGCGAGTCAAGGGTGAGAGATGGATTCAATGATCGGCGCTGAGTAGAAGGTACTGGGAAGCTGCAATGTTTGAAAATGGATAAATCACACAGACTGGACAGATAACAACCAAAGTTCTGAAGGAATTAGCGGAGGAGATTGTGAAACCATTGGTCGTGACTGTTCAGTAATAACTATCATCAGACAGAGTCCCAGAGAACTGGAAAATGGATAATGTAAAATCTCTGTGTAAGAAGGAAGAAAGGCAAAATACAGGAATTCATAGGGCAGTTTAGCCTGGCATCGGTCGTTAATCGGATTTAGAGTGCATTGCTAGTAATGAGATTGCAGAGTACCTGGAGGTGCATGGTAAAATAGGGCTGAGTCTGCATGGCTTCATTAAGGATTGCTCCCGCTGACAAGTTTGTCAGAAATCTTTCAGAAGATAATGAGCAGGTTTGACAAAGGGAGAATGTGATCCGATTTGCTAATAGGGAGTGGGTTAAATTTGAATCTGTGTTAAATTGAATCATGTTAATTTATTGGTTACAACTTGCATAAGCAGCTGTACAAAAACAATTAAAAATTGTAAAGGAACAATTCAATAATAGTTAATTAAAATAAGTATGCAGGGTCGGGTGATGTGTTGTTTCTCTATGATGTCGGAGTGGTGGACCCCACTGTGGATCCCAGTGACCATGTCTGGAGTAAACGTTGCAAGCTAGAAGAACTCTGGCTCTGAGTCGATGAGCTGGAGTTTGAGCTTCAAACAATGTGAGGTATCAAGGAGGGGAAGAGTTCCCGGGATGCTGTGATTTAGGAGACAGTTACACTCCTTAGATCAACTGACTCAAATTCAGCCAGTGGTTAGAAAACGGAGGGTTTGGCTGTGAGTGAGGCAGATAGAGGGATCCAGGAGGTAGAGTTGCAGGAAACCTCAGCCCCTGTCCGTGTCTAATAGGATCAAGAGTTTTCTTCCCTTTGTGGATGGAAATGGGGACTCCAGGGAGGATGAGCATATTGGCCACACACCGAGTTGAGGGAAGCTTTCAAGTGGGGCAAGCGAAGAGAAATGTAATTGTAATTGGGGATAGTATAGTTAGCGGCATAGTGACTGTTCTCTGTGGTCGGGATTGAGAGTCTGAAAGTTGCATTACTTACTGGTGTTTGGGTAAGGGATACCTCATCTGGGCTGCAGAGGAACTTGGAGTGGGAGGGTAAAGATCCATTGGTCGTGGTCTGTGTAGGTACCAAAGAAAGAGATAAAACTAGGGCAGACGTTCTGCTAAGGAATACAAGAGTTCAGAGCTAAATTAGAAAACTGAATCACAAAGGAAATAATCTCTGGATTATGGCCTGAGCCATCAGTGAATTAGCACAGGGTCAGCAGGAAATTGCGTGGCTCAAAGTTTGATGTGAGAGAAATGAATTTGTATCATGGGACATTGACACCGGTACTGGGGAAGGAGGAAACTGTTCCGATCCGACGGTCTTCATCTGAACCGTGTTGTGACCAGAGTCCTAGCAAATCGCATACCTAGGGCTGCAGCCTGGACTTGAAGCTAAATGGGGGTGGGGTGGTGTCAGTTTAGGGAAAATTAGAAAACCCGAATTAAAGGAGGGGTAAGACTGCAGAACTCAAAAAGAAGGCGTTTTTTATGTTTTCCTTTATTGGTCAGAGCATTGAGTACAGGAGTTGGGAGGTCATGTTGCGGCTGTACAGGACATTAGTTAGACCACTGTTGTAATATTGCATGCAATTCTGATCTACTTCCTATCGGAAAGATGTTGTGAAACATGAAAGGGTTCAGAAAAGATTTACAAGGATGTTGCCAGGGTTGGAGGATTTAAGCTACAGGGAGAGGCTGAACAGGCTGGGGCTGCTTTCCCTGGAGCATCAGAGGCTGAGGCGTGACCATATAGAGGTTTACAAAATTATGAGGGCATGGATAGGAGAAATAGACAAAGTCTTTTCCCTGGGGTCGGGGAGTCCAGAACTAGAAGGCATAGTTTTAGGGTGAGAGGGGAAAGAAATAAAAGAGACCTAAGGGGCAACATTTTCACACAGGGGGTGGTACAGGTATGGAATGAGCTGCCAGAAGAAGCGGTGGAGGCTGGTACAATTGCAACAGTTCAGAGACATAAGGATGGGTATATGAATAGGAAGGGTTTGGAGGGATATGGGCCGGGTGCTGGCAGGTGGGATAGATTGAGTTGAGATATATGGTCGGCGTGGACGGGTTGGACCGAAGAGTCTGTTTCCATGCTGTAAATCTCTATTACTGTATGACTCTAAGTTATTCAAATCTCCGACAGAGACGCAGAGAGCATGAAAAGTGTTAGTAATCAAACTTCAAACACACAGGAAAACCAAATAACAATGAGAAGATTGCTAATACGGGGTTGAACTGTTATATCAGAAAGCATGCAGTATAACGAATAAGGTAAATAAACTTGTGACTCATACACAAATTGGCAGGTCGCCATTACGGAGACGTCGCTGCAAGAGGATCAGGACTGGGAGCTGAATATTCAAGGATATGCATCCTATCAAAAAGATGGGAATTGGACAGAGGGGATGGGTTTGTCTTATTATTAAGAAATGAAATCAAATCAATAATAAGAAATGAAGTAAGGTCAAATGGTATAGAGTTTGTGTCGGTAGAATTGAGAAATCACAATGGTTAAAAAAAAAAGTAGTTAGAGTTCTGTTCAGGCCACCAAACAGTAGTCAGGAGTTGGGGTGCAAGATACACAGGAGCTAGAAAGATGTGTAGGAAATACAAAGTTACAGTGATCATGTGGGTTTTCATTACGGAGGTGGGCTGGGAATTCAGCTTGATGGTGGTTTGGAAGAAAAGGAATTTGTAGAATGTCTATGAGATGGCTTTTTGGAGCAGCTTGTGCAGGCAGACTAGATGAGGGAGCTTAAGGTGAAGGAAATCATAGGAGGCAGTGATCATAATATGATTGAATTTACTCTGCAGTTTCAGATGGAGAATTTACAATCAGAGGTAACGGTATTAAAGCTGAATAAAGGCAATGATAGAGGCATGAACGAGGAGCTGGGTAGAATTGACTGATAGAAGGGCCCAGCAGGAAAGAGAGTGAAGCAGCAATGGCAGGAGATTTTTGGTGTTATTCAGGATGCAGCAGAGATTTACCCCGAGTAAAAAGTGGCATGGTACATGGAGAATGAGGTAAGTATGTCTGACGAAGGAAGTCATGTATAGCATAAAAGCAAAAGAGAAAGGATATAATGTGGCAAAGTGCAGTGGGAAACCAGAAAGTTGGGAAACTTACAAAGACAAAACAGAGGGCAAACAAAATAAAATATGGAGGGAGATTATTAAATATGGGGGTAAGCTAGTCAGTAAGATAAAAGAAGTCTGTAAGAGTTTCTTTCGATATATAAAATATAAAAGAAAGGCAAAAGAGGGCATTGGATTGATGGAAAATGACACTTGAGAGATAGTAGTGGGGGCCAAGAAAATGGCCGAGGAATTGAATAATTACTTTGCATCAGTTTCATGGTGGAAGACACGAATAATATCTCACACATTCAGGAGAGTGAGGGGCTAGAGCTTAGTATGGTGGCCACCACCATGGAGAACATGCTAGAAAAAAGCTGAATGGCTAAAGATGGTTAAATAACCTGAACCAGAGGGATTAAATCCCTGTGTTATAAGGGAGATAGCTGAAGAGTTAGTTGACGTGATGATGGTGATTTTTCAGGAATCACTCGAGAAAGGAACGATCCCAGAGCATTGGAAACCCACTAACGTGACATCTGTTTTTACCCAGGGAGTAAGGAAGAAAAGAGAAAATAAAACGCTTAACTTTTGTCATGGGTAAGATCCTGGAATCCATTGTGAAGAATGAGATTTCTGAATACATGGAAGAGTTTGGTAAAATAGGGCAAAGTCAGCATGATTCCATCAAGGGAAAGTCAGCATGATTTCCATCAAATTTGCTGGAAATCGTTGAAGAAGAAATGAACAGGCTCGATCAAGTACAGCCAATGGATGTTATCCACCTGGACGTCAAGAAGGCCTTTGACAAGGTGTCACACAGGAGATGATTGAATATGATAAGGGTCCGTGGTGTTAGAGGCAAGGTAGAGGCATGAAAAGAAGCTTGTCTGTCCGTCAGAAAGCAGAGAGTGGGGATAAAATGATCCTTCTCAGAGTGGCAGCAGGTGACAAGTGGTGGTCTGCCAGGCACAGTGTTGGGACCATAACGTTTTACCTTATTCATTAACAGTCTCGATGATGGACTGAGGGCACTCTGGCTAAGTTTGCAGACGAAACAAAGATAAGTCGAGAGTCAGGTCGGAGAGTGGAGGCGGAGGGGCTGAAGAAGGAGTTGGCCAGGTAAAGGGGTTGGCAGATGCATTCCAATGTCGGAAAGTGTGACGTTGGAAATGGTCTATTTCCTCAATGGGGAGAAGATTCAGAAATCTGAAGTGCAAAGGGACTTAGGAGTTCTAGTGCAGGGTTCTCTTAAGGTAAGCTTGTAGGTTGAGGTAGTAGTTAGGGGGGCAGTTTCAGTTATTATTGATGGCATTTATTACGAGAGAAATTGAATATAAGAACAGGCAGTATACATCTTTGGTCAGACTACATTTGGAGTGTTGCGCGCACTGTTGAGCCCCATATCTCAGGAAGGATGTATTGTCCCTGGAGAGTGTTCAGAAGATTTTCAGGGGAACAGTCGTAGGAGTGAAAAGTTTATTGTGTGAGGAATGTTTGAGTCTATACTTGATATAGTTTAGAAGGAAGAGGGGAAATGTAATTGAAACATAAAGAATACTGAATGACCTGAACAGTGTGGATGTTCATACGATGTTTCCATTGGTAGGAGAGACTAGGAACCAAGGACACAGCCTTAGTTTAAAACGAATACCTTCTAGAACGTTGATAAGGAGACTTCTTTAACCAGGGAATGGAGAATCTTTGCAATTTATTGCCAGAGAAGGCTGTGGGGCCATGTCATTGAGTATATTTGAGATGGTGATAGTTTTTTCATTATCCAGGGCATCAAGGATTATGGGGAAAACGTCGGAGAATGGGCTTGAGAAACTTAGCAGTGATGATTGAATGGTGGCGTAGACTTGATTAGCAAACTGGCCTAATTTCTGCTCCTATATCTTATAGTCTTATGGTCTAAACGTTAAGGAGGCACCTTGCATCTCTGAGAATATGGATTCATGTCCTTCATGAATGTCAGTAGCTGGTGGGAAGAGTGAACTGTTTTAGAATGACAGTATTGTGGCTGCTGTCGGGGTGGTGGATAATATGACATTCAGTGCAGGATCACACACCACCAGTACTGTATTAATGTGGGGAGAGTTTATTCAAAACATGGACCTCTCTGTATCTCTCAATCACCGTGGGGATTGGGGGTTGCGTTGGGTAGGCGTAACGTCCTCAGAGGCACTTAAACTATCCAGATTTATGCATCCTGAGTGAAACAAAAGTGATGGAATTTATCACCTTCCCATTGTCTGTTTAGAATAGAAGGAGTGATTGTCCATCCCTCTCAAGGTTCACTGCAATCACCTCTTATTATCTCACAGCGTGACAGATCAACCTTCACTCACTCCTCATGGTGCCATCATCCCAGGGATTAATCCGGTGGAACTCCTGTTTATTCTTTCTGTGATAAGGAGATCACTCCTTATAAAGAAGATTAAATCTGTCCACAATACCCCAAACACTGCCTCAACAACGCTCTCAGAGTTGAACACAATAATTCCTGTCCCTCACTTAGCTGGCTCCATTTCCTTCATGTGACACAGGAAGCCATTCATTTAAGATGCACTGTCACTGAGTTGGAATTTAAAACATCCTTACATCTGTAGGTCAACATCAATAAAGCCAGCACCAGAGATGTCTATAGAGATGGACATCACTCTTGGGGAGAGACCCAATCACAAAGAATACATATAAAATAGTGAATGGCCACCTACCTGAATGGAATTCACCTGCAGGAATGTGGGATACAGGCAGAGGAAGGGAGTTATCTTTCATTTTGGTCTTCCCTCACGGGATGTGTGCAGCCCTGGTCAGGCCAGCATGTTATGCCAGCCTTGAACTGAGTGGCTGGTTCAGCTGTTCCACAGGACAGTAAAAAGTAAAACACAGTGCTGTGGGTTTGCAGTCACACAGAGACCTGACCAGAGAAGAATGACCCATTGCCTTCTGTAATGGGCATGAGGCAAACCGATATCAACAGATTATAATTTTGTGTCTCTAGATTATAAGCCAGTGACGTAACCACCATACACTGTCTTTCCATCTTTCTAATTCTGTGCAGGGAACAACGTAAACATCTCAAGTGCAATTATTTTGCAATGGACACGTGGTAAGAAGGGACTTGAAACAGCGACATACGGAGATTAACAAAGGCACAAACAATGGTTTATTCAGGAGTTGTACTCCGGCTGAGGAGGAGACTGGGATGTCATGGTGGCGGTACTGAACTGGATTGGTGAGTGGGTGGATTTGGAAATGTAAACTTGTGCAGGAGAGAATGAATCATGGAGAACAGTCTGTTTCATCCCCGCATATTGGTGCATAATATTTAAAAAACCATTTGCTAGTTATAATTTGTAAAGAATGGACTCTTTGATTGGAACTGAAAACATTGACTTGCATCTTTCCAAAATTTCCATATCATAACCATCAATTCAGTTCAGACCGTTTCACTAGACAGATTGAGTGACATACGAGGAACACCAACTATAGCAAGGATAGGATAGTAACCAGCTTGAATAACCATCAGTGCATCTTCAACACGTAAAGTGGAGGAAGCAAGGGTCTTGTTCAGCTCGACGGGATTACAGGCAGGCGAGGAAGGAGCTCAAAAATGGCCTGAGGAGACCCAGGAGGGAGAAGGAAAAAGGCTTGGCAGGAAGGATTAGGGAGAATCTAAAAGCGTTTTACACGTATGTGAGGAATTAGAGAATAATCAAACACACAGTAGGGCCGATCAGGGATATCATAGGGAACTTGTGTATAGAGTCTGAGGAGGTAGGGGAAGCCATAAATGAGTTGTTTGCTTCTGTTTAACTAAAGAAAAGGACCTTGTAGTGAATGAAACCATTGAGGAGCAGGTAAACATGCTAGAACGGATAGAGATTGAGGAAGCTGATGTGCTGAAAAGTTTGACAACCATTAAGATTGACAATTCGCCAAGGCCAGACAAGATTTGGCCCCTGCTGCTTTGGGAAGCGAGAAATGTGATTGCTTCGCCGCTTGCAAAGATCTTTGCATCCTCGCTCTCCACTGGATCCATACCTGAGGACTGGAGGGAGGCAAATGTAATTCCTCTCTTCAAGAAAGGAAATAGGGAAATCCCCGGCAATTACAGACCAGTAAGTCTCACATCTGTCATCTGCAAGGTGTTAGAAAGGATTCTGAGGGATAGGATTTATGACCATCTGGAAGAGCATGGCTTGATTAAATGCAGTCAGCAAGGCTTTGTGAGGGTCAGGTCATGCCTCACAATTCTTTTTGAGTTCTTTGAGAATGTTACTAGACAAGTTGATGAGGTTCGAGCGGTGGATTTGGTGTATATGGACTTCAGCAAGGCATTTGATAAGATTCCACATGGTAGGCTCGTTCAGAAAGTCAGGAGGAATGGGATAAAGGGGAATTTAGCTGTCTGGATACAGAATTAGCTGGTCGACAGAAGACAGCGAATGGTAGCGGAAAGAAAGTATTCTTCCTGAAAGTCAGTGTTGAGTGGTGTTCCACAGGGCTCTGTTCTTGGGACTGTACCATTTGTAATTTTTAATAATAACTTGTATGAGGGGCTTGAAGGATGGCTTAGCAAGTTTGCAGACGACACAAAGGTTGGAGGTGTCGTTGACAGTATAGAGGGCTGTTGTAGGCTGCAGCATGACATTGACAGGATGCAGAGATGGGCTGAGAGGTGGCAGATGGAGTTCAACCTGGATGAATGCGAAGTGATGCATTTTGGAAGGTCGGACATGAAAGTTGAGTACAGGATTAAAGACAGGATTCTTGGTAGTGTGGATGAACAGCGAGATCTTGGTGTGCAGGTACATAGATACCTTAAAATTGCCGCCCAAGTGGACAGAGTTGTTAAGAAAGCATATGGTGTTTTGGCTTTCATTAACAGGGAGGTTGAATTTAAAAGCCGTGAGAGCTTGTTGCAGCTCTATAAAACTTTGGTTCGACCACACATTGAATACTGTATCCAGTTCCGGTCGCCCTATTATAGGAAAATGTGGATGCTTTGGAGAGGGTTTAGTGGAGGTTTACTAGGATGCTGCCTGGAATGGGTGGCTTATCTAATGAAGAGATGTCGACTGAGCTCGGACATTTTTCTTTGGAAAAAAAGAAGGAAGAGAGGGGGCCTAATTGATGTGAACAAGATAATGAGAGGCATAGATAGAGTCAATAGCCAGAGACTTTTTTCCCAGGGCAGAAATGGCTAAGACAAGGGGTCACAGTTTAAAGCCGCTTGGCGGAAATTATAGAGTGGATGTCAGAGGCGGGTTCTTTACGCAGAGAGTTTGGAGAGCATGGAATGCGTTGCCAGCAGCAGTTGTGGAAGCGAGGTCATTGGGGATATTTAAGAGACTGCTGGACATGCATATGGTCACAGACATTTGAGGGTTCGTACATTAGGTTTACCTCACATGAGGATCAATGGTCGGCACAACATCGTGGGCTGAAGGGCCAGTTCTGCGTTGTACAGTTCTATGTTCTATGTTCTTACATCTGAGGGCTTAGTGCCAATATTGCGATAACCGGCTTACAGATTAGTCAAGCAACAGCCTGACATAGTCATGCTCACGAAATTATACCTTTCAGAAATACCCCAGACACCACCATCACCATCACTGGATATGTTCTGGCCCAAGGTCAAGACCGATCCATCAGAAAGAGCAGCTCAGTGCGATACATTCTGGAGGTAGTTGCTCTGCGAGTCCCCAAAATTAACTCCGGACCAATGAAGCCCCATGACTTTAAATTAAACGTGGGCAAAGCAGCCTTACTGATTATCATGTAACGTCATTCCTCAGTTGAATCAGTACTCTTCCACGTTGAACAAAACTTGGAGAAAGCACTCACTGTGAAAACGGGCACAAAGTGTATTCTGGCTGAGGAATTTCAAAGTCAACCACCAAGAATGGTTTGGCAGCAGTACTACTGATCACGCTGGTCGGGTCCTACTAGATTGGGCCTGCAGAAGTTCGTGAGGGAATGAACGAGAGGGAAAAAACATACCTGACCTACCAACTGCAGGTGCATCTGTCCATGACAACATTGGTAAAACTGACCACCGCACTGTTGTTGAGCAGGCAAAGTCTCACGGTCACATTGAGAATAAACTCTATTGTGTTGTGTGGCACTATTCCCATGCTAAATGGCACAGACTTCCAACAGATCTAGCAACTCAAGACTGAGCATCCATAAGATGCTGTGATCATCAATAGCAGAAGAACTATACTCCAGCAAAATCTGTAATGTCATGGCCCAGCATATAAACCACTCAAAAGTCCCATCAAGCCAGAGGATTAACCCTAGTGCAAAAGAGGGTGCACCAATGGGAAAAAAAACTGCTCAAATATGTTCTGTATATAAAACACAGGGCAATTCAACCCAGAAATACCGCCTCATCATTCTAATCTCCATCATCAATAAAGTGATGGAAGGACTCATCAACAGTGCTATCTAGCAGCACCTGCTCAGCAATACCCTGCTCAGTGACGCCCATTTTGGGTTCCACCGGGGCCACTCAGCTCCTGACCTCAGCACAGCTTTTGTTCAAACATAGAAAAATGAAGTGAATTCCAGCACTTGAAATCAAGGCTGCATACTTTTAAATTTCGCATCAAGGAACCCAAGCAAAAAGGATATTGCGAGCAAGTACTTCATTATTGGAGTCATACCTGACACATCGGAAAAAGGTCATTGTTGTTGGAGGTCAGTCATCTCAGTTTCAGAATATCTCTGCAGTAGTCCCTCAGGATAATGCGAATGTAGGTTTGCTCCATGAACTGGAATGTTCATTTTCAGACGTTTCCTCACCATATTATTTAAAATCTTCAGTGGCCCTCCGGATGGTCCAAACATATTCTGCTTCTTCATGAATCGCCATCTCTCCATCATAAGGTCAGAAGTGGGAATATCCGACAATGACTGCACAATGTTCATCACCATTCGCAAATGCTCAGGTATGGAAGCAGTCCTTGCCAAAATGCAACAAGACTTGGACAATATCCAGGCTTGGGCTGACAAGTGACAAGCAACACTCGCACCACACAGATGCCTAACAATTACCATCACCGGTAAGAAGCAATATAACCACTTGGTATTCAGCAGCATATTTGTCATTAAACTCCTGCCCCCCCCCCCATCAATACACTTGGGGTTACCATTGACCAGAATTTTAGCTGGAATCGCCACATAAACATAAGAGCATATCAGAGGCTAGGAATACTGCGCAAGTAACTCACCGCCTGTCTTCCCAAAGCATGTTCACCATTTGCAAGGCACAAGTCAGGAGTGAGATGGAATACTCCCCAATTGCCTGAATTAGTGAAGCCACAACGACACTGAAGAAGCTTGACACCATGAAGGACAAAACAGCCCAATTGCTTGGCACCACTTCCACAAGCTTTCACTCCACTCACCAGCAACGGTCAGTCGGAGCAGTGTATACTGTCGACAAGATGCGCTGCACAAATTCTCCAAAGATTCTCAGAAAGCACCTTCCACTCCTACGAGCACTTCCATGTAGAATGATAATGCAGCAGGCTTTTGTGAACGCCACCACCTTCAAGCTCCGCTCCAAACCAGTCAACATCCTGAGTTTAAAGTATATCACCATTTTTTTCACTGTTGCTGGGTCAAAACGCTGGAATTCCATACCACATAGCATTGTGGTTCAACGCACAGCAGATGGACTGCAGCGGTACAAGAAGGCAACTCAGCACCACCTTCTCAAGGGGGCAACTAGGGACGGACAAGAAATTATGGGCCCATCCAGTGATTCTCATAACCAAAAAATAAGTTTAAAAAGTTCCAAGTGGGGCACCTCGATGGGACAGGTTGTCTGATTTGAACACGAACAGGAAAGCAGTGTTTCTGATACTAACATTTTCGACCTTTCTGTTATTAGATAGGTGTTCAGTCTTCAATGACATATTGTTGCTGAGTGCTGTGATAAATTGCACCTGTTCTGTTAAATGCAACATTATTAGCGTAACAGGATCGATCCTTCAAAAGTGCCAAACTGAAAATAACAATAATCGTAGAGACAATGTACTCCCGGTAGATGAGACTCACAGATAGCCGCTTATATTAAACATATTACTGCACTACGGGTTAACACAGTATCCTACCAGCGTACATTTTACAGGGATTACCACTGACCAGAAGTCAAATCAACGTACAGATACAAGGGTTACAAGAGCACGTCAGAGACTTACAATTCTGCACTGAATACTATACTGTATGACCATAAGGGCATGAGATATATCAATTTGTTGGGCCATTATGCCTATCTTTTCACTCTGAAACTGTGCCATTTTGTCATAGTCTCTAAGATTAGTGGAAAAATCTTCTGTACTCTAACTGTATCAATTTTTGCGGTAATCGATCAGTTTCAATCAGATGCGCCCCCCCCCCATTCTTCTAAGTACCATTGAGTACAGACACAGAGCCCTGAACTGCCGCTCATATGACAAGCCATCATTCCCAGGATAGATCATGTCCAACACCCGTAGATCCTTCCCCAGAACAGCTCACAATAATCCAAAAGCCGTCTGATAATAGCCCATTACATTCTCAGCAGTATGTCTCCGCTCTTGTATTCTCACTCTCTTGAAATGAATGTTAACATTATATTTGTTTTCTGAACTGCCAACTGAACCTGCACATTAACCGTAAGAGAGGACGAGGACTCCAAACTTTGTTTGTGCTTCAGATTTCATGAAGCCTTTTAGAACATAGTGTCTGCCTCTATTCCGCCTACTGAAGTGCATAATCTCACATGTTCCCATATTGTGTTCCATCAGCCATGTGTTTTCCCAGTGTCCTAATCTGTCCAAGCCTTTCTGCAGCCTCCCCACTTCCACAATATCACCTGCCCATCCAATCATCATTGTATCATCTGCAAACCTAGTAAAACTCTTCCTTCTGAAGTCGAAGTCCCAACCTGATTCAAGAAGGTCAACATTATCCTTGTAAGTGAGAAAACACATGGACCGTGCCCTGAAAGACTGCCACCCAGTGGCTCCGACCTCAATAATCATAAAGTGCTTTGAGAGGCTGGTTCTTGCCTCCACCCACTCCAGTCTCCCAGCCTGACCTGCTGCCCGACTGATGTAACGGGTTCACAACGGACACTATATCCGAGCCCTGCACGCATCCCTGGAATATTTGGACATCAAGGACACCTACACCACGCTCCTGCTCATTGACAAAAGCTCCACCGTCAAAATCATTTTCCCTGACAGACTAATCACAAAACTCCGCGACTTTGGTCTCGGTTCGACTCTCTGCAACTGGATCCTCAGGTTTCTGACCCACAGACCACAGTCGTGAAGATCGGTAAAATCACTTCCTCCACAATAACATTCAACACTAAAGCTGCTGAAGGATATGTTCGCAACACCCGACAATACTCCCAGTAAACCCACGGCAGTATCCTCAGCTCCCTACTGTACTCCCTATACACCCATGGCAGTGCCCTCAGCCACTTAACGTACTCCCTCCCTGTACACCCACAGATGTGCCCTCAGCCCATTATTGTACTCCCTGTACATCCACGGCTGTGCCCTCAGCCCATCAATGTCCTCCATGTACACCCACAGCTGTGTCCTCAGCCCCATACTGTACTCCCTGTACACCCACAGCTGTGTCCTCAGCCCCATACTGTACTCCCTGTACACCCACAGCTGTGTCCTCAGCCCCATACTGTACTCCCTGTACACCCACGGTTGTTTCCTCAGCCCCTTAGTGTACTCGCTATACACTCAAGGCTGTGCCCAGGCCAACTACTGAACTCCCTGAACACCCACAGTTGTGTCCTCAGCCCCCACTGTCCTCCGTGCACACACACGGTTGTTTCTGCAGCCCCCTACAGTTTTCCCTGTACTCCCAAGGTTGTGTCCTCAGCCCACTAATGTTCTCCCTGTACACCCACGGCTGAATTTCCAAATTCCAAACAACGCAAACTACAAGTTCGCTGACGACATCACTATAGCAGTACGGATATCAAACAACAACGCGTCAGAATGTAGAAAGGAGATATAGGGCTTGGTAGCATGGTATATTGATAATGACCTCTCTCTAATCCTGTAAACGTAAAGGAGTGATCATTGACTTTAGGAAGAAAGGAAAGGAACACACTCCATCTACATCAACCGTTTGAGGGAGTGCAGAGCATCAAGTCCCTCGGAGTGATGATAACTGACAACCTGTCCTGAACTTCTCACATAGGTCCGACAGTCGGGAAGGATCAACAATGCCTCTCCTTCCTCAGTTGGTTCAGGAAATTCAGCATGCGCTACTTCTACAGATGTACCATTGAGGGCGTACTGTCCCGGTGCATAACAGCCAGGTACGGCAATTGCTCGACTCAGGACCGTGAGAAACTACAGAAGGTTGGGTGCACAGCTCTGACCAACACGGACTCTAACATCCAAACCATCGATTCCATTTACATGGCTCGTTGCTGCAGAAAGGCAGCCAGCATCTACCCCAGATTACTGAGGGAAGGGAGAGAGGAAAGAGCTGGGGCATTAACAGAAAGCTTTGCAGCATCCTTGAACACTGCTGAGGTCCCGGAGGGCTGGAGATCGGCACAGGCTTGGACCACCGAATGGCCTGTTTCTGTGCTGGAATGTTTTGTTCTAACATTATCAAAGAACCATCACACCCCTGTAATGGTCTCCCACACCTCTTCGATCAGGCTAACAGATACAGCAGCTTGAAAACACAGAGCAGCTGGTTCAGCAACAGCTTATTCCCGGCTGTTATGAGACTGATGAATGTACTCTATAATCTCAGATAACGCTGATCTTGTTCGTGTTAATCTCGCCTCGCGCACGCCCTGTGCAGCGTAACCTGCATGCCTCTCAGATATGTTTTACAGCCATTGTTCTGTACATCCTTGCATAATATGATTTGCCTGTACAACGTGGTACATGCCAATGTAAATTCTCACCTCCCTTCCCCCAGCTCCCTCCAGTGCTCGCTCCAAGGTCTCTCCAGTCCTCACCCCCAGCTTCTCCCATTCCCCATCCCTTGCTCATTGTGACCCCATCCCCAGCTCCCTGTGTGCTTTGTCTCTCACTGTTTCTCTCACACTGTCTGTTTCCCTGTGTTTTCTTTTTCTCTGTCTTCTGTTTCTTTCCCTGAACTTACTATCTCCCCTTCTCCCTGTCCATATGACTGTTTGATTCTTGTTTTGTTTCCTTTCTCAGTTTAACTCTCTGTCCTTCTGTTTCCATCGCTGTGTTCTCTCTCTCCTTATACGTGTCTGTCTCTTTTTCCCTCGTTGTGATGGTGATGGCTTCTCTATTCTTTTGAAGCATGTGATGGCTCTTTGGTTAGATGTTGGCAATTCAATAAACTCAATTGTGTTTTGGTATCTTGGACATAATTTAAATTTATTGGTTAAATTTCAATTGTTGTCAAAACAGCAAGCAGAACATCGATATCCATTTAACAACCAATGGTTGCATCTAAATATTTTGGAACTGTCTTCTCCCAGTGCTCTGCATTCTGACAACTGAAAGCATTCTGTTCATGTGCATAATAGTGTGACGGTAACTGCTCTTCCCAGGACCATAAGAAATTACAGACGGTTGTGTGCACAGACCAGACTATCATGGAAGACAACCTTCCATCCATTTATACTTCTCGTTGTCAGCGAAAGGCTGGCAACATCAAATATCTCTCCAAAACCTGTAATTATCTCCTACATCCTTTTCCAAAAGGGAGGAGATACAGAGGCATGAGAACATAGGCCTACATGCTCAGGAACAGCTTCTTCCCTACTGTAATTAGACTGACGAATTGAAGTCTCTAACTTTTCAAATAATATTAATCTTGTGAAAGACGATCTTGCTTTGCACACCTCCTGTGCAGCTGTCACCTTGTCCGCCTCACTCTGTGTAAGTGCCCTGTGAGGCTCAAGGTCTTCTCAAGGGCAATCAAAAAAGTGAACTAATGCTGGCCCACCCAGCGATTCCTATATCCCATTAATAAATATAAGAACATGACGACACTCAGGGAACACAGACAGGTGGGATCAAATCGCTTTAAACATGATCTTAGATAGACAGCGATTTCCCTCGGTATCTGAAAGTAGAGCGTTCCTACAAAGCCTTTCATAAACTGATACAGCATAAAGCGAAGAAGCATTAATTTATGCGTGAAAAATTTACCTTCCTTGTTAAAAGTGAAAATCCTCTTCGGATTTGTTTTGATTAGTGAAAACAGGATCTAATGGAGGATTTTCGGAAAGGGAATTGGCAAAAAGCGAATATTTGAAAAGCGGGGTATACATGTACCGACATGGGCAAGATATTCAGGAAGATGTGAAAAGTTAAAAGAAATGAGGTGGATCTCACATTTTATTTCCATCCCTGCTGATCATCAGTCCCTTTGTTTGCGCTTTGTCTTCTATCTCTCTCTTTCTCTATCGATTCAACTCACTCCTCCTGCCCTTCAAAGCAGACTTCCCTGTTACCAGCATTATTCCCACTATTTTCCAGCTGCTTTCAGTTCAGAAAAACTCCCCAGCACTTTCTGATCTTTTCTTTGCATTTTTTATGCAATTTCAGATCTCCAGCATCTATCTTTATTTGGTTTAACTTTCAAATGTGTTATTCCATGGGAAGTCCGCATCTCTGCCAACGGCAGCATTTGTTAATCATCACTAATTGTCCTGACTGTGAGGCCATTCCACAAACCAATATAAAGTGAAGCTCAATGATATGGGTCTGAAGTCACACTTAACCCAGACTGGGTAGTAGTATTGGACTTCTTTACCGAAGATCATCAGTGAAACAGGAAGGTTTTCAGACAAAATGTGGGTTTTATGGTTGTTTTTCGTGAAATTCACTTTTATTCCAATTCTTATCATTTTTATTTAAGTTCTACCATCAGCTGTAGTAGGACTTGAAACAAATCGCTTGAAACCATGTGTTTCGTTTAATAAGCTTTGCTCCTGAATTACATCCAGCGACATTCCTACTCTAATACATTGTCCTAATCATGAAGTAATGTCCGAGACAAGAACAATTTTGTGATTGAAATACATGTAACTGGAATAGTGGCCAGAAGAGAGTTTGAAATATAAGGTCTGAATTTTACCAACGTGCAGACAATGGGTTGTTCAGCCACAGCACTGACGCAGAGATGGAGACTGGGGATATTGTGAGCTGGTAGTGGACAGGGTTCGTGACATAGAGAACAAGAGATATAAATCAGTTCAGGGCAAAAAGCGGTATCGAGGTTGTGCACAGTTTTGTTCTTAGATGTTTGTAAGGGAGTGGTCTGCAATTCAGTTTATTCAATACTGCAATACTGGTTTATTCAAATCCATCTGACTTGCACTAGCAAACCTCCCCAGGAGCATGTTGGTGCTCGTCCAGTTAAGATACAATCTGTCTTTTTTGTACAGGTCCCAACCTGTCCTGGAAGAGATCCCAATGATACAACAATCTGGAACTCTCATTCCTGAACTAGATTTTTAACAACATGTTAAGCTCTACTGTCTTCCTCATCCTTCCCTCTTTTCCACATGGCACGGGGAGTAATCCAGAGATTCTCTCTCACTCTCTCTCTCACAAACACACACATTCAAACACACGCAGAAAGAAACTATATTACTTTTCAGAAGAATACAAATAACCTTAAAATAACCGGAATGATAAGTGGAATGAAGTATTTAGTTAAAGGGAGGATGAGAGAAATTGTGCTTCTTCTGGATGTCAGTTTTCTCGCTGAGCTGGACAGTTCATTTTCAGATGGTTCATCACTGTACTAGGGAACATTATCAGTGAGCCTCTGGTGAAGTGCTGGTGTTATGTCCCACTTGCTATTTATGTGTTTAGGTTTCCTTGAGTCAGTGATGTAATTTCCAGTATTGGTGATTTTATGTCCAGTTCTTTTTGTCAGAGAGTGTTCGATGGGATCAAAATCGATGTGTTTGTTGATAGAGTTCAGGTTGGAATGCTATTTTTCTATTAATTATCGTGAGTGTCTCTGTTTGGCTTGTCCTAGATGGATATTCAGACACAGTCTAAATCGTGTACTTCCTCATCTGTATGTAAGGATACTAGTGATAGTGGGTCATGTCTTTTTTTCTGGCCAGTTGTTGTTCATGTATCCAGGTGGCTAGTTTTCTGACTGTTTTTCCGATGTAGTGCTTGTAACAGTTCTTGCAAGGCTTATTCTTACTTGAGCATAACAAACAAATATGTGAACTAATTGCAGTGCTCAAACCTATGAAAAAAAGTTGGAGAGCAAAACAGGAATAATCTGTTTCCGTTAGTTGGAATTGCAGCATCAAGGAGTTCTAATTTCAAGCTGGTCAGCAAAAGAGCCAGGAATGAGATAAGGAAAAACTTCTTTATTGAGTGAGTTGTTAGGATTTGGAATGGAACTGCCTGGGAGAGTTGTGGATGAACATTAAAAAATAGAACGGGATATGTATTTGCAAATATGAATTTAACAGGCTGCAGAGATAGGGCTGGCAAATGGGAGGGACTTGGGAGATATTCCTGGAGCTGATGTACACACAGTGGCCCATGGCCTCCTCCTGTTCTTTAAGGTTTTGTACTCTATCATGTGTCTGATGTGAATAAAATTCAGGATCCGATTATTTCCCATTCTAAATGCTCACGAATATCTGATTATTTAGTGCAGCATAAGCATTTAAAATGCAACTATTGCAAGGCCAGCTTCATTATATAGTCTAATTATTGCTCAGAAAATGAATATTTTAAATGTTGTATTCCAATTACTCAAACAAATTTGTCATTGCTTTGGCTCAAATCTCTTTGAAAAGGTCTGACTTTTCACTCACACGATAATATGTTCATAATATGTGCATCGTTTTTGTTCACTGTCCACATTTCATATTAAACAAGATCCTTTCTAAAAATTCAAAGTTTTCAAATTATTGCTTTCATTGCTTCCTGTCGTGTTCCAAGCAGAGAGTATCTGGGCGACCACCAGGAATGGCGAAGGGAGTAGGCAGAAAGTGCAGGAACCCCCTGTGGCTATTCCTCTCGAAACCAAGTATACCATTCTGGATACTGGTTTTGTGTATGTTGGGAGATGGGCGATAAGTGTCAGGGAATGACTGTTCAGGGGAAAGCAGCAGTAGCCAAGATGGATGCACTGGATCTGGGGGGCAGCAGGAAAGGATAAAGGTAAACAGGGTCTTAGAGATAGGAGATTTGATTGTTAGGGGGCACAGATCGGAGATTCTGTGATCACAAACAAGAAACTAGGATGGTGTGTTGCCTCTCAGGTTTCAGGATCCAGGATGTTTCTGAGTGGCTGCTGAATGTTCTCAAGAGGGCGGGTGAGCAGCCAGAAGTCATTGTGCACGATGGTACAAATGACACGGTTAGATATAGGAATGTGTTTCTATAGAATGATTAACTGAGAACTAGGAGAAAAGTTAAAAACCAGGACCTCGGTAGTGATAATTTCCAGATTACTTCCAGTGTCATGAGCTAGTGAAGGTAAGAATAGGAGGATATCAAGATAAATATATGACTAAAGAATTGGTGGGAGGGATTCATATTTTTAGACCATTGGGAGCTTTTCTGTGACAGAGTTGACCTGTTCAGGAGGGACTGGTGACAGATCCACTTGAGGGGGAATCAATATCTTCGCAGTCAGTTTTGCTAGTACAACAGGGGAGTGTTTAAACGAGATTGGCAGGAGGTGGAATCCTCAGCAGCAGGGAGGCAAGTGAGAAGGCTGGATGGAGATACAGTAATCAAACATAGTACGTTGAGGAGCCATATCAGGCTGGACCACGATAGGGAACAAGAAATGCCGATGGATTAAATTGTGTTTATTTCAGAGCAAAAGGGCTGACAGTTAAGGCCGATGAATTCAGGCTGTGGATAGGTTATCAGCGCTCGATAGTCTAGCTATTACAGAAACATGGCTGAGGGATGGATAGGACTGACAGCTTAATGTACCATGGTTAAATGCATTAGAAGGAACAGAGATTGTGGAACGAGAGGAGGGGAGTTGCATTTCTGAATAAAGGGTGTATCGCAGCAGTGATCAGAGATAAAATAACTGATGGATCATCCAATGAGGCTTTGTGGGTGGAACTAAGAAATAAGAAGGGGATGGTGACATTATTGGGGTTGTACGGTAGGCCCCCAAATTGTAAACAGAAATTGCAGGAACAAACATATGTAGAGAGATTGCGGAGACTTTCAGGAACATTTTGGTTGTCATAATAGGGGCTTTAAATTTTTAAAAACACAGAATTGCACTGCCAGAGCATTAAGGGATTTGAAGGGATGGAATCAATTAAGTGCATCAGGAAAGTTTCCCCAAGTAGAATGTAGAGGGTCCTAATCGGGAAGGAGCAATATTTGTCCTACTCTTAAGAAATAGGTCAGGACAGGTGAGTGAGGTGACAGTAGATGTGCACTTTGGGACCAGTGACCATAGATCTATTAATTTTAAAATAGTTATGGAGAGGGAAGAAATTGGTCCACAGATTCAAGTTCTAAATCGGGGCAAGGTTAATTTTGATGGACTCGGGCAGGAGTTTGCAGGGTTGATTGGAGTAGTCTGTTTGCAAGCAAAGGGACCTCCAGCAAGTGGGAGCTTACGATCTATATGTTCCTGTGAGTGTGAATGGAAAGTTTACAGGAATGAGGTACCCTGAATTACAAGAGATGTTTAGGCTTTTACCAAAAGATATGTGGAGGCGTGGCTCAGGTAGAGGCAGCTGGGATCAAGCGAATTCCTGAAGGTGTACAGGGGATACAGGAGTTTCCTGAAGAAGGAAATCAGAAGGGAGAAAAGGGGGTATGAGATAACTTTGCCTGAGAAGATCAGGGTGAATCCAAAGAGATGCGTTAAGTATATTAAAGGAAAAGCAGTAGCTAGAGAGAGAATAGGACCCCTCAATGGATATGTATGTTGGGAACCATAAGAGATGAGCGATGTCCTCAACAAATATTTCTCCTCTATGTTTACCGTAGAGAAAGACATGAGTACTTGGGAAATTGGGGAAATTATTGGTGATTACTTAGGGACAGTCCATATCACAGTAGAGGAGGTATTGGATCTACTAGAATGTTTGAAGTTGGATAAATCTCACGGTCCAAAAACAGAGCAGGGGCTAGAGAAGAACTTACGGGGGACCTGGCTGATAATTTTGATCATCAGTTACCACAAGTGAGATCCCAGAAGACTGGAGGAAAGCAGGTGTCGTGCCCTTATTCAAGAAGGACTGAAAAATAAAATCTGGGCAATACAGACCAGTAACTTTATATCTGTGGTAGGTAAATTACTTGAGAAGATTCTGAGGGATAAGATGTACATGCATTGGGAAAACAGGGTTTCATTATAGTAAGAATGGCTTTGTCAGTGGAAGTTCATGCCTGTTCTTTGATGATGTGACCAGGAAGGTTGAGTAGGGCGGGCCGGTTGACATCTAAACGTGTGGTGGTGGAAAAGCACAGCAGGTCAGGTAGCATTCGAGGGGCGGGAGAATCGACGTTTTGGGCACAACTCTATCATCAGGAATGTCCAAGACATCGATATTCCTGCTTCTTGGATGCTGGCTGACAAGCTGAACTTTTCCAGCGCCACACTTCTCAATTCTGATCACCGGCATCTGCAGTGATGACTTTCTCCAAGGGTGGTCGATCTGGTGTATATGGATTTCAGTTACACCAGAACAGGATGTGGCTTCTCAGCCCCTGGACCATGATATACATTTACAGGAAGAGACCAATCAGCCCCTCCAATCTATAGAACTAGACCCAGTTTAGATCATGCAGCAACAATATCAACCTATTCAGCTACTTGAAGTACCACAGGATATGGAAGAGGCAATAAAGTGACTGGGCTATAGGGTTTATTGTAATAATACCAGGCTATATAGCCCGTCAAGCCTGTCCTTCCTTCAGTAAGGTCAGGGCTGATCTCTCTTGGCCGCAATTTCTCTTTCATGCCCAATTCTTTGTAGCCTTAACTCCCTGATGTGTCAACATTCATTAACACCACCCTGCTCCCTCAAACATTCAGAGATGTAGTTGTCTGGGATAGAGAGGCCCCAACAGTCACTACCCTCTGAGAGAAGGAAACAGTCCCCACACATTTACCTTGGCCTTTGACATGAACAAAAGCTATGAAGTTAAAAATCTCACAACACCAGGTTATAGTCCAACAGGTTTAATTGGAAGCACACTAGCTTTCGGAGCATCGCTCCTTCATTAGTTGATGGTGGAGGGCTCAATCGTAACACACAGAATTTAGAGCAAAACTTTAGTGTGATGTAAATGAAATTGTAACATTGAAAAATTGATAGTCTGTTGAGTCTTTCATCTGTTTGAATACCATGATATTTAATTTTGTACACCGTAGTCCAACACGCATCTCCAAATCAAAAGATATGAACACAGCGACAGAATGACTGGCCCTGAATGGACAAGACTGAACAAGGTGTCAAGGAGGCTGAATAAAATTGCACGTAATTGGAATCAGTTGTAAATTCCCAAGCGGTTGGGCCATTTGGAGCACCATGTGGCTGATGGAGATCAATCCTCTCAGTCCCTGGATATCTCTGTTGGCGGTCCTCAGGGTAGCTTCCTTGGCACAAACATCTTCAGCTGCTTCAGCAACGTCTTACCGTCCGTCATTCGATCAGAAATGAGGATGCTCAGAAAACATCGCATAAAACAGCAAAACCTGGACAACATTCAAGCTCATGCTGTGAATGTGTAGGCAACATTCATGTAACAGCACTGCTGGACCCTGAACATTTCCACAGGACTAAAAATGAGGAGCTCATTCAGCATCTCAAGCTGGTTTCACAGAAATATGAGAATGCCATTCAGCCCATAGAAGCTATTGGATAAGTAGAGGCACAGCGCATTCACTCTCTCTTACCTATTACACAAGAAGAGATTTTTTTTTAAAAACTACAAATGTTGGAATTCAGGTAACTGGAAGACCACAACAAGCCAGGCAGCATCAGGAGAAAAAGTCCACATCTTGGGTGTAACCTTCCTTCATGTCTGGGGGTGGGGGCAAGGGTGTGTACTGATAATGAGGCGAGGTGGGGAAATAGGAGGAGAAGGCGTGTTGTGGTGGCGAACACAGTTAAAGTGTACCACCAGGTTGGCCAATGGGAAGAATGAATCCAGTTGACAGTTGGAAGATGGGTTGATCAGAGGAATGGAAAGGGGAGGGGCTAAGCAGGAGATCTGGGGATTGGAAGGGAGGTTACTAGAAATTGGAGAACTCAGTGTTGAGACCCCCGGCTGTAGGCTACACAGGTGGAATATGAAGCGTTGTTCCTCCAATTTGTGCTTTGGTTCTTTGTGGCAATGGATGAGGTCAATGATGTCATCTCGGAATGGGAGTGGGAGGTGGAATTGAAATAGGCAGTGACTGGGAGGTCAGGTCAGCCCTTACAGGACCAGCTGAGATGCTCAGCAAACCATTCCCCTTAGTTTGGATTTGGTCTCCCCGATATAGAGAAGACCACATCAGGAATGGCAGATACAGTAATCTAGGTTGGATCCCATCACCTGGCACATCTTCCACAAGGACTGATCGCTTCACTAATTTTGGTTCGTGCCATACTCCCCACCAAACCTATTAATCCCCATGGGCAACTGACACTTGCAGATGAAAAATAAAATACATCACCTGCTGGCACACACCTCCCTCACCTCTATCCAGCGCCCAAACAGTCCTTCCAGGGGAAACAGAGGTTCACCTGCCTCTCCTTCAACATAGTTTACTGCAGTAGGTTCTCCTGATGTGGTCTTGTCTACATCGGGGAGAGCAACGTAAACTAAGTGCACATTTCACCGAGCATCACAGCCCGGTCCAAAGGGGCTGGCCTGAGCTCCCAGTCACCACCCATTTCAATTCCCCTTCCCAATTCCTTTCCAGCATGACCTCCTTGGCTTCCTCTGTTGCCACAGTGAGTCAGACCGCAAATTGGACGAACAACATCTTACGTTCTGCCTGGTTAGCCTACAGCCTGGAGGACTCAACACTGAGTTCTCCAATTTTAAATAACCTTCCCTACATGGCCCTACTCCATTTCCAGCCCCGCCTCCTCCCTTCCATTCCACCAAATGACCCCACCTTCTAGTTCCCAACTATATTCATCCCTCCCATCGACCAACCACGTTGCACCCACCACTTGTGTCCACCTATCCCCTACCTCACCATCCTTCTGTTCTCCACACCCCAACCACTCCTTTCCCTCTTTATCTGCAGTTCCCCCTACCCCCACCTGCAATCCTGAAGAACGGGTATACTTGAAATGTTGACTTCTTCACCTCCTGATGCTACCTGACTTGCTGTTTCTTCCAACCTCCTGTTTGTCTAATGTTACACAGGAATATAAGGAATCTAGTCAGCACAACACGCAGGTAAGCAGCTACCACGGGTCACCCAATAATAAGCCTCTTCCCTGGAACGAGGAAGAGGACATTCAGCCACCCGAGACACTGACACACCAACAGAAGAGGCCATTCAGCCCCTCCAAACTGTTACACGGAAATAGGAGGATGTCATCGATGCTGTAACTTTACAAACCAATGAAGCAGAGAATGCACAAACAGACTGTTCCATGCTGTGCCTTCTGGCTCCATTGCTAATGTTTCATGCGTGTTGCATTAACGTGGTTTGCTGATGGTAAGGAGGCACAGCGGATGATTTGTGCCATGTCTCAAGGAGGCATCTTCCATCTCTGAGAAGACAGTATAGTCTTCTGCATGGAGGTCAGAAGCTTTTGAGAATGACCAACCCTGTCAGAGTGTCGCTGCTGACAATTTTGTGAACAACATGATGCTCAGTACTTACTGCTCTGTATGAATTCTGTCAGTGGCTCATGGCCAAGGACATCCACCTCCTTTTCACCAAGAGCACTTCCCATCATCTCGCCTTTCCATAAATACAAAATGAGAAGGATGATATGTTTTGCCAAATCATTTTGTTGCCTTGCAAAACGCTATGCTTTAAGCACAGCCACGCCAAACAGCAACACCACGTTTGCCATTGGAGATCATTGGAGATACTGAGGAGGTGATGGCCTAACATATCCCTGTAATGTTAACCCAGAGATCCAGGTGATGTCTCAGACCCCGGATTCGAATCCCACCACGGCAAATGTTAGAATTTGCATTCAATAAAATATCAGGAATTGAGAATCAAATGAAGCAATGAAAGCATTGCGTTTGTCCTACCTGGCACACTTGTGCACTTCAGGGAAGGAAATCTACCATCTTCACCCAGTCGGATTTACATGTGACTCCAGGCCCATAGCACTGTGGTTAACACACAGTTGTAGTTTGAAATGTCCAAGCCAGCCGCTCAGTTATGTCACTCACTACAAATTCTCAAATAAATGAATGCGGGCGGACCTCAGCACTGACTACTTACAGCCCACAGACTGCAGTGGGTCAGGAAGGCAGCTCACCAACACCTTCTCAAGGACAATGAAGAAAGGGAATTATATACTGGCCCAGCATCCCATTACTGAATAAAAGAAGATGATCACACTCAAGGAAGAGAGACAAAGTGACATAACTCACTTCAAACGGGGACTTTGATATATACCTGACACAGGCATGAATTTCAGTAATATGAGAACAAGAGAAAAATAAATAAGATTCGTCTGGATTTTTATTTCCATTCCAGCTAATCATCAACGAACCCTTTGTTTGTTCTTTCTCTCTACCTCTCTCTTTCTCTATCTATTCAACTCACTCCTTCTTCCTTTCACAGCAGCCATACATGTCATCAACATCAAACACACTGTTTCCCAGCTGCATTCAGTTCTGATGTATGGTGATTGGATGCGAAATTTCACTTCTATTTTTCTCTCGACCTGAGGCTGCCAAATCTGTTCAGTTTCTCTGGCACTTACTCATTCCTTTTGTTTCTGATCTCTAGTATCATACTTTGTATTTTTTTCCTCGACCTTACATGTTGTTATTGCATGGGATGTCTGCATCACTGGCAGGGCAGCATTTGTGGACCTCACTAAATGCCTTTTACTGTGAGGCCATTCCTTAAAGTATTGAGTCTGATATCAGTCTTAATTCAGATCAGGTAATAATGTGAGATTTCTTCACCAAAGGATAACAGTGAAATAGATAAACTTCTTGACAAAGTGCTGGTTGGATTATATTAGTAAAATTCACTTTTATTTCCAGTTCCTCTCATTTGAATTTAAGTTCTGTCATCATCTGAGATAAGATTTGAAACAGCGTCCATAGTGTAGATATCTGGACCACTGAATTACGTGGCCACCGACAGTACAACTCTGACACAGTGTCCCTGTCATGAATATATTTTACAGACAAGAACAAGATTTTGATGGAAACATTTGTTACGGAAAGAGCGATTAGAAGAGAACAGGAACCATAAAGTCTCAGTTTTACCAAGGTATAGTTAATGGTTTATTTAGCACCCGCACTGACGTCAAGATGGGGTCTGGGGATATCTGGAGTTGGTAGTGGGTAGCTTTAGTGATGGAGAGAATACCAAGACATAAATCAATTCCGGGCAAATGTGTACTTCGGGATTGTGAACAGTCTTGTTCTCAGATGTTTGTGAGGGCGGGAGTGTGGGTGGTTCGGAAATTTGTGGAGAATGAATGGATTTGCATTTGAAACTGAAGACAATAGTTTCAGTCCTGACTAAAAATAGATAACAGAAATAGCATTGAAGTTCACCATGGCTTATGGGATTAATAAATCGATAGAGATGGGGAGACTTACCAGGAACACCAACAATAGCGAGCATGGGATAGTAACCAGCCTGAATAATCCACAGTACACCTAATATCCTCTCTGGTAATATGTGCCAATGCCGGGAAAAAATCAAAAGACCGAAAGATAAACTCCTGTCCATTGTTACAGCATTCCAGTCTATTTTTCTTAGATTCTGAACCATTGGTGCGACATTCCAGTCTACTGTGCTCAGATTCTGATCCATTGTTGAAACATTCCAGTCTACTGTTCTTAGATCCTGGTCCATTGTTAGAATATTCCAGTCTGTGGTTCTCTGATTCTGATCTCTCCTCTCCCTGTTTCTGCAACTGCTGATCCTTGTCAGTGTTGCAGATGATGCATCTGCAGCAACAATGGGATAAAGCATTGGAAGACGCCCGGTACAAATAGAAGAGGAAAACCATTCAGTGACATAATTAGGATCCATGGAGACTGACATCAATCACAGTCACTGAACAAACAGATCCAGATAATTTCTTTCAGAATTGGACCTTCAGTTCAAAATAACAACTGGATTGAATTGAATGTTGACATTGCTGACTAATGGATTAGGAATTGGCTGGCTGGAAGGAGACAGAGGGTAGTAGTTGATGGTAAAGGTTCATCTTGGAGTGCAGTTACTAGCGGTGTTCCACAAGGATCTGTTTTGGGACCATTGCTGTTTGTCATTTTTATAAATGATCTGCAGGAAGGGCTTGAAGGCTGGGTGAGCAAGTTTGCGGATGATACGAAAGTCGGTGGAGTGGTGGGCAGTGAAGAAGGATGTGGCAGGTTACAGCCGGATATAGATAAGTTGCAGAGCTGGGCAGAAAGGTGGCAAATGGAGTTCAATGTAGCTAAGTGTGAAGTCATTCACTTTGGTAGGAGTAACAAGAAGATGGATTACTGGGTTAATAGTAGGCTACTTGGTAGTGTGGATGAGCAGAGGGATCTTGGTGTCCATGTATACAGATCTCTGAAAGTTGCCACCCTGGTAAATAGTGCTGTGAAGAAGGCTTATGGCGTACTGGGCTTTATTGGTAGAGGAATTGAGTTCCGGAGTCCTGAGGTCATGTTGCAGTTGTATAAGACTCTGGTGCGGCCTTATCTGGAGTATTGTGTACAGTTTTGGTCGCCATACTATAGGAAGGATGTGGAGGCACTGGAACGGGTGCAGAGGAGGTTTACCAGGATGTTGCCTGGCATGGTAGGAAGATCGAATGAGGAAAGGCTGATGCACTTGGGGCTGTTTTCATTGGAGAAAAGAAGGTTTAGGAGAGACTTGAGAGAGGTGTACAAGATGATTAGGGGTCTAGATAGGGTTAACAGTGAGAACCTTTTTCCACGTATGGAGTCAGCTGTTACTAGTGGACACAGCTTTAAATTAAGTGGAGGTTGGTATAGGACAGATGTTAGGGGTAGATTCTTTACTCAGCGGGTTGTGAGTTCATGGAATGCCCTGCCAGTATCGAGTGGTGGGCTCTCCCTCTTTATGGTCATTCAAGCGGGCATTGGATAAGCATATGGAGGTTATTGCGCTAGTGTAGGTTAGGTAGGCTTCGGTCGGAGAAACATCGAGGGCCGAAGGGCCTGTACTGCGCTGTATTTTTCTATGTTCAATGTTCTATGGTCACATCTCCCATCACCAATTGCTCTCATGAAGTTAGTTGTGAGGGAGAATTATGGACATTTTCTTATCGCAGGCTAGATGATTCTGCTGTGTTGTTCATTTGCAATGCTGTAACCACCTGAACGCTCCATCATGACCATCCACAAAAAAATCACAATCTAGACTTGGTTTCCATGCTGGTCTCTCCTCGACTAGTACAGTCGCCAAGCAACAGATTCTCAGTGGATGTATTTGCCCTGACCATACACAGGACGTGTGGATCTGTCTGGACAATCCACTCGTGACCATGCTGAATCTTCAACACACAGTATGATTGAGTACCGTTTTATGAAAACTAACAAACAACTTAATGCATTATATTGTCTTCAAAGCTGTAAGACTTACATTTTTGGAATTCATTCCAAAGCCAAATGTGGCATGTTCTCACAAAGTTAGTCCTTTTACAGGGTTATGTTGTCATTGATTTTTTTAAAGAGGGTCTAAACGACCAAGGATTCCAATATGTCATAATTTTGAAAGGTTCGTTGGGGTCCTTTTGTTTATACCTAACTGATAATGCCTCATACAGAAGCCTTTCAAGTCTAGGAAAGTAGCCTGTATAATCAAGAGGACCTGTCCAGCTCCCACAACTGGACAGGCTGGATCAGTTCGGGGGTTTGTTGAGTCAGGGTCACTGGACGCTCTCTGCCTCATTCTGACCTTCTGACCTTATAACCTGAAAGCAGTTGTGTCAGTTTTACCCTTGGTGCTTAGGGGTTTTGTTTATTGGGTTGTTGCAAGTATATTGGAACAGCATCCTTAAATCGGGATAGCCTGTCAGGTTCGGATACGCTACGTTATTCAGGTATTCTATTTTCGGTTCCTTATGTTTCATTTGGTAATTTGGCAAATAAATGTCATTTGTTTAAAATTCGGCAGTCTGACCAGCTAATTCACTCTGGAAATATCAGCTGTACACTAACCTTCAAAAAAATAGCAAATCTAAGGTCCGGGCTTCCTATTAAAATGTTTTGAAAGGTCGGGTCTGGTCCGCAACAAATTAGGGGGCCTTTGCAGAATTTAGACAGCGAGTGGCGGGTGTTATTGTGTCTTATTTCGTGTGTTGATTTGGTGAGTAAGCAGAGCTTCAGGTAACAATGGTTCTTGCAGGAACCAAACTTGTTATGGAGGTCGGGAAAGTGACCTTGTGGGTTTTACAGAATGCACATAAGTCCAAGCAGCGGGAATTAGTAGACAAAGTGAGTTGAAGCTACCGTCTGATGTGAGGAAAGATGAGATGATTGCAGCAGTAGTTCAGCATTCCATCTTGCTGGAAACTCAATCAGGATCGGTGGCATGACTAAACTTCAATCGCAAAAGAAGCAGCTTGAGTTAGAAGCAGAGATGAAGCAGTTTGAGCTACGACTAAAGTCAGAAGAGGAAGAAAGATAACGAATAGGTTTAGCAGAGGAAAGAGAAAAAAATAATGTATTCAGCAGGAGAGAAAGAAAAAGAGGGAGCATTTGAGCTTCAGAGATGGACACTTAGAATGGAAAGTCAGTGTTAAAAGATGAGGGTGAAGGCTGAAGGTAAGCTTAGTGAGGAACAGACTGAGGATGGGCAATCCCATTGTCGTTCAAAGACTGATTTCAGTATATTCACAGCTTGCCTAAATTTGATGAGTAGGAAAGTGGCTAAAGAATTTCAGTGGCCAGTGACCATGTAGGTTTTGTTGACCCAAACAAAACTTGTAGGTAGAGCTAGTGAGATATGTGCAACACTATCAAAGGAGGGATCTGGGGAGTATGAGGAGAGGAAAACATATTAGTGAGCTTGTGCCAAAAGCCTACAGACAACGTTTCAGGAATTTAAGGAAGGATCCTGTTCGAACACATATTGAGTTTGAAAAAATCAAACAAAGTAATTTTGATAGATGGATAAGAGCTTTAAAAAGAGAGCAAACATACGATGCTCTTCGAGAGACAATTACTTTGAAGGTGTTTAAGTATTCACATAGTGCACACTCATTTGGAAGATCATAGAGTTATAAAGCCAAAACTGGCAGCTGAAGTGGCTGATGATTATGACTAGTGATTATGATTATAAAACTTGTTCTGGCTTCCAGAATCAATTTCAGTCCATGATGGATAGAAATTGTGGCAAAGAGAAATCCCCACGTAGAAAGGGAGATATAGATCTCGGTGAAGAACTTACCACAGGGTAAAAAGGCAATACGTGAAGGAGGCAAATAAGATAAAAAGCTCTGGTGTTTTCATTGCACCAAATTAGGACTCATGAAATCACTGTTTTGGTGGGTTCAGAAAAAAAAACGGATGCAGGAAAAAAGATAAGTCTGGGAGTTTTGTCGGAGTGGTAACAGAAAGCACAGTGGAAGCTAGAAAGCTGCATCAGAGTATACAAGCTGATTGGAAGTTTGTTAAGGAGGAAGTGCCAGATCTGCTTAGAAAATATACCTGCAAAGGGAAATTTTACTCACATAGGGCAAGTAAAGAGGGTGTAATATTAAGAGACACAGGATCCTCTGTGAAAAGGTAAGGAGATATGTACTCCTGAAGGACTATTTCCAGAAAAGGTACTGCAAGAGGGAATTCACCATGAGACAAAAGGTGCAAAAGTATGCAATGTGTGCTTAGCGTGTCCCAAAAAGTGTGGGGAAATTGTGGCAGGGGTACTGGACAAACTCTCAGCTCCAGGAATGAAATTTGTCCTCGCAGGAAATATAGCTGATTCAGTGATTGGATTACTGCTACTCTCGTTTAAAAGCCACTGGATATGCAGACAACTGAATCAATGTAGGAATCTTATCCTGGAAACTTTCCTGATTATGGGTAATAAAGTCCCAATATCACCAGTTGAAATAGAAAATACCAAAAACGTAAAGATAAGGAAGCTTAAGTGGCATGAGCAGATACTTTGGTCCATCAGAAAGTTGAGACAAAACAGGAGCAAATAGGTGATCACGTAAATATTTTTTGCTCAGCTAAACTGATTTAGTCACAGCAGGAAGATAAAAGTTTAAAGCAGTTGCATCAAAAAACATATACGTTAGGAATTTTGAATGTATCCCTAAGTGTTATTACCTTAAAAATGATGTCCAAATGAGGAAATCGAGACTAACTATTTTCAAGGAGATGAGAAATGGGAAGAGATTCATCAAATCATATTGCCAATGGGTTACAGGAATGATGCTTGTGAATTTTTGGGGCGATGCTTAAAGGGAAAATTGCAGAAACAACAATTAAATGTAAAAATAGAAAGGGGGAATTGTGAGGAGTAATTATAAATGTTGTTATCAGCAACAATCACAAGGCTGAAAAATGAAAGTGGAAGAGGGGTGTAGGTTAAGCGAGATATGCTTGCACAAACAGCTATAAGTATCTGTTTCCCGCTTCTGCAAAAACAAACAAAAAACACAATCAAGTGTTCATAAGGATCCGTATGGGCAAAGAATGGAAGGAAATGTTGCTTTAGCGAAGAAGGAAGCAGATGACAGTCAAGGAGGATATATAACAATAGCCCACAGAGGGATGTGGTGAAACAGCCAAGCAGGACATGCATTTTTGTCACGAACAAGGCCAGATGAGGCAAGAGATAAACAGCCGTGTTGAAAGAAGTGGGAGATGTAAACAGGGGAGAAGCAATGGAATAGGTAGGGGAGGAGTAAAAGGGGAATGAATTGTACAAAAAGTTGTGTACTAGTTAAATTCGGTGTGCCTATCTCATAGGCACCACTCTTGCAAGAGTATAATAACCGATACTGCTGCTTCAGATCTTGTCTCAGACTGAAGTTATTGAATTCAGTGGGTTCTATTTCCCACACAACCATGGAGATCCTGCTTTTAAACTCAGGTCTTGGTTCCTAAACATTCTTTGCTGGACATTTCACTCCTCTTAGGGATATCATTCATATCAATGTGTACCACGACCGCTGGCTGTTCACCCACCCCCTTCAGTATGCCCAGAACATGCTCAGAGACATCCCTGATCCTCGCACCAACCGCCCTTTGTACGAAGAATTCATAGAATCACAGAATCACTGCATTGGGAAAACAGGCCATTTCACACAGCAGGTCCACGCTGACCCTCCGAAGTGTAACGTACTCTGACCCATTCCCCTACTCGATTACTCTGCATTTGACCCTGACTAATGCACCTAACCGGCACATAGTTGAACACTATTGGCAAAAAGTAAGCAACCTAGACCCATTCTGTTACCCTATGTTGAATCTGCTTTCTCACAACAGATACTTCCATAAATACTGAGCATGACCAGCAACTTGTGGTTTTGTCACCGATGATATTTGCATATTGACAAAAACATGCACAACTCAGACTTGAAACAAAGCTAAATCTCAGGGGAAAACTAAATATTTAGTCATTCAATGATCCTAGTAAAGCTTTATTGAATTACTCCTGTTCTGTCTGTGAACGCCATTTGTTCACTTACCCAATCCTGAATAAAGGAGATATTTTTGCATCATTTTTAAAATCAGAAAGCTCGGAAAAGTTGCACATTTACTTCTTCATGTGGGAATGTGATTGCATCTCATTCGTTCATCTCATTTCAATTACAGAGGATAATTCACAAAACACACACAATGTCTGACTTTGTCGAAGAATACCAGTAACATTGTAAGCAATTGGAATCATAACTGGAAAGAAGGATTTAGACAAAGGAAGGATGAGAGAAAGTGGGTCTTATTTTGAAAAAAACTATTACGTGAACTTAGGTGATCAAATTCATGGAAAACTACATAGGGCTGACAAACGATATTGATATGAAGGTGTAGAGGTGTACAGTGTTCTGAAAAAAGTTAAAATGTAAAATTTGACTGTGAAACAAATAGTGAGTCTGAGTTATCATGGTACAAAATCAAATTCAAATTCGGCCGGTCAGTTTAACTATGCCCCAACACTCTGAAATCCAATGGAGTTTGAAATATAATGTATTTGATGACATCCAAAATAAAAATTATTTTATTTTTATAGAGATAAAAATCTACAGAGAAAAATCTACAAAGGAGAATTGACAAAGCTGACTGGTTTTGAAACGTGATTGTATTTTTTTCAAATATTAATCATGGTGTTTTCTTTTATCGGACCAGTATTGTAGAGTGGGAGGTAAAAGATAGGTTTAACAAAACGAGTTCTAAATAGTTGTTCATTTTAATATTCTCTGTTGGACTTAAATAACAAAATTGTTAATTTTACTTTAAATATTGACCTCTGTAAATGGATCTTTGCCTCTCGAAATTTAACAGATTACAGCATGAGGTGCACTTTTTTCTTTGTGGCTGGTTCAGATTAATAGTTTGGGGCCTTTTGTCTGTGATTAAAACAAGTTTAGACAGATCTAGTCTGAGATTTGGGCAGAGTTAAATGGGTTTGGGGTATGAAAATGCACAGCAGATTTAATCATTTACATTAACTCATTTAATAATTTAATCAATCATAATCAGTTATTATCCGAGAGCTTTAAATAAAAAGTCGATGAGAAACTTTGTTTAATTTCGGTGACTTGTAGTTGGTTAATTTTAAAGTGAGAGAAATGGCTATTTAAAAATGTTAAAAAGATTCTGGGGTTTTAAGATGATTCTCACTTTTGCCGATGGCATTTAATAGGAAAAATGAAGGCCAAACATTTAGAATTAGCAAAGAATTTAGATTTGGGTTTAACCAAGAACAAGAGTAAAGCTGAAATTGTCAGGAAATTACTCAAACAATAAGGTGTGCCAGAGAAACAGACAAGTGCACGATATTTAGAAAAAAACTTAAATTACAGTTGAAGAAAATGTAGTTTTAAAGATAAACAAAGGGAGCGGGAAAGAGAGAGAAGAAAGAGAAAGCAAGAGGGAAGAGAGAAAGGGGATTAAAAAGAGAGGAGAAGGTTCTCAGCTGAGCAAAGGGAGAGTGAATTTGAACTTGAGAAGTTGTGATTTAGTAAGCAAAGTCAAGTGAACAGGCTGGAGAGTAAAAGGGACATTAGTGATGTATACAACTATGTCAAAATTCTGCCACATTTTGATGAGAAAGATGTTGAAGCCTTCTTTATTTCTTTTTTTAAAATAGCTAGGCAGGTAGTGGTGAAAGGATTTATGGGTAATGGTAGTTCAGGCTAAGCTGGTCGGCACAGTTAGTGAGGTATTTGCTGCCCTGCCAGTTGAGGGGTCAAGAGATTATGAAGACGTGAAACAAGGTATTTTATGTGCTTACGAATTGGTACTGGAAGTATATAGATAGCAGTTCAGAAACATAAAGAAGGAACAAGATCAGCCTTATGTTGAGTTCGAAAGAATTAAACATAGGCAATTTGATAGATGGGTGCAGGCTTTAAAGATAGATAAGACCTATGAGGCTCTAAGGGAGATTATTCTACTGCAGGAGTTTAAAACCTCACTTCCAGAGATGATAATAATTCATGTGGAGGAAAAGAAAGTTCAGAAATTGAGAAGGGCAGGAGAATTAATAGATGAATACATGCTGCTGCATAAGACAAGCTTCCAGCCAGAATTTTGTCCTGTGAGGGATAGAGTTTGGGAGAAGGGGAGATGCTACACTATAAAAGAAAGAGTAGAACATATGAGTTTACCACAGGTTAAAGAAGCTGCCCAAGTGAGTGGAAAGGAGGTGAAAGGCCTCAGGTGTTTTCACTGTAATGGAGTGGGACACAGAAAATTACAGTGCCGGTGGTTTCTGAAGGGCATTGGGGAAAGGTGTTTTCACCGACATAAGGAAGTTAATGTATGGTCATAGTGCTGATTGTGAAGAAAAGGACTGTAGGAAAAGATGTGGTAAACGAAGCTAAGCCAGTGGCATTAGTGAAAGATTTAAAGGAAACCCCAACAAGATCGAAGAGCTGCAGGAAAGTGCACAGCCAAGGCAGGGGCTGGGTATGGAGTTAGTACCTGATCTCTATAAAGAATTTGCGTCTGTGAGTAAAGTTTACTCAGAACTAACGGGGGTAGAAGAGCGAGAAGTTACCATTTTGAGAGATACATGATGTTACCAGACGATAATAGGAAGAGATGAATGAATTTGCAGTCTTTCTGATCTGTTACCCGGGAATGCATTAATTTATGGGAAGGATGGACAGAAATTTAGCATTTCCCAATGTAAGATCAGGTTGGAGTGCCTAATCAAGACTGGGGAAGTTATAGCGGGAAAGTTTGACAGACTGTCACATCCAGGAATGCAGTTTGTTCTTGGGAAGGGTTTAGCAGGGTCCAAGTTGGGAGTGACATCGCTTGTTGTGGAGGAGCCCAAGGAAGACAAAGAAACGGAAGTGTTAAATCGGAAATATCCGGGTATTTTCCCAGGCTGTGCAGTAACCATATCCCACTATTATAAGTCACAGCACGAAGGACAAACTATAGACAAAGATGAAGGAGTTGAGATTCAGTTAATGGACACCCTGTTTGCCGTAATGGTGCAGGGAAAACCTGAACAAGCAGTGGGTCAGACAAAGGTGTTTTGGCCTGAAAGGCTAAAGGACTTGTAACAGACAGACACGACGATAAAAGATATATATGTGGATGTGTACTCTGAAAAGGAGGCAGAGGATATTCATGAGGGTTGTTATCTGAACGATTGATCTTTAGACAGAAATGGAGACCACGTCAGGTTAGTGCAGAGGAGAAATGTGCTGAGGTGCACCAGATTGTGTTGCTAGTAGCATAGAGACAGGAAGTTTTACAGGTAGCATATGAACTAAACTACAATCGCGTTTAAATTTGGTATTTGGCAATATTATAAAAAAAGGATATTACCCGATGATTTGGGATAGAAAGCTGAAAAGAAATTTGACCAGTTAGGGGAGAACTGCCACGCCACCAACATCTGCAGACTGCCCGGAGAATAGCTCTCCGAAATGTACATATATTTATCAATGACCTGTGAAACAGAAACTCTAAGGAGAAGAAGCGAAGACAGAGGACGATACAAAGAGAAGATTCGACAGCTGGCTGGTTCTGAAATTTGAATGTTTTGGTATATCTTAATTGGGGGTGGGGTGGGGTGGGGGGATTATCGGACCAGTATTATAGAAGAGTAAGTAAAAGATAGGTCAGAGAAAGGAGTTGCAAAAAGTTATTAGGTAATTATTCCCTGTTAGACTTTTTAAAAAAAAAATGTTAATTCTTGCTTTAAATAGTGACCTTTAGGATGGTTATTGGCCTTCCGAATTTTTACAAATTACAGCATGGGTTAAATCTTTTCTGTGTTGCAAGTTTAAATTAGCGTGGGGTGGTGGAGATGGTGGGAGGGGGGGAAGGTTTCCCCCGTGTTGTAACACATTAACTCGGATTTCTCTGCACAGATGCTGCCGGACCAGCAGAGCTTTTCCAGCACATTTCTGTCTTAGTTTCTGGTTGACGAAATCTGAAGTTCTCTTGACTTTCTTATGTGTATCATTGACAGCCACGGTTGAGGTCTTGGAGGACAGGAAGACAGCTCATGTTGTTACATTATTTGTAATTTGGCTGCAAAGAAAACCCAGGGAACGACAGACCGTGAGTTTGATGTCAAGGGTGGATAAGTGTTTGTAGGAGATTCTGGGAGGCAGGATTTACATGCATTTGGAAAGGCAAGGACTGATTAGGGATATTCAGCACGTCTTTTTGTCTGGGAATCCATGTCTCACAAACTAGATTGGAGTTTTAGAAGAAGTGATCAGGAAGATAGATGAAGGTAAAGCAACATACGTTGTCTATGTGGACCTTATTGAGGCCCAACAAGGTTCCACATGGTAGTCTGTTTAATAAGGTTAGATCACAGGAGATCAGGGAGAGCGATCCAATTAGATACAAAACAGACTTGACTGTAGAAGACAGAGGGTGCTGGGAGAGATTTGCTGTTCCAATTGGAGGCCTGTGTCCAGCGTTGTGCCACAAGGACCAGGCTGCTGTTGTTCATGGTTTTTGTAAATGGTTTGGATGAGAATATTGGAACTGTGGATAGTAATTTGGAGATGAAACCCCCAAAATTGGAGCTATGGTGTACAGTGAAGAAGGCTATCTTAGGGAACAAAGATATCTTGATCTACTTGACAAGTGGGCTGAGGATTGGCTGATGGATCTTCATGCAGATAAATGCGACGTTTTGCATTTTGTTAGTCAAAAGTGTGTAGGTTTTATTCAGAAAATGGTAGCGCGCTGGGGAGTGTTGCCAAACAGGGAAATCTGGGGTCCAGTACATAGTTCCGTGAAAGTTGAGTCGCAGATTGACAGGACAGTGAATAAGACATAAGGCAAGCTGACTTCCATCGGTCAGAGGATTGATTATAGGAATTGGCACATCATGTTCTGGCTCTACAAGAGAATGGTCAGGCCACATTTGAAGCAATTCTTGTTGTCCTGCTATTGGAAGAATGTTATAAACTGAGAAGGGGACAAAAATATTTAAAATGGTGTGATGGAGACTGGAAGTTTTGAGATATAAGGATAGGCTGGGATTTTGTTCCTTTTGCGTTGGAGGCTGAGAGGTTACCTTTATTACATCATGAGAGGGATGGATAGGATAAATAGACAAGATCATTTCCTCCAGGTGGGTGTGTCCAGAACCAGACAGGATAGGTTTAAGGTGAGAGAGAAAAGAGATCTAAGGGACAGTTGTTTCTCACAGAGGGTGGCGTGTATATGTAGCGAGTTTTCAGAGGAAGTAGCATTGGGGAGTACAGTTACAACATTTGAAAGAATATTGGATGTGTACATGAATACCAAAGGTTTGGAGGGGTGTGTGCCTAAAGAAGAAAAATAGTAATCATTCGGTTTAGAAAACCAGGTGAGTATGGACGAGTTGAGCCAAAATGTCTGTTTGTTTATTGTATGATTCGAAGAGTCAATGACTTTTTCACTCCTCCTTCATCACTAGTCTTTAATTGCATTCAATTCATTTCCAAGTCAAAGCTCATCTGCAGATATTTTAAATGATCTAACTCTCCAAACTTTCTTAAATAGAGAATTCCTGACATTGATGTGGTTCTGCAGACCACAGCAGCAGCAGAAACAGAATTAAATTCAAGCACAATCTGTAACGTTTTTCCTGGGATAATCCCCCAGTCTACCATTCCAACCAAGTTGATCTATGATTCAGTGATGTATAGGTGAATGTGCCAATGTCCCAATCGTGTATACCTAAACCTGATGACAACCCGTTAAAGCTACCATAATTGACTGTCTGCATTCTAAACTACAGCAATAACATCTGATCGAGAGGGTGTAATGATCCCAACACCAACAAACCAACAGTACTGTCACATCCAGCCATAAATGGTGATGGACGTTTAAACAATTTTGTGGAGGAGAGGGCTCACTATTATCCCCATCCTAAATAATGGAACAGTCCTGTACATCAGTGTAAAAGATAATTATGTAGTTTTGGCAAGATACTCCGCCAGACGTGTTGAGTGGATGATCCACCTCACCCTCGCATGATGCCCAAAGAATCACAGATGCCAGTCTTCAATCAATTCGGTTTGGTTCAAGCGACATGAAGAAACAGCTCAACACAGTAGATACGACAAGGGCAAAGAGCCCTGACACGATTCCTGCAACAGGACTAAAGACTTGTGCTGCGCAACAACCGTGTCCCTGGGGGAAGCTGTTTCATTCCAGCTCCAACTCTGGCATCTTCTTGGCAATGTGGAAAATTACTCAACTATGTCCAGTCCGCGAAAAGGAGAATAATTACAATCTGACCATTTGCCACCCCCTCAGTCCCATCACGATAGTTAAACTGGTTGAAGTTCTTTTTGACAGATCTGTCAAACCGCACAGAAATAACCAGCTCAGTGTGGCTTCCAATAGGTCCCTACGTGGAGATGGTGCTGTTGTGGAAATATCACTGGATGACTAATCCAGACCAGGCTAATGCTCTGGCAGCTGATGGAATTGAATAGCAATTAACAACACATCGAGATCTAAAATCTGGTATCAGTCACGATGATGCTGAAATCAATGCCGATTGCAAACTCCAATTTGCTTCATCAATGTACATTCAGGAAGTGAATTCTGGCCTGGTGAATTCCATGCATTCCTGGTCTGGCTTAAACGATACTCTATACACACATGCATGTGATAAACTTTTCAATGGTCTCGAAAACGGCAAAGTAGGACACAAAATTGTATCAAACTGCTCTGAATTTGGAAGGATAAAACTGACAGAATTCCCGGCACCAGCCTCAGTATCCAAAAAGGGAATGGGAAGCACATTCTTGTTGACCCTGCAGAGGTCTACTTCCTATCGGCTGAGAGCTTGTGACAGCCATACTCCAGATGCCTCCCGCTCACTTTCGTGTCGAGAAATCCTTATTCATATTCAGTGCCTTGTGTTCCACAGCTTATGTGGGAGAGAAATTCCCAGAGTCACCAGTCACTGAGTGCAGACATTTATTCTCATCTCAATGCAGAGTGGCCTGTCTGTACCTAATACGGTGGCCTCTTGTTTTAGACGTCCCAGGCAGGGTAATTAACATCTTCCAATATGTCTCACACTGTCAGAGTTTTATATGTCTCACTGAGATCTCCATTCATTTTCCTGAAGCCCATGGAATACAGGCCCAAACGCCCCAAACTCTGCTCTCACAACAAGCCTGTCATTCCAGAGATCAGTCTGGTCATCCTTCACTGCACTCCCTCAATGTCAGGTTTGTCACTTATTAGGTAAGGAGACCAGTACTGCACACAATAATGCACAGTGTTCGAGATTGCCTCTCACCGAGGTCCTGTACACCTGCAGTAAGACACCCTTACTTCTGTCAGTCAATCCCCTAGAAATTAAGTTCAACACACCATTTATCTTCCTGCCTGCTTTCTGCTCTTGCAATACTACTTTCAGTGATTGGTGTACAAGGAGATACAGATCCTTTTAAATGTTACAGCTCCCAACTTGGTGGGTTTGTGTACACTGGTCAGCGTGCCAATGCCATTCCCAGTATTGACTTCTGGGTTCAGAACTCACTGCCCTGCATTGACCCCGGAGGGCTGCGCAACAGAAAAAAAAAGAACATAAATCCCTTTAAAGACCAACATGTTTCATACAATCCCTTTTCAAATGATAGGTTGCTGTTCTATTGTACCTATCAAAGTACACACCATCACATCCACCCCCATTGATCTTCATCTGCCACATATTTGCCCATTCACGCCACTTGTCTCAATCACCTTGGAGCTTTTGTTTTAAATCCTCCTCACCCACTAACAATCTGACATCATTTAGTGCTGTCAGCAGATTTGATTCCCTCACCTAAATGTTTGGCATGCATTGAGAATAGCTGTGTCACAATCACTAATCCCTACGACACGCCATGATCCTTCAACTTCAAAACAGATTGTTTTGGTCTCCCCATCTAAGAAAGGAAATACTGGCACTACAATGTATGCAGAGAGGGCTCGTTACGTTGGTTTCAGAGGTGAGGATTCTGGTTATGAGGAGAGACTGAATAGATTGGAATTATACATTGAAATCATGTTCATATTTTAGTCCCAATGCCGTAACATTTGAGTTTGCACACTCGGCCATAGTCTTTATCAAGATCTTTCTGAAACTCTAAATGCTTTGCATCCATTTCTTCTCTGTATGCATCGACCAGTCAGTTTGTCAAATATAATTCCCATTTCATGTTGACCCATTACATAAGAACGTACAAACTAGGAGCAGGAGTAGGCCATCGGGCCCTTCAAGCCTGTGCCACCATTCAATAAGATCATGGCTGATCATTTCATAGCCTCAGCGCCACGTACCCGCCCACTCACCATAATCCATCATTCCTTTAATCTTCAAACAATTATCTATATAAGTTCAAACACATTCAATGACAAATCCTCAATAATTCCACAGATTCACAAGATTCTTGGTCAAGACGTTCCTTCTCAATTCAGTCCTAAATCTGCTCCATATCGTTTTGAGGCTTTGCCCTGTTATCTAATTTCACATGCTTCTGGAAACATCCTTTATATTTCTATCGTACCAACTCCCTTCACAATTATAAATGTTTCTACTCCTTCCTCCCTCATTCTTTCAAATTCCAATCAATGTATAATTCCAATCTATTCAGTCTCTCCTCATAACCAGACCCCTCACCTCTGGAACCAACCTAACGAGCCTCCTCTGCATACATTGTAGTGCCAGTATTTCCTTTCTCAGACGGGGAGACCAAAACTGCACGTACTACAGGTGTGGTCTCCCCAGCACCCTTTAAATCTGCAACATTACCTCCCTACTTTTACACTCAATCCCTTTCGCAATGAAGGGCAAAATTCAATTTGCCTTGTTAATTACCTGTTGCCCCTACAGACCAGCTTCTGTGATTCATGCACAAGGACACCCAGGTCCCTCTGCACAAGAGCATGCTGCATTTTTTAAACAATTCAAATAAGAGTCCTCTTTAGTATTTGTCCTACCAAAATGGATGATTTTACATTTATTATAATTGCACTACATCTGCCAGACCTTGACCCACTCACTTCAACTCTTTATGTTCCTTTGTAAAGTTTAACCATCCTCTCCACATTTTACTCTGCCAGTCATGTTAGTATCGTCTGCAACCTTTGAGATACTACACGTGCTCCCCTACTCCAAATTATCTATGTAAGCTGTGAATAATTGCAGTCCCAGCACTGATCCCTGAGGCACTCCACTAGTCACTGATCAGCAACCAGAAAAACAATCATGCATTCCCACTCGTTCCTTCATGTTATTTAACCAATCCTCTATCCATGTTAATACATTGCCCGTAATGCCACACCTTACGCAGCAGCCTTTTTGGCGTCACTGTATTGAATGTCTTTTGGAAATCTCAGTACACCACACCTACTGGATCCCTGCAGTTGTAATGTCTTCATAGAATTCCAGTAGGTTAGTTACACGTGGCCTGCCTTTTATTAACCAACACTGTGTCTGCCCAACGGGACATTTTCTATCAAGATACATTGCCATTTATTCCTTGATTATAGATTGAAATATTTTCTCCTACAAATGTTCGGCTAACTGGTGTATAATTCCCCACGTTTTGTCTATCTCCCTTTTTAAACAGTGGTGTCTGAACTCCTGTATTCCAATTTGCTGGAATTGTATCAGAGTCCAGTGAAATCAGAAAAATTTCCACAAGTGAATTTGCTATTTCTCTCATCACCTCTGTTAGTACCTTGGGATACATTCCATCAGGGCCAGGAGACTTATCTACCTTTGGCTCCATTCGCTTGCCCAACAGTATCTCTCTCTTGGGAATGGTTGTTTCCAGGTACTCACTTACCTTCCTGCCTTTGACAATTACTGACATGTTATTAGTGTCCTTCATTGTGTAGACCAACTAAATAACTCTTCAATTCCTCGTCCATTTCCTCATATCTCATTACTGGATCCCACTTCTCACCCTGTAAAGGACAATTGCTTACCTTAGCCATTCATTTCGTTTTGTATATTTATAGAATATCTTGCTATCTGTCTTTATATTCTGAGGTAGTTTACTCTCATAACCTATCTGATGTGTCTTGATAACTTTTTGTTGCTTTATTTTGACATTTAAGGTTTTCCCAATCTCCTACTTTCCCACTGGTCTTTGCCATTATTTATACCATTTCTTTTAATTTGATAGACTCCCTAATTTCCTGAGACATTTATGGCAGATTACGCTTTTCCTACAGTCCTTCCATTTCACCATTATATGCTGTTGCTGAGAACGTTGAAAAATCGTTTTGAAAGCCTTCCACTGTTCATCAATGGTTCCACTGTAAAGTCTTCACTTCGAGCCATCTTTAGTCAAGATAAAAGGGTTGTACAAGCCATGCACATGAATTGTACACACACCTAAGATAACTCTTAAGTACTTAATCAGTTAGAATGGAGATGCGAGTTTGATTGATTAAAATGCAAATCACTGCCTGGAGATACCTTCAGGTACTATCGATGTAAATGAAGTAACACTTGCGGTCAGATAATGTATTCTAAGCTTGAGGCCTTGTTTGGACTCTGTCTGTGTCTTGCCCTGGAGTCAGACTGGTTTTATTTACAAAGTAGGAGTAGCGCGTGTGCGTATGTGTGAGAGAGAGGGCATGTCTGCGCGAAGGGGAGTGAGAGACACATTCTGTTTGTGAGAGAGAGTGAGGTGGATTGTGCGTGTGTGTGCGGGAGGGAGAGCGAGAGGGTCTGTGTTCATCCGTGTATGTGACTGAGTGGAGTGCGTGTGTGGAACGTGAGAGAGGGGCAGTGTGAATGTGTGTGAGGGGCAAATAGGGAGAGTGTGCATCAGTGTATGTAACGGGGAGAGTGAGAGTGTGTACTTGTCCAGACTAAGACACAGACACTGATCACTTTCCCCACACACACTCACTCCGTGGTTTCAGAGCTTCCCCTCTCTGTCGCCTCTGATCCATTTGTTATTCATGTTACAAACCCAGATGCTGAAACTACAGTCCCCATGTTCCATTCAGAGTTGAGTCACCAAATCCTCAGGTTGTCCGGAATGTCTGAGGCAGCTCACAGCACAACCTCCAGCAAACCGTCCCCAGAAGCTCCTCTAACTTTTCAATAACAGGGGTCAGTCACAAGCCCCTCAGCTACAAGTTAGATGCCTGGTCCTTTACGATTATACTCAAGGGTATTCCTCGTTTTACTGACTGCATAATCAACTGAGAGAGACAAACAGAGGCATTCCGCGATCAGGCACATACCAAGTTTCAAACACGTGAGTCAGAGCTGCTGGAACACCGCTGTCCATGGAGCACCACATGGGACACATCGGGAAGTGAACAACAGCCTGGCACACACCACTTTAATGTTTCTGAAGTTCACCGTGCCAGCACTCGATACACAAGGGAGTCAAAAGCCAAGGCCAGGGAAAGATACAGAAAAAAAACCAAATAATTAATTAACTGATAACTTGGTGAAAATGTGGATAAGGAGATGGGGGGATTGGAATAACTGGATAAGTGAGACAACAGTGGGTCCAATCACAAGAATGCATACATTGAAGAAAGACATTGCCAGATCAGCTGGAATGGTCCATTGCCTCAAATTTGGAATCTGCTTCACAGAATCAGCACAGACACCATAAACTGGGGTAAGGTAATGCCTAAGATTGAGAGCTAAGCAGACCGTGCTGGTGGACTACTCCATAAAGCGGACTATCTGCAAGCATGAAGAACATTGCAAACTTTTACAGGATATTGCAACCCTCTACCACCACCCTCGGTCTCCGATTTTGAACCAATTTTGTATCCAAATGGCTAGTTCTCCATGTATTTCATATGAACGAATCTTGTTAAACAGTTGACCATCCACAATGTTGTTCAACACCTTACTGACGTCCATATCGACAATGTACACATCTCTACCTCAATTAATCTTCTTAGTTGCTTCTTCAAAACATTCTGTCAGGTCAGTGAGACACAATATTGCTTGCTCAAAGCCATGTTGACTATCCCTGATCAGTCGTTACCTTTCAAAATGCGTGAAAATCCAATGCCTTATAATCCTCGCCAACAACTTACCCACCACTGATGTCAGGTTCACTGGCTTTTCCTTATTACCCTTCTTTAATCCTTTAAGTAATGGCAGCACGTTAGCCAACCTCCAGTCTGCCAGCACTTTACCTGTGGCTATTGATGATAGCACGGGGCTCAGCAATCACTTCCCTTGCTTCCCACAGAGTATAGCGCACATCTAATAAAAGCCAAGACATTTTCCTTCCTTTGCCTGTTTTAAGACCTCCAGCAGCTTCTCTGTAGTACAGACACTTTCCAAGATGTCACTACATATTTCCCAAGTTCCCTCGCTTCCATATCCTCCTGCACAGTAAATACTGATACAAAATATTCAGTTCAGTATCTCCCCCATTCCCTGTGATTCTGCACATGGGCAGCCTTGCTGATCTTTAAGGATGTCCTATTCTCCCCACAGTTACTCTTCGTTCTTGACGTATTTGTAGAATTCCTTTGGATTCTCCTTAATTCTATTTGCCAAAGCTATCACATGTCCCCTTTTTATGCTCCCAATTCCCCTCTTAAGTATACTCTTGTTGACTTCAGACTCTTCTAGTGATTCACTTTAAATCAGGAAATAAGAGGCTAATGATGACCATTCCGATGTCAGAAAAATCCATCTGAACACCTTTTAAGGAAACAATCTGCCATCCTTACCTGGTCTGGCCTACATGAGACCCCAGACCCACAGCAATGTGGATGACTGTTAACTGCCCTCTGAGCAATTAGGGATGGGTAATAGATGCTTGCCTAGCCAGGGACGCCCTCATCCCGTGAATGAATTAAGAAAACAAAACTCAATTCCTGCTGTCTATACCTGATATATAATTCCCTCTTTTCCATGACCAGAACCTCAACTTCTCCAATCCTTCACCATTCATTACACGTACCAGCCTTACCCTTCACCCTAACAGGGACATACTGTCTCTGTACTCCTGATGTCTCATTTTTGAAGGCTTCCCCCTATTCTGCGAATATCTGCCCCAATCGACTTTGAAAATTCTTGATTAATATAAAAATTGACTTTTCAACAATTTAGGACTTTAAGTTTTAGACCTGGTTCATCCTTTTCCATCTCTATTTTGAAACTAATAGAATTATGATGACTTGCCATAGAGTGCTCCCACACTGATACCAAAACCACCCCCTCCCCACTGTCTTATTCCCAAGGTAAGGTGATGTTTAGCTCCGTCCCTGTGATGGAGAGCATTGGACAAACAGCTGCAGCATTGTAACTGGGAATGGGGTCAGCAGAGTCTTCGACTCATTGGGTTGATTCTAACAACAATTTGTCTCAAGACGTTTTCATTGAGTGTGACAGAGGGATTATCTGCACGAGGCTGAGCTAGTTTCTTGGTACTATCTTATCCAATGCACCTCATTAACTACCCACCCCACCCCATGGTGACCCTCTCATCATGGCTGGAGGTACTCACCATATCCCGGGTGCCCCTGGATATTCCCTGATCCCTGACACTGGGGCCATCTTTAAAAGTCCAATGGACACACAGTTGAGCTTTCTCAGTTTGAATCTGCCCTGCACGGTTTACCCCGAGCATGGGGGATAAGGGGTAATCACACCACAGTTTATCGACAGGGGCACGGAGGTCCTGGTTGATGGGCTAGTTCAGGAAAGGATTATTATCTTCCCAGAGGTGGCCACATCTCCAGACCCACCGAGCATGGTCTGAGCTCACCACCCAACTCACTGCAGTATCTGCGGTCTGAGGAAATGCCCAGCAATACAGGACAAGCATCAATAACTTTCCCCGCTCTGTCACGATAAGTATGACACGTGTTCTCTCTGCTCCCTCACACTCACTGTATATCCGTTATAGTCCCGACACACGAACAACACTCATGCTCCACCCCTCTCACTGCTGCAAATCGCACCTTCCTTCTCTCTCTCTTTCCCCTCCACTATATCTCCCACACTAATAACACTGTTTGGATACAACACTACGGACTGACTCCCTCTGGACACATCATCATCTCACCTCCCTCCCCACCCACACCAGCACGAACAGCAGGTACCCCCACTCCCACCTTCACTCCCTCCCTCAATTTCTCGTATTCCAAGAGAAACAGCCTGGAATAGGATGGAAAGGGACAAGCTGGGTGGTGGAGTGCCCGATGCCCATCTCCCCACCATCACCACCCATACCTGTGTGTCTGTATTTGACTCTGTGAGTATCTATAATTAAGTGCAAGTCTGACGTCTCTGTGGTGCTGAAAATGAAACAATCTCTCCCTCAGCTGGCCTCCCCACCCGACTGCAGTGACAGTGGCAGAGAGTGACAACCCTCGAGGATTCAGTCTGGGTGGGGGAGAGAGTGAGAGAGCTCATAGCACGATACAAACTGACAGCACCTTCAACACACACACACGCACACACGTGCAGGCTCGCACACACAATGCTGGTACATGGTGGGTTGCAAATATACTTGGGCCTGTCAGAATGGAAATGCTCACCTCCAAGTGAACCATTTTGTCAGACGGTGACATGAATTGATTTCTCATTCTGTGAGTTGCAATCTTAAAACTTATTTGAGGAAGTATTGAAAAGTCCTGAAAAAGGCCCAGTAGTGTTGCTAATGACGCAGGAACAACATTGCTCAGTATCGGACAAAACAGCTCTATGCTTCCAAAGATATTATTGGAAAATCAAACGGCCGTACAATTTGAGAGATTTACAGAAGATTTGTTATCTTCTGAGAGAGTAAAAACTCTGCCATTGATGCAGTGGTGTGGAGAGTCCAGCAGAGGGTAGTAATGTATGAATCTAATCACCAAACTCAGAGGTGAGCACTGCTGCCTCACAGCGCCAGGCACCCGGGCTCGTGTCCACCCTCAGGCGGATTGTCTGTGTGAAGTTTCACATTCTCTCCGTGTCTGCGAAGGTTTCCACCGGATTCTTCTGTTTCCACCCACAGTCCAAAGATGTGGATGTTAGGTGAATTGGCCATGCCAAATTGTCCATAGTGCCCAGGGATGTGTAGGTTAGGGGCATTAGTCATGAGTAAACGTAGGAGTATTTCAACGGGTCTGGGTGGGTTATTCTTCGAAGGGTCAGTGTGGATGTATTGGGTCGAAGGACCTGCTTCCACACTGTAGGAATTCTATGAACTCTGCGAACAACAGGGACAGACAGAGAGAGAAGAGGGAGACTTTGATCCCAATTTCCATCTATTTACTTCAAAAACAACTCTACACAGAGATGCAGACAGAGGTACACACAAACTGAGATACTGACACTAACACACATAACACAGGCCCACAGAGATGCGCACACAGATATGGACGTTTACACACAAACACACGAAAATAACCCCACATTCAGGCACACAATGTCTTTAATACAGAGATATATACGTTTTGATTAATAAGTTATCAATGGTCAGTCGAAGAAGGTAGGAGAATGGGGTTGAGAAATATTTTAGCTTGATCAAATGTCATGGCAGACAAGATGGGCTGAATGGCCAAATTCTGCTCCAAGGTTCATTGCTCATATGATCTTGCGGTGCCTGGAATTGTCTTTCCACGAGGTCAGTGGAGGCTGAATTTGGTAAGAATTTGATTTAGGAGAGTTAATGAGAATGTGGACAGGCTTGAGGGGCTGAATGGTCGATATATGTTCCTAATGGTAGACTCCTTACATATCAAAAGAGTGGTGATTCCTTTGCCGGGAACACATTTTGAGAATAAGGACCTACCCATTTCTGACTGAGACAGGAATGTTCCTTTCTCTTTAGGGTTGTATCATCTGTGATGTTCTCATGTCGAAGTAGCAAGGTTCAGTTCCATAGATCTTTGATGAACAAGAGAATCCATATTTATTAGGAACTGACAGGAAGGGGATGTTTAATCACAATCACATCAACAATGCACATTCTGAATGGTGCAGCAGGCCCGAGGGGCTGAATGGCCAGATGCTGTTCTCTCAACCACTCAATAATGTTACAAAGGTAAAGAAAGATCCCATTCAGCCAGTCAACATCATTATAATGAGACAGGCGGAGACCATTCTGCCCTTTTAAGATTTACACAATAAGAGATTGAAGTCATTCAGCCCACTAAATACATTACACAGTGTAGGATGAGGCTATCCAACCTTTCTAGCCGGGTGCCCAGCAACAGGGGAAACCTGGTAAACTATCACGGAATAAACATTCGGGATAAATGTTTATATTCAGGTTGTAAAGTTGCAACTTGGTGGAATGCCTCAGGGATCACTGTGACATTATCAACAATTGACAATTTATACCAATGACTTGGATGAGGTGACTGATTGGATTGGAACTCAATTAGTGCATTTTCCAAGGTAATCATTTAACAGCATATGGAGACTCTGCAATGGAATACCAACAGGGGAAATTAGTGAGCAAAGCTTTGGCAGAAAACAGTATAACAAGGGCTAAGGGAAGGCAGTGCTCAGAACAGATAAAATAACAGTAACCTATTTAAATGGAGAGAACATCGCAGAACGCATTGGTCCGGAGGGATGTGTGTGTGTCGGTACATGAGCCATATAAACCTAGTCAGCAGATTCCGCAAGTGATTAGGGAAGTGTATTGAATGATGCTGTTTCATGCAAACGCTATTGGGTATAATCATCGTGATCTTTTACTACATCTGTACATGACAATGCTGAGACTACATCGACTGTATTGTATGTAGTAATGAACCCTAAATATGAAAGAAAAAAATATGCAATTGTTTTAGAAGCTTTTCACACATGCTTCACTTTACTCCTCGCTAGAATGAATGCCTGATAGAACCATAGTGTCATACAGCAAGGAAACAGATCCTTCAGTCCAGCTCATTTGCACCGACCAGATATTCCAATCTGATGTAAAACCATTTGCCAACATTAACCCTTAACTCTCTTCTTATTCATTTACCCATCCATTGCCTCTTAAATGTTGTAATTGTACCAGCCACCACCACTTTCGCTACCAGCTCGTCCCATACATGCACTACCCTCTGTGTGAAAAAGTTACCACTCAGGTATCTTTTTAATATTCCCCTCTCACTTTAAATCTTTGCCCTCTGGTTTGGACTCCTCCAGCCTTGGAAAATAACCTTGGCTGTTCCCGCATCCATGCCCCTCATGGACTCTACAAGGTCAGAATACTTCAGGCCGGACAATGAGAGCTGATCGTATTGTACCATATAAGACCCTGAGGAGAGTGTATTGGGGCGGAGCTGAGGATTAGAGAATAAAACTAAGGATTTAATTTTAAAAACAATATACTCATTTTAACACAGGTACTATGAAGACTTTAATATATTGTACAAAAATTATGCAGACACATCTAAGTATACCTTCAAATTATAAATTACAAATTATTCCTAAATGGAGCAGGTAACGGGGATGGAGTAATTCAATCAGGAGAATGTTTACCCAGACCTTACCTAGTTCAGGTTGGTGTTTGGGTCACATTATTGCATGTTTCAGATCAGGGAGGGAGCAAATGCGACCTGTCGTAGAAGCAAATGGCCATTGCTCCATCTCTACTTGTACTTCTTTACAGTAACATATGAGAGCTAAAAACCAATCAGCCATCTTTAGAACTCTTTGAGGGTTCCTGTTGAGGATTCATTGGAATCTCTCCTTTGCCTGCAGCAAAGGGAATTCAGCCAAATCCAACTGTTCCAGGAGAAACCCCAGTGCTAGCAGCTTCTGTGAGGCAGAATCACTTCAGAGGCAGAATAACAATTGAAACTATCTCAATTTTGCAATTGTCATGAAATTAACTGTTATCTGGACAAAGCTCTTTCGAATTAATATTCTGCAGAGTTTCTTTGTTTTCCCGTTTGCCTTCGGAAGTGTGTGTGCGCGTGTGTGTGTGCGTTCGTGTGTCTTTGTGTGCATATTTCTGTGTCTCAGATTTACAGAAAAATAAATGTTGATGTAGGTATTGTCAATGTTCAAACTATATCATTTATGTATCCATCGTATTTCGAATAACTTTGCTTTGGTTTTAGATTTTTTACAAATTTAAGAAACCTGTCTGACTTGTTCCTAACACTGAACCTGACCCAGTCTGAGGCGTATATCATTTACCATATCACACACTTAGTTACACGGATAATTTGTCGTGACGTCTGGCGGAGTGGGACTAGAAAAAGAAGCAATGACTCTCTTACCCCGGTAGGAACAGGGATAAGGAGAAATTCTCAGAAGGCCATTTGAGTGGGAATTTCTCCTCCCCACAGGTTTGTGGTACCTGTGTGTTTGCATTTATGCAAAGGTGTGTTAGTTAAATATTTGATGGGAAAGTGACTCAAGTATAATGAACTTCAGATCGGAACGTGCAGCTGAGACCACAATCTGATCAGCCACAAACTTAGTGCTTGGTGGAGCAGGGACCCACTCCTGTATCTCAGTCCTATTTCACCGCATTCAACACCTCAATCTGCTACACAAGAGCAGTTGGAGATTACTTGCTCCTACTACCTGGTGCACAGAAACCGAGGAGACCATTCAGCCCCTGAATACAGTCTAACATGATTTGGTTTGGATTGGAGAACGTTCTTGGGGAAAAAAGAGTTGGTGTTACTGTGAAACAGTTCCCTCCTCACTCCTTACAGAAGGTCACCCCTCTCCATTTATTTGCCATGTTGTTGATCCAGATTCACAGTGAATAATGACCCCTTACTCTACCCAGATATTGCTCACAAAATCCTCTGGTCTCTTTGACTACAGCATTCCTTCACAGGACAGCCAGGAAAATAACATTTATGAACTTTCCAATAAGAGAATTCAAGAACATGAGAAGCAGGAGTAGGTCATTCAGCCCCTACTGCCTGCCTTTCCATTCAATAAGATCATGGCTGATCTGCTGTATGCCCCAACTCCCGGAGTGCATGCCGTGTCAAACATCCATCCATCCCTGTCTTCACACTATCTCAATGATCTATCTCACAACATCTCTGAGATAGAGAAGTCCCGATGGTCACACCCGTATGTGAGAAGGAAACACACCGCACACATACAACCGTGACCTATTGACATGAACAAAATATATAAAAACCAGGTAATAGTGACTGGCCCTGACAACAAGGAAGTATTTACCTGAGGGTGGTATCAAGGAACCTGAAGAAAATGGAACTTAATGGGACTCAAGGGTAACCTCCCCACTGGTTGGAGTGATTCAGCACAAACAAGATGGTTATGGTTCTTCGACATGTATCACCTCAGTGTCGGGACATCTCTGAGCGAGATCCACAGCACAACCATCCTCATTTGCGCCTCGGTGTCGTTCCCCACATCAGAATCTCAGAAGTGGAGGTGGTGACTGAAAATCATGTAATGTTCAGAACAATGTGCCCCCCTCAGCTCCTGAAGCAGCCTGTGTCCATGTGGAGGAATACCCGGACTGCATTCAGGCTTGTGCTGTAAGAGTGTCGGTAACATTCATGGAACACTGCTGCTGGACACTGTGTGTTACCAGAGTAAAGACAGGTGCTCGTTCAGCACCTCAAGCTAACTTCACAGGAATATGAGGAGGTCATTCTGCCCTTCAATGTTATTGGATAAGAATAGGGATAGCCCATTCATTCCCTCCTGACTATTACACAGGAAGGTAAGGAGTCCAGTCAAACACATTGAGCTGCTAAACAGGAACCACGGGTTGCCCAGTCAGGTTCTTGAGCGTCTCCCATGACATCATGCGGTGGACATTCATCCGCTCAAGCCCCTTGTACAGAAATAGGACGATGCTATCTACAACCAAACATGACAAACCAATGAAACAGACACTGCATGGATAGACTGCTCCATGTCGTTCCTCCTGGCTCCATTGCTAATGGTCCACAATGTATACATTAATATGGTATGTTGATGGTGAGGAGAAAGGACATCTCCGAGAAGGCAGACCGGTATTCTCTATTGAGGTCAGAAGCTGTTGGGAATGGCTAACATTTTCAGGAGTAAGGCATTGCAACTGCTGACAGATTGGTGATCAATGCGACATTCAGTGCAGGGTCACACACCAACTGCACATTGAGGCAATGAGAGTTCATTCAGAGCCTGAAGCTCTCTCCCAACCAACATAGGAGATTCACAGAGGTACATAAATTACCAAGAAGCACGTATCATGGGTAAAATGTAATTTCTTATGCCACCAATGTCTTTCTCTGGACATAATGTGTGTTCGTCCATAATCTTCAAGTTTCAATACAATCAACTCTTATGCTCTCACCGTGCTACCAACTAAACATCCATTTCGTTCACACTCGTTTTATATTACCATCATCCCAGAGATTAATCTGATAAAACAGCTTTGCACTTCCTCTGTGACAAGGTGATCATTGATTTATAAAGGTCAGAAAGTCTGTCCACAATAGCCCAAATACTCCCTCAACAACATTCCACAACTCCTACACATGATTCATTTTGTAATGAAGGCTAGCATTTCATTTCTTGTTTTGATTAATGGATGCCCTGCATGAATTCTATTCGTGACTTGTGGCCAAGGGCATTCCGATCCTTTGTACCAAAAGCACTTCGCAGACTTTCACCTTTAAATAAATCCAACATGAAAAGGACTGTATGTGTTGTTCACATTCAAATCAGTTCTTTGTGTTACAAATAGCGATGCTCCAAGCACTGATGCATGTGCTACCCAAACAGTCGTGACCTTCTGTCCAAAGGAGGACCCTAGTCTCTGTGTTCTCTCCATCAACCAATTCTCAATCCATGCAGGATACCTTCCCCTTACCCAAGGACTGTAACTTCCTTCTCTCATCTGTGTGCAACCGTGTCAATCTTCTTCTGAAAATACAAATACACCATTCAGACTAGTTCTCACTCGTCGATGTCACAACCAACATCGGCCATAAACTCCAGTACGTTTTACAAAGGTAGTTTTCCTGTCCTGAATCTGGTTGACCCTACTCAATCATATTATTGTTCTCCAATGATCTATTCATGATTAATTACAAAAATTGTTCATAGTTATCTCACTAATGACATAAACCTATCCCTCAAATGGTTTTCTGTTTTCACTCTCTGCCCTGTTGTAAATATGTGCGGTCACAATAGCTGCTTTCCAGTCTGCAGGATCCATTACAGATCATAAAAAGTTTTGATCTCTTTCATATAATTACGGAAAAGGCAGGTAAAAAGGAGGGTATTCACCCATCGTGTCTGCACCAGCTCCGAGAAGAGTTATCCAGCAAGCTTAATTCTCCAACCCTATCTCTGTAGCCCTCTAAATTCATCACTGATCTGGTCCAGAAGCTTACCAACCTTCAACACAATGAGTTTTTCCAGTACTTCAATTCTACTAATTCTAAATTTCTTAATTTCCTCACTTTTGCCAGTAACCATGTTCTCTAATATTTCCGAAAACGATTTTCTGTTGCTTCTTCTGTTTAGACAGAACCAATGTATTCACCTGACTGGACAGAGGTGGCCACTGTCACCTTGTGAATGTGTGAGATGATGGGACTCTGGCATAATGGATATGTCCCCTACACCTGCCTAGCGAGGTCCAGAATCAAAATGGTTGATTGACCTTTTGAATATAGTCCTCTCCCTGGTGTGAGACTGCACAGCTCTGTGACCTCCTCATTGTTGAAATAAACCGGATTCACTCTTTGCACCTGGGAAAGGTATACCATTGGGAAGTGTTTGTGGAAATCTCAGAAAGGATAATGCAGTGCTCTACTCCTCCCTATGCAGTCTCAGCAGACTCAGATACTCTATAAAATCTATCCTCATACCTTGCACAGAGTAGGAACACCAGGGCCTCTGGTCTCCCTGAATGAATGCAGCAGCTGACAACGCAAATCCAAGAAAACCATCCAGAGAAACTACACTGACTTTCCAAAGTCAGGAGCAAGTCAATACTTATATATATGGCACAGTGTTGAAAATGCCTACATCTCCTCTGTTTGTATTCCTGGCTGATAAACTGTTACATTTCTGTGCTGTCCCTGAAATATGAATACTTCTGTTCTCGTGGAAATTGTTAACAATGTAACTGCACAATTATCTGTACGTCAGTCACGATAATAGCAACACTGCTATTGATGGTGGAGATGCTGGGGGAGGTGATGGTCTAGTGGTATTTTCTCTAGACTGTAACTTCTGAAATTTCCACAAATATTTCCCAATATTTCCCAACCTTTCCCAGGTAATGACCCAAACCCGGACTTCAATCCCGCCACATCAGACGCTGGAATTTGAATTTAATAAAATATTTGGAATGAACAATCTAATGAAATATTGATGGGTGCCAAAACTAAGAACATCGGGCTCACTAGTCTCCTTCAGGGAAGGAAATTTGATTTCTTCACTGGTCTGGCCTGCATGTGATTCCAGGCCGTCAGCAGTGGTAGTCTCTCAAATGGCCTTTGAAATGGTCAAGTCAGACATTCAGTTATAACACTACAAGGTCTCAAAGAAGTGTAACCAGACAGACGGAACCACTGCCAGTCTACAGCACGTCGATGTGCAGTAGTTCAGAGAAGCAGTTCCCCAGCACCTTCTCAAAAGCAACTCAGAAAGTGAAATAAATGCTGGCCCAGCCAACAACACCCATGTCCCATTAATGAAGAAAAGAAGATGACCACACTCAGGATGGAGTGATAGAGGGGACAGAACTCACTTGAAACAGGGACTTTGACATATACCTACATGGGCATGATACACAGGAATATGGGAAAAAGTGAAAAATAAATGAAAATTATCTCCCAAATTATTTCCATACCAGCTGATTATCCACAGTCCCTTTGTTTATTTTTTTTCAATGTCTCTATTTCTCCATATATTCAACTCAATCCACCAACACACAAAATGCTAACTCTCGACAGAGGCTACCAAACCTGCTCGGTTTCCCCAGCATTCTGTTTTTTGTTTTGTTTCTTTGTTTGATTTAACCTTTACTTTTGTTATTTTATGGGACATTGGCCCAAACGTCCACATTGACCCTCTGCAGAATATTGCACCCAGACCCACCTCATACCACTTTCCTGCATTTCCCATGGCTAACCCAACTCCTACCCTTTCCCTGTGTCTCCTATAGCTAACACACCTCGCTGCACATGATGGGTAATTTAGCATGGTCAATCTACTGAACCTGTGTGCACTGTGAAAGGAAACGGACCTGACAGACGTGTAGAACATAGAACATAGAACAGTACAGCACAGAACAGGCCCTTCAGCCCACGATGTTGTGCCGACCAATGATCCTCATGTATGCACCCTCAAATTTCTGTGATCATATGCATGTCCAGTAGTCTCTTAAGTATCCCCAAAGACCTTGCTTCCACAACTGCTGCTGGCAATGCATTCCATGCTCTATGCAAAGAACCCGCCTCTGACATCCCCTCTATGCTTTCCTCCAACCAGCTTAAAACTATGAACCCTCGTGTTTGTCATTTCTGCCCTGGCAAATGGTCCTGGGCTATCGACTCTATCTATGCCTCTCATTATTTTGTATACCTCAATTAGGTCCCCTCTCCTCCTCCTTCTCTCCAATGATAAAAGTCCAAGCTCAGTCAACCTCTCTTCATAAGATAAGCCCTCCAGTCCAGGCAGCATCCTGGTAAACCTCCTTTGACCCCTCTCCAAAGCATCCACATCTTTCCGATAATAGGGCGACCAGAACTGGACACAGTATTCCAAGTGCAGTCTAACCAAATTTTTATACAGCTGCAACAAGATCGCACGACATTTAAACTCAATCCCCCTGTTAATGAATGCCAAAACACCATATGCTTTCTTAACAACCCTGTCCATTTGTGGCCATATTAAAGGATCTATGTATCTGCACACCCAAGACCCCTCTGTTCCTCCACACTGCCAAGAATCCTATCCTTAATCCTGCACTCAGCTTTCAAATTCGACCTTCCAAAATGCATTACCTCGCATTTATCCAGGTTGAACTCCATCAGCCACCTCTCAGCCCATCTCTGCATCCTGTCAATGTCTTGCAGCAGCCAACAACAGCCTCTATACTGTCAACGACGCCCCCAACCTTTGTGTCATCTGCAAACTTGCTGACACATCATTCAATCCACTCATCCAAGTCATTAATAAAAACTATAAACAATAGAGGCCCAAGGACAGAGCCCTGTGGAACACCACTCACTACAGACTTCCAGGCAGAATATGTTCCTTCTACTACCACTCGCTGTTTTTTGTTGGCCGGCCAATTCTGTATCCAGACAGCTAAGTTCCCCTGTATCCCATTCCTCCTGACCTTCTGAACGATTCTGCCATGGGGAACCTTATCAAATGCCATGCTGAAGTCCATATACACCACATCCACAACTCGACCCTCATCAACTTTTCTAGTCACATCCTCAACGAACTCGGTAAGGTTTGTGAGGCACGACCTGCCCCTCACAAAGCCGTGTTGACTGCATTTAAACAAGCCATACTCATCCAGATAGTCATAAATCCTATCCCTCATAATCCTTTCCAACACCTTGCAGACATCAGATGTGAGACTTACTGGTCTGTAATTGCCGGGAAATTCCCTATTTCCTTTCGTGAAGAGAGGAATTACATTTGCCTCTCTCCAGTCCTCAGGTATGACTCGAGTGGAGAGCAAGGATGAAAAGGTTTCGCAAGTGGTAAAGAAATTGTATTCTCGTTTCCAAAAGCAGCCGAGTACAAATCTAGTCCGGGTCTGGCAACTTGTCAAACTTAATGTTTGACAAAATTTTCAGCACATCAGCTTCCTCTATCTCTATCCATTCCAGCATGCACACCTGCTCTTCAAAGGTTTCATTCACGACAAAGTTTGTTTCTTTCATAAAGACAGAAGCAAAAAACTCATTTAGGGCTCCTCTACGTCCTCAGACTCCACACACAAATTCCCTATGCTATCCCTGATCGGCCCTACTCTTTTTTTGACCATTCTCTTATTTCTCACATAAGTGTAAAATGCCTTTTTTTCTCCCTAATCCGTTCTGCCAAGCCTTTCTCATGCCTCCTCCTGGCTCTCCTCAGACCATTTTTGAGCTCCTTCCTCACCTGCCTGTAATCCTCAGGAGCTGAACTTGACCCTAGCTCCCTCCTCCTTATGTAAGCTACCTTTTTCCTTTTGATGAGAATCTCCACCGCTCTCGTCATCCAAGATTCCTTTATCTTACCACTTCTTGCCAGTCTCAGAGGTACATATTTATTCATCACTCGCAACAAATGTTCCTTAAACAGTCTCCACCTGTCTATAGTGCCTTTACCATGGAACAATTGCTCCCAGTCCATGCTTCCTAACTCATGTCTAATCGCATCATTCTTTCCTCTTCCACAATTAAATATCCTCCCATTTTGCCTAATCTTCTCCTTCTCCATGGCTATGTAGAATGTGAGGCTGTTGTGGTCACTATCACCAAAATGCTCTCCCGCCACAAGATCTGATACCTGCCCCGACTCGTTTCCGAGCACCAAGTCTAGAATGGCCTCTCTCCTCGTCGGCCTGTCAACGTACTGAGTTAGGAAACCCTCCTGAATACACCTTACAAAAACAACTCCATTCAAATCTTCTTTTCGAAAGAGGTTCCAATCAATATTGGGAAAGTTAAAGTCACTCGTTACAACCCTACTACATTCACACTTTTCCAAAATCTGCCGACCTATGCTTTCTTCAATCTCCCTGTTGCTATTGGAAGGCCTGTAGTAAACCCCTAACGAGGTGACTGCTTCCTTGCTGTTCCTAATTTCCACCCACACTGACTTAGGTTGGCAGATCTTCCTCGACAATGGAAGCTTCTGTAGCTGTGATACCCTCTCTGTTTAGTAGTGCTACACCCCTCCTCTTCCCCCCGCCCAACCTGATTCTTTTTAAATGTTCTAAACCATGGAACATCAGGCAACCATTCCTGCCCATGAGAAACCCATGTCTCTGTTATGGCCACAACATCATAGCACCAGGTACTGATCCATGCTCTAAGTTCATCACTTTTATTCCTGATACTCCTTGCCTTAAAGCAAACACACTTTAACTGATCCCTTGGTTCCTTCCCAGGAAAATCCTTCCCACTAGCTGGTCTACCTCTTGCTATTGCCTCACCTCCATCAACTCTCACCTCCGGTATACAGCTCAGGTTCCCCCCCCCCCCCCCCCGCCCCGCCATACTAGTATAAACCCATGTGAATAAGAACATGAAAGGTATGAGCAGAGTGAACACACAGCAGCTGCTCCCCTTTGTCAAAGGGTTAAAAATAAGGGACAACACGTTTAAATTAAAAGATAAGACACTAAGAGAGGATTAGTTAAATCTGTTTTGATCCCAGATTGCCTGAGAGGGTGGATAAGGAAGGAAACCTCACAAACTTTATAAAGGACTTGTATCAGCACTGGATGATGTAGGCACGATGGGCCTTGTCTTTATAACATGATTTCATGTGGTAGCAGAAATGAAAGCTCTGATATATTCTGAAGCAGCAGCCAATTGGACTTGTTGGCTTGTTCCATCGAACTGTGCTCAGTAAGTGGCGAGATTATAAACCAGCATCATCCCATGGAGTATCAGCACTTACTCAACCTAGGACATGCCAGTCATCTCGAAGAAAATCTAGGATTACACACATGCTCAGTGAAGAGTCATTCAACGACATTAGTCATTATTCCAACTGCTTGACACCATTATTTTAAGGACACCAATGACATAGAAATAGACTTCCTTTCATTATTATATAGACTTCTCATGTAAGGTTGTTATTTCTCTAAAGAATAGTAAATTCCTTCGAATATATTCATATTGATAAAGAGCCCGTTTTCCTGCGAGCGGTTCGTCACAGCAAGACAGCTTGTGTAACACTCCATCCACCAGCAGTAATATTTACTCCCAGCTAATCCAGCACATGAGATGCACTGCTAGTACTCCATCCCACCAGCCACTTGGATGGACCAACACCAACTGGACTGGAACTTCTCAAGGACAAATTATTGCTGGTCTAGCTCCATGAAAATCCCAAATGAACGAAGAAGACAATCCGATTTTCTAATAATTATTAAACAATGAGGACATTTTGTTGATCTGATGAGTTGGTCGTGGTCTTTGAAGTTGTATGATCTATTTCCGTGAAATCATTTCGTGCATGTATTGAAAGAACAAAAAAGCTCAGGTCACAGATACACTGTAACGAAGCATTTAAACACAAATTGCCAGGGAATAGTAGGGTATAGATCTTCAGGTAACTGGGAATAATGTAGTTTGGTGTTTTCTGGCTGGCATAGTTGTACTGGGCTGAAAGGCCTGTTTGCATGCTGTATGACTCTATCACTTTAATTGTTGGAAACAGAGAATATAGTCTCACTATTTCCATAGCTTGTGAGTATCAAGTAGTGAGGAATACAATCTCGAAGGGCACATAGGATATGCAGTTATATCATTATCCCTTTAATATCAAATTGTTCCGAACTCTTTTCTCTCTTTGTAACATATCTGTTAGTATTCCTGCAGCACAAGAATCCCTGGAGTTTATCACCATGTTCTGAATAGAAATTAAACACAGGCAACAGAATGCTGGCCTTGGTATTGAAACGCACCTCACAAGAACAACTGAAAGGAATCTGAAGTATTAAAGTTATCCATTCGACACAATCTGTTTTTTAAAGCAGTTTCAAGGCAGGCTTTCCCTTTGTCCTATGCACCTGGCCACTCTACAACATCATGAATCTTTCCTGAGTGCTTTTCCCGTGCTCTTTAAAAGTCACACTTGGAAAGCTGTGCCTGATAATCTGAAAGGAGAGTTTTCATGTTCATAAGAATTGTGTAAGAATTTTTCAGTATTTAAAGACAACAGAAATGCAGAAACTAGCATCAAGAGTAAGGAATCAAAACAGCTCCGTCATGCGATAAGATCGTGGATGATCTGACTGTGGTCTCTATCAGACATTCCTCCTTTGCTCTTAAAACATTAGTGCGTCATTCTTAGTCAAGACTCTGCCTGCCTTTGCCGAAGGTATATTCAATGTCTTATCCTCCATCGCTCTCTAGGAAGGGAGTTCCACAAAGGCACAATACTTAGAGATGATTACACCAAATCACCATCTTCTTCACTGAGATATTCTTCAGCTTTACAACCCATCCACTCATGGTAATCTCTGACACAAGCTGAAACATTGTTTCAGAATTCAACTTGAAAAGACGACTTGGAATATTCTGGGGTTAAACAAGATCACATATTGTTCGCCTAAACTCCAGCAGATCCAGGGCCAGACAGTTCAAGATGTCCCCCATAAATAAACGCTCCTCCCAGGAGTCAGTTGAGTGAACCGTCTCTGGATTGCATTTCATATCATTGTGGCCATCACTCTCTTGGTGTGGTTACATCACAACATTATAAATCTGCACAAAATCGTCCCCACTTTTAAATGTATTCTGTTTCAGAATGTTACAATGTCTATTTTACCTCAATAAAAATTTGATGTACACGGAAAGTTTTTATTTTGTAATCGAGGTGCCCGGTTCCTCTGTGCCTCAAGCCAATCTCTCCATTGAAATAATACCCTACTTTCCATTCAACTCGCAAATATCTTTCAGCATAGACACATTTTTCCTACTATGTTCCATACACCAATATTTGCCTGTTCACTTAGCCCACCTTAATCTTCTTATAGACTCATGTCCTCTTCATATCTTCCTTCTCTAACAGTTTCAAAAGTTTGTATTCTTCCCTAATGCAGACAGAATATTTGGCCAAAGAAACACATTGTGGCGGCATTTCAAAGTAATTGACAATGAAATATTTTTACTCCATGTCTAAGCTATAAATTTGATGCAAAGCTGAAGTGTTTTGCAGTCCCATCACTCAGTTCCCATTACTCAAAGTAGGATCAGATGGTGTGGAATGTGTGTGGGTAGATTTGAGGAACCGCAAAGGTGGAAACCATAGTTGGAGTAATGTATAGGCCATTGAATCGTAGCCAGGAGCTGGGGTGCATGATAGACCAGGAGATAGAAAAGATATGAAGGAGAGGCAAAGTTACAGTGATTGGGGGACTGAGAAAATTAGTGGCAGTAATTTGCAAGGAAAGGAATTTGTGGAATGTCTACAAGATGGCTTTTTGGAGCAGCTTATCGTGCAGGCAACAAGGGAACGGGCAATACTAGATTTAGTGTTGTGCAGTGAGGCAGACTTGATAAAGAAGCTTAAGCTTAAGTATAAGAGAAAGCAGATAACATGGCAAATAGCAGTGGGAAACCAGAGGATTAGGAAGCTTACAAAGAGGAACAGAGGGCAACAAAATAAGAAATAAGGACAAAGACGATGAAATACAAGGGTATGCTATCCAGTGATATAAAGGACGACTGTAAGAGTCATTTTAGATATATAAAGGGCAAAAAAGAGAAGCAGAAGTGGATATTGGGGCACTGTAAAATGACGCTGGAGAGATAGTAGTGTGGAACAAATAATAGATGAGAAACTGAATAATTATTTCAAGTCAGGTTTCACGGTGGAAGACATGAATAATATTCCAAAAGATTCAAGAGAATGAGGAGGCAGAGCTGATTAGGAGAAGTTGCTCGAAAAACTAAATAGGTAATTAAGCTGGATGGAGACATTAATGGGGATATTCCAGAAATCTTTGGAATCAGGGAGGGTCCCAGCAGACGAAAAAATTGTGAACGTGACACTTTTTTAAATAGATATTTTTATGAAAAAAGAAGATTTTTGAATTTTTTTTACAAAATAACAAAAATAGTACAAACCAGTGTATTCTGCTTTACAATATAATAACAACCCCAATATAGAATTTAAAAACAAACTACTAATCTATTCTCCAAACTAGCAAACCATAAAATAGATATCCTACAATACTAACTATAAAACAAAAGGAGAAAAGAAAATAAAGAAGTAAATAAATAACTGGATACATTTTGTTTTATTTTTATATTAAGTCTTAACCGAACCGATATTGATACAGGATTCCTCCTCCCAGGGGCCCCCGAACCAGCCAGAATCCTCCCCACGGCAAAGCAAAGGCTCTGAACAATGTGGCCGATATATCTGTGTCAATGTAGTTCAAAACGGATTGGCATGTTCGAAAAAATAATTCCGTCTTTTGGTGCACCACATTCGTAAGGAGGTCTAGGGGGATATATTCCATGACTATCCTGTGACAATTTGAAAGTCTTGGGGGACTTTCACATATCGAATTCACTAAAATGCTTTTCCCACGGACAAAAGGAAATAATAATGAATAATTTCCTCCCGTAGACATCCAAAGAGGGGAAATTTGGGGAGCCCAAAAGTAGAGGCACTGGGTCCAACCCACTCTCCGTACCCAAAATCTTTGCCAAAGCATTTGCTATTCTGTCCCAATACTTGTGGATCTTACGGCATGTCCACAGACAATGCGTGGAAGTACCAATTCTTAGTTTGCACATAGGACACATTGGAAGTGCTCCTGCCTTGAACTTTGCAAGTCGCTCAGGTGCCATGTGAGCACTATGAAGTATCTTCAATTGGATAGCCTGAGTTCTGTTACAGATAGAGATCTTCCTGGCGTTTTCTCAGAAGTCCTCCCACATCTCTAAAGATATTTCCATCCCCAACTCTTGACCATTATATAACCGTTCCATGTCCTTTGATACCTTATTAACTCGTTTGTGGCAGAGAGTACTGACAGTGGGTGGATGCATCCGCCGAAGCACTCTCCTTTCCCTATCAGATTGATATGGATTAATTATCAATGTTTTGTATAAAGTCTCGTATTTGAAAATACTGAAAAAATCTTTGCTAGGCGGCTCAAATTTCTAACGCAGCGGTATGAAGGACTTCATGACCTCCCCATCAAAAAGGTCTCCCAAACAGGAGATACCGTTGGACTCCCACGTTCTGAATCCAGCATCAGTCAGCCCTGGCTGGAATCTCAACATTCCCACTATAGCAGTATAACATTTTATAGGTTGCCCTCATCATGTTGCATTATCTTCCAGGCTTTGATTGTATTTAATACAATAGGATTTTTACAATGATCGTAATAACTCTCAACTTGTCCATAAATAGTAGATTGATGAAGGGATATTTTGCTTGGGAGGCCACAGTATCTAACCAGATTGACCCAATCAGCAATGTAGAATAATAGAGAGTTCAATTGGTACCTCCTAAAATCCGGAAAATCCAGCCCACCCCTTACTTGTGGAAGCTGCAGCTTTTCTAATTTAACAAGGGGCCGTCTATGACTCCAAATAAAACAGCCAAGCCAACCATAAAGCTTACATAGCGCCTGTCTCGGCAACATCAAGGGGAGCATTCTCATAGCTTAGAAAAGGCGAGGTAGGATATTCATGTTGATCAAAGCCAGGATATTGGGAGATCTTCCCAGCATTGAAGGTCCTATCTTATGTTTTCCAATAAATGTGAAAAATTGACTTTATATAGCCCACCAAATGCCGGAGTATTAAAAATACTGAAGTAAAGAAAGCCCCCCAGTGACCACTGAAAACGGGAACAGGATCAATCTGGAAAATTGAATATACTGGCAAGACCTCCCAGCGGCATGGCCTATGATTTCACAAAATTGAGTTTATAACCTGAGAACATGCCAAGTAAGTTAACCACTTGAATTAAGCGGGGCACAGAAGTCAATGGATCAATTAAGAAAAGGAGGGCATCATCCGCAGAGAGAGTAATTTTGTGCTGAACCGATCCAACCTGCGGAGCCATTATATTACGGTCAGCTCGTATAGCTTCCGCCAGTGGCTCAATCACTAGCGTAAATAATAATGGTGAGAGAGGGCATTCCTGACGACAACCTCTGTCAACGCCAAAGATTGTTGGTGATCACCGCTGCTTTAGTAAAGACCTCTCCAAGATCAAACCGTTCCAGCATATAAAAGAGATATGGCCATTCTACCCGATCGAATGACTTCTCTGCCTCTAGGGAGACAACTAATCCCGGTATCGCTCCCTGCTGACAAGCTTGTACCATATATAAGACTCTTCTAATGTTATTAGTTGATCTGCGACCCTTTATAAACCCCATCTGGTCCTCTTTTATAATGAATGGTAAAACCCTCTCCAGTCTTAATGCCAACATTCTTGAGAGAACTTTAAAATCCACACTCAACAAGGATATAGGTATACACGAAGAGCAGTCATCTGGGGCCTTTCCCTTCTTAAGAATGAGAGAAACATTTGCGTCTCTCAGAGAAGGCGGCAGACAGCCCTGACTATGTGAATAATTAAGCATGTTTATAAGTGGCCCAAACAATTCCCCAATCAATTCTTTATAGAACTCAGCCTGGAATCCATTTGGTCCGGGCACTTTGCCACTCTGGAGCTGCTTCACCTCCTCCTGTGCTTCCTGGGTTGCCAGGGGACATTCAAGAACAATACTTGCTCCGAGGTTAGGCCCGGGAGGGCCAGAGTTTAAAAGAAGACTCTATCTTCCACGTTCTATCCTCACAGTCCTGTGATCTATACAATTCGAAACAGAACTTTCTAAAGACTGCATTGATCTTTTTACGATCACAAGTCAGGGTGATCCTTCTAATAGACTTAATGACTTGGGGAGCCTTTTTCTTTCTGGCAAGGTATGCAAGATACCTGCCAGGCTTGTCACTGTATTCAAATAATCTCTGCTTCGCAAGTAATAGCTTCCTCTTTGCTGTTTGAGTAAGTGTGGTATTCAAGTGTGGTAAAGTTGCCCTAAGTGCTGTGATCAGCTGTAGTTTAGTAATGGAAGGTCTGTGAATGTATGCTGTCTCAGCTGCCTTCAGGCGAGCCCTGAGCAGACACTGTTGTTCTCCCTTTTGTCTTTTCTGGATCACAAAATATGAGATAATCAAACCTCACACATATGCCTTAGCAGTCTCTCAAATCACCGAAGGGTTACTGGCCGTGTTGGAGTTGATATCCCAGAAGGTTTGAAATCCCTGCCAGAAATATTTTATGAACTTACTATATTCAATACCCCAATGTCGGGAAGCTATATCATCATCACTAGTCTTAATCTCCATATATACTGCGGCAGGGTCAGAAATATTACCTACTTCACAAAACAATATTGAGTTCAAAAGGATTGAGGGGACAGAAACATATCGATTCCGGTATGGCAGTTGTGAGGGTTAGAATAAAAAGTAAAGTCTCTAGTCTCCGGGTGAAGACACCGCCACACATCCACCAGCCCCAACTCCCTACTCAGATCCGCCAACTGCCTAGGTCTCATAGATATCCCCGCAGAGATCTTAGATATTCAGTCCAGCCCTGGGCTGATGATACAATTACAATCTCCCCCGATAATTGTGGGGTGCACCCCGAGAGCCATCAACTTACAGAACACTTCCATCACAAATTTAAAAGAGTGCTCCGGGGGTTGGGGGGGGGGGGTGGAGGGGCAACAGAGATCTCACATTCCTCTCCATATAATAGTGTTTTAATTAATATATACCATCCAGACTCATCTTTTATTGGCTTAGCATTTGGAAGGGATGATTCATCTGAATAAGAATGGCTACTCCCCTACTTTTTGAGCAGAAAGATGAAAAGAACACCTGGCCAAATCCACCCTATTTCAGCCTTAAATGCTCCTTAGAAAGTAAATGTGTCTCCTGTAGAAAGGCTACATCCACCCTTTCTTTTTTAAGACTTGATAATATATTTTTCCTTTTGATTAGTGAGTGGTTCTTCTTGACATTCCCAGTGCATCACCTAAACAAATGACGAGCCATGATCGTCCAAGCAAGCCCGAGACCCGCCAGGAGGAAGAACCCCACCCAAAAGGCATTGAATTAATACCAACATAGATTCACACATAAAAACACTCTTTAAACAGCGATACCAAAACAGCTAAGAACTACTCCCAAAAACAAATAACATCAAACATACTTAAAAGGAGACTTTCCCCCTTGTTCACAGGAGGCACTACTACCTTCCAATAATCCCGCCATAACATCTCCCAGCCAGAAACATGTCCTCGGCCCAGGCATTACAAAGTAGAGCAAATAAATTCCAATATCTTATAAAGCAGATGTTAAAAATGTGCGAGCTCAACCACCCACACACGCCCACACCATCACCTAGATACACTTAGCAAAACAACACAAGATGAAAATATATAAAATTACAAAACTACAATCCCAACAAGTAATAAGCAACCAAATAAAAGTAACACTCAGAAACGGTCCCTAATAATCAAATAAACAGCACGAGCTCTCGATAAGAGTCCATAGAAAGGATAAGGAAGGGGACCCCCAGCCCACACCCCCTCACCAATGAAAGATGGAGAAGAGAAAGAAGAAGAAAGGAGGAGGAATAAACAAAAGAGGGGGGAGCAAAATAAAGTCATTATCAATATAGTTCAAGTACCGCAGTCTATTTGAGAGAAGCCAGGAATTATTTTATTTTTTCCGGTGATCCAAAGTTATATACAGATCCTCCATGACAGCAGCGCATAGAATACTGAATATTTAAATCCCTCATATGCTTCTTCGCCTCATCAAATGCCTTGCTCTTGCAGACCACAGCTGGAGAGAAGTCCTGGAAGAACATTACCCTGGACCCCTTGTATATCATGGCATGAGAATCCTTCCACAAGACACAAGCAGCATCTGTTTTTCCCTGTAATGTTGAAGTTGAACTAGGACTGGGCGGGGGCGCTGGTCCGACCCGGGCCGGCGCACAGCAGCCCGGTGGGCTCGTTCAAACCACACCTGGCCCAGCTCTGACACCAGTTACAGCAGTTGTGGGAGCAATTGCTCCAAGAAATCAACAAGTCGGCCTTCCTCCTCCCGTTCGGGAAGGCCCAGCAACCGAATATTTTTCCGATGACCTCAATTTTCGAGGTCTTCAATATGTGCCTCTATGGTCGGGACTCGATGTTCCAGAGCTCAGATCTGACCCATGGATACATCAGCAGTGGTCTCGGAGTCCGTGGTCCATTGCTCTGTACCTCCGACACGATGCCCGAGTTTCTCAATCTCTCCATCATGTTTCTGCAGCATGACCGAGATCGACTCCCACCTGGAATGCGTCTCTTCAATGGACGCATCAACTTCTCTCGGAGTTTAACAAGCTCCAAGATCAGGCTCACCCCTGCAGGTGAGTCCCCCAGGACAGCCGCAGACATCTGTCTTGCTGCAGGGTGTGGGGAGGGGTCCCTCTCTGTTGTAAACTGCGAGACCCTTTGCCTTTGGACATTTTAAAAAGCATCAAACTGCTAAATGGCAAGGCTGCAGGGCGAAAACTATTTTAAACTACAATTCGGTGATTTTTACTCTATTGATGGAGAGGGATAAGTGTGTACTACAGGGCAAGAGTTATAGCTGGGGGCAGGGAAATTATGATGCGTTGAGGCATGACTTAGGATGTGTGGATTGGAAAAGTAGATTCCAAGGCAAGAGCGTAATTGATATGTGGAACTTGTTCAAGGAGCAACTATTGAATGCCCTTGATAAGTATGTACCTATCAGGCAGGGAGGAAAGGGTCGTGTGAGGGAGCCGTGGTTTAATAAGGAGTTGGAATCCCTTGTTAAATGGAAGAGGGCGGCCTTTGTAAAGATTAGGCATGAAGGTTCAAGATGGGCGATTGAGAGTTATAAGGTCGCCTGGAAGGACCTGAAGAGAGAGCTAAGAGCAGCAAGGAGGGGACATGAAAGGTCCTTAGTTGGTAGGATTAGGGAAAACCCTAAGGCTTTCTATAGGTATGTTAGGAATAAAAGAATGACTAGGGAAGGAATAGGTCCAATCAAGGATAGTAATGGGAAGTTGCGTGTGGAGGCTGAAGAGATTGGGGAGGCGCTGAATGAATACTTTTCGTCAGTATTCACTCAGGAACAGGACATTGTTGTCGATATGAATACTGAGGCACGAATAAGTAGAATAGATGGCTTTCAGATATGTAGAGAAGAGGTGTTGGAAATTCTGGCAAGGGTGAAAATAGATAAGTCCCCTGGGCCTGATGGCATTTATCCTAGGATTCTCTGGGAAGCAAGGGAGGAGATTGCAGAGCCATTGGCCTTGATTTTTGTGTCCTCTTTGTCGACAGGAGTAGTGCCAGAGGACTGGAGGCTAGCAAACGTGGTTCCCTTGTTCAAGAAGGGGAGTAGGGATAATCCTAGTAACTATAGACCAGTGAGTCTCACTTCTGTTCTGGGCAAAGTCTTAGAGAGAATTGTAAGGGATAGGATTTATGCACATCTGGATAAGAATGATGTGATCAAGGATAGTCAGCATGGTTTTGTGAAGGGCAGGTCGTGCCTCACAAACCTTATTGAATTCTTTGAGAAGGTGACTAAGGAGGTAGATGAGGGGAAAGCGGTAGATGTTGTATATATGGATTTTAGTAAGGCGTTTGATAAGGTCCCCCATGGTAGGCTACTGCAGAAAATACAGAGATATGGCATTGAGGGTGAGTTGGAGGTTTGGATTAGGAATTAGCTCTCTGGAAGAAGACAGAGGGTAGTAGTTGATGGCAAAAGTTCATCTTGGAGTGCCGTCACTAGCGGTGTTCCGCAAGGATCTGTTTTGGGACCATTGCTGTTTGTCATTTTTATAAATGACCTGGAGGAAGGGTTAGAAGGTTGGGTGAGCAAGTTTGCGGATGATACGAAAGTCGGAGGAGTTGTAGACAGTGAGGAAGGATATGGCAGGTTACAGCGGGATATAGAGAAGCTGCAGAGCTGGGCAGAAAGGTGGCAAATGGAGTTCAATGTAGCTAAGTGTGAAGTGATTCACTTTGGTAAGCGTAATAAAAAGATGGATTACTGGGCTAATGGTAGACTACTTGGTAGTGTGGAAGAGCAGAGGGATCTTGGTGTCCATGTACACAGATCTCTGAAAGTTGCCACCCAGGTAAATAGTGCAGTGAAGAAGGCATATGGCGTACTGGCTTTTATTGGTAGAGGAATTGAGTTCCGGAGTCCTGAGGTCATGCTGCAGTTGTATAAGCCTCTGGTGCGGCCGCATCTGGAATATTGTGTGCAGTTTTGGTCGCCATACTATAGGAAGGATGTGGAGGCACTGGAACGGGTGCAGAGGAAGTTTACCAGGATGTTGCCTGGTATGGTAGGAAGATCCTATGAGGAAAGGCTGAGGCACTTGAGGTTGTTTTCATTGGAGAAAAGAAGGTTTAGGGGTGATTTGATAGAGGTGTACAAGATGATTAGGGGGTTAGATAGGGTTGACAGTGAGAACCTTTTTCCACGTATGGAGTCAGCTATTACAAGAGGGCATAGCTTTAAATTAAGGGGGGGGTAGATATAGGACTGATGTTAGGGGTAGGTTCTTCACTCAGCGAGTCGTAAGTTCATGGAATGCCCTGCCAGTAGCAGTAGTGGACTCTCCCTCTTTATGGGTATTTAAGCGGGCATTGGATAGGTATATGGAGGATAGTGGGTTAGTGTAGGTTAGGTGGGCTTTGATCGGCGCAACATCAAGGGCCGAATGGCCTGTACTGCGCTGTATTCTTCTATGTTCTATGTTCTAACAGGTGAGGTGAGAATGGGTACCCCACTTTGCCTGAGTCTTGGGCAGAGCTCTGTAGACTCAGACCTGCTGGGTCGCCGTAATCTTGGATCTCCCTGACACCCTGTTTAAAAGTGAATAAGGCAAAAGGCAGAAAATTACAAACTGATCAGCCTAACCTCGATCATGGGTAACTTCCTGGAATCCACTGTGAAGGATGAGATTTGTGAATAATTAAGTAGGGCGAAGTCAGTATGGTTTCATCAAGGGGAGGTCATGCTAATGAATCTGTTAGAACACTTTGAGGATGTAACAAGCAGGTTAGATCAAGGAGAGCTAATGGATACTATGTGTCTGGACTTCAAGAAGGACGTTAACAAGGTGCTTCACAGGAGGCTGCTGAGTAAAGGCCCATGGTATCAGAGATAAGGTACTAGTCTGTACAGAAGCTTGGCTGTCTGGCAGAAGATAGAGATTGGGAATAAAAGGGTCCTTCTCAGGATAGCAGTCAATGACAACTGGTGTTTCGCAAGGGAACCACAACTTTTTACTTTGTACGTTAACAATCTAGATGAAGGAACTGAGGGCAATCCAGCGAGGTTTTTAAATGATGCAAAGGCAGATAGAGGGACAGGTATCATTGAGATGGGAGGGAGGCTGCAGAAGGATTTAGACAGGGGAGGAGAGTGGGCAAAGACGTGGCAGATGGAGTACACTTGGGAAAGTGCGAGGTTATGCACTTTAGTAGGAAGAAGAGAGGCATGGACTATTTTATAGCTGGGGAGAAAATTCAGAAGTCTGAAGTGCAAAGTGTTGCGAGTTCCAGTCAGGATTATCTCAAGGTAAATGTGCAGGCTGTGTCAGTAGCTAGGAAGGTGCTGTATCTGCCACACAGTGTGTTTGAAATCTTACATTCAGCAAAAGAGCTGAGTCAACTCTTATAAACAATGATATTTGTTTATTGAATGCAATTAATATTAGAACAATAAAACGTATTATAATGTAATGAAAAACACTGCAATCTATCTTATGGGTTAACTTAAGCTTGAATGATCACATACCACCCCACCAGAAGTTGACCGGATTCCACGTGGTGAAGTCTTCGTTTTCTTCTGATGGTCTTGTAGGTGTCTTCTCTTTCAGTGGTTATTCTCGAGTGACCACTCTCTGAGGGGTTTTATGGTGATTCTTATCCTTCCAAGGCTTCACGCCTTTTTGGAGGGTGTGGAGGATCTGCCAATGAAATGATCAGGTTCATTTACCCTGATCAATCAGATCCAACCTGGGGTTGTCACATTGATGGCCCAAAGGGCGAATTTCCATTGTCCCATTCAGGTCCAACTTCAGGTTGGTATTACAGGGTCTGGAGCTGTCAGGTTTGTTTGCAAACCATCTCTGGGTAGCTGCAGTCTGTCTGGATTCTGCAGCATGTGGAAGAGTTTGGTCAAGGATGGGTTCTACTTCCCAGCATGCTTTAATCATTGTTCGTATTTGTAACTCCATGGTAAATTTATTATTGTCCATTGTAAGATTATTATTTCAGGTGGTCAATCTGGTCAGAAAGGCAAATACAGTGATGACATTTCTTTTGTGATGACCTGAATGGATGGATTTCTGCGGCTCTATAAGACTCTGGTCAGACCACATTTGGTGTATTATGTACAGTGTTGGGCCACATAACTCAGAAAGGATGTCGCTCCCCGGAGCGTGTTCAGAGGAGCTTCATAAGAATGGTCCTAGGAATAAAAAGCTTAACATATGAGCTCTCTGGGTCTATACTCGCTGGAGTGTATAAGGATGAAGGGGGCTCTAATAGAAGCATACAGAATACTGGTTGCCTGGTCAGAGTAGATGTTGGGAAGATGCTTCCACTGTTCGGAGAGAAAGCACTCAAGGATGTAGCCTGAGAGTCAAGAGAAAACCTTTAGAACGGAGATAAGGAGAAATGCCTTCAGTCTGAGAGTGGTGAGTCTATGGAAAGGATGGCAGTTTCCTTCCCTAAAGGACATCAGTGAACCAGGTATGTTTTTCTTGGCAATCGATTCATAACCACCATCAGTCTCTTAATTCCATATTTGAATTCAAGCTCCCCTACTTGCTGTGGCAGGATTTGGACCCAGGTCACCAGAACATTATCTGGGTTTATCACATAAGAATTCAATTATAACACCACGAGGCCACTAACTTGCCCAATCCTCCACAGTGTGACTAACGGGTGAAGTATGACATGCGCTGGGAGTTGTCTTCATGTTATCCTTGACTTCCTCATCAAGATATGGATGATTTTTTTCTATAATACAATTTCTCTTTGGTCTTTAGTATCTCCCTAATTGTTTGCCAAATTTCTTCAGCTGTCCTGCCTTTGACTGTTCTTTTCTTCCCCCAGACCACCACAGCCAAATCCCTCCTTCGGTCTGTAAAATTATCATTGCCTAACACTAAAACTCTCATGTATGACTCAGTCTTCATTCTTTCAATCTGAATGTGAGACTCCAGCATGTTGTGGTTATTCCTTCCAAGGCAAAGCTCATCCACCAATACTTCCTTGTTACATAATATCAACTCTAAATTAGATTAGATGCCCTACATTTTGGAAACAGGCCCTTCGGCCCAACAAGTCCCCACCAACCCTCCAAAAAGTAACCCACCCAGTCCCCTCTGAGTTACGTAACTGACTCTATGGGCAATTTAGCATGGCCAATTCACCTGACCTGCACATCTTCAGACTGTGGGAGGAAACCCACGCAGACAGGGGGAAAATGTACAAACTACACGCAGACAGTCCCCCGAGGCTGGAATCGAACCTGGGTGCCCGTTGCTGTGCTAACCACTGAGCCCCATTCTCCGGTTGTTTCCATGATGGCCTGCTCTCAGAAATAATCTCTCCTACATTCTCTGAATCTTTATTCAAGGATATCACTGTCAAGTTGATTAATTGAGCCAATTTGCATGTTCAAACCACCCATAGTTACTGTTGTGCCCTTGTTACAAACCCTCACTCTTTTCTACCTCACAAGTACTTTGGGGGGGAATAGTGGCTGAAAGGTACTCTTCCAAAGAGGTTTCTTCTCTTGCATTTATTTGCACTGAGACGAATTTCAAATTATTTTTGGCACAAAACACTTTGAAAATGTCTGAGTTTCCACTCGCACGAACAAATGTTTATTTTCTTTTCACTAAACACATTTCCCAGTAAATATCGAGGATTTAAAATGACTAAATGTGGTCATGAGATATCGTTAGCAAACAGGGTTGAGGAAAATCCCAAAGATTTATTTTCATATATAAGGAGCAAGAGGGTAACTGGAGAAATGTTTGGCCCACACAAGGACAAAGGAAGAAAGTTATGCACGGAGTCAGAGACAATGGGTGAGATTCTTAGCAGTACTTTGCATCTGTATTCACCAAGGAGAGGGACATGACGGATGTTGAGGTCAGGGATAGATCTCTGAGTACTCTGAGTCAAGTCGACATAAAGAGGGAGGAACTTTTGGATATTCTGAAAGGTATTAAGTTAGACAAGCCCCCAAGTCTGGATGGGATCAATCACAGGTTAATGAAGGATGTGAGTGTGGAAATAACTGGGGCTTTAACATATATCTTTGCAGGATGATTGAACATGGGTGAGGTCCCGGAGTACTGGAGAATTGCTAATATTGTCCCCTTGTTTAAGAAGGATAGCGAGAATAATCCAGGTAATTATAGACTGCCTCCACATCTTTCGTATAATAGGGTGACCAGAACTGGACGCAATATTCCAAGTGCGGTCTAACCAAAGTTTTATAGAGCTGCAACAAGATCTCACGGCTCTGAAATTCAATCGCCCTGTTAATGAAAGCCAAAACACCGTTTGCTTTCTTTACAACCCTGTCCACTTGGATAGTAATTTTAGGGGATCTAGTACCTGCACAGCAAGATCCCTCTGTTCCTCCACACTGCCAAGAATCCTATCCTTAATCCTGTACTCAGCTTTCAAATTCGAACTTCCAAAATGCATCACCTCGCATTTATCCAGGTTGAAGTCCATCTTCCACCTCTCAGCCCATCTCTGCATCCTGTCAATGTCCCGCTGCAGCCTATAACAGCCCTCTATACTTTTAACGACACCTGCAACCTTTGTGTCATCTGCAATCTTGCTGACCCATTCTTCAATCCCCTCACCCAAGTCTTAAGTAAAAATTACAAACAGTAGAGGCCCAAGGACAGAGCCCCGTGGAACACCCACTGACTTCCAGGCAGAATATTTTCCTTCTACCATCACTCGCTGTCTTCAGTTGGCCAGCTAGTTCTGTATCCAGACAGCTAAGTTCCCCATATCCCATTCCTCCTGACCTCCCGAATGAGCCTACTTTGGGGAACCTTATCAAATGCCTTGCTGAAGTCCATATACACCACATCCACAGCTCGACCCTCATCAGCGTTTCTAGTCAGATCCTAAAAGTATTGTAAGTCTAATTATAGCACATCGACTGCAGTGGTTCAATGTGGCAAACGACCATCAACTTCTCAAGGGCAATAAGGGATGGATAATAAATACTGGCCCAATCATATTCCATGAATAAATGAAACGAAAATATTGTCCAGACCTGCCCAATGTTAGACACTGTGCTTTGGGTTTTGTGAGCTCAGGCTGTTCGTGTCTCGGCAGTAACCTGTTTGTTGTAAACAGCTGAAGGGATGTGCTGTTTTAAACAATCTGTCAGTCTCTCAAAGGCATGGCCTACATACCGAGGATCACGCAGACACTGCCTTTCACATCCCACATTACGGAGCTCTGAGAGAGACAGAAGCAATTCAAAATGTACCCAGATCTGACTGTAACATGTTTAAACACGCAGTGATACTGTTGCCATGAAAATGAATATGAGTTAATATTAGCAGGGAGAAAGTGAGGACTGCTGATGCTGGAGATCAGAGTCAAAAAGTGTGGTTCTGAAAAATAGCACAGCCATTCATGTAGCCGCTGAGGAGCAGGAGAGTCGACAATGAGTTCACAACATTAATAAAAGGGAAAATAAATGTATATTTTCAAATTCCTTGTACTTAATCATAATTTGGTCTTGGGTGTGGTAATGAGAATCATCATTTCAATGCTCCTTACTGTGAGTTGGGCACTGTTTTCATCATATTGTTGTTATAAAAATGAACTGAATACATGGGTGGATTTTGTGCTTATTGGACAATCTAAACGTTGGTGTTATGAAAGGATGTTAGACCTTCAGTAAAGAGACTTTGCTGTTAACGGTTAGAACAACGCTGCAAACATTTGCACAGAGATTTCCAGCTCAAGTAACACACAAGAACGTTGGTCCAGGATGATGCCGGCCATCGATGGAGCTGTACAATTCTGTTTGGATACTGACATTGTGGGGCTAACATACACTGGATGTGATTTATGAGGGATTCAATGTAAGATGCCATGTGCTGCAGGAGTCCATCACCTTTATAACACCTTCATTCAGGATCAGGTCCAAGGTGCAGAATTACAGAGTTTAGGTGCCATACCAGAAACGATATACTTGCAAGACATGGTTGTTTACAGATCATTGATCCAAATGTTGAACCGCGCCATGTGCTAGTCTATTGACCAGTCTGCCCCACACACCACTCCCCGTTGTTCAGGTATGTCTCTAACCAGTCTATTGTGTGAGTAACTGCCCAGCTCCAGTTTGGAAGCTCTCTGGACAGATTTTGGAGATGGTCAGTGTTTTGGAGGGCATGGTGAGGGCCAGTAACACTGTGTCTGAATTCAGGCTTTTCCTCAAAGTCATTTCCAACAGCTTTGCTGCCTGCAAGATGGTGTGTTCACTGATCTGAACATGAATCGGTTGTTATACAACAGTCACTGAATTTTGTAATAGTCAAGTGTGCGCTCTGGTATTTCAATTATTGTTCACTTCAATTGTTTTCAATTGAAAAATATTGATGTTTGGGTTATTTTAAAATATGTAAGAAACAAAGTGATATTAACACTTCATTATAAAAAATTTAAAAGTGACCTGTTGTATATTTCCCACGAACTAATCAAAAAACAGTGAGACATTGCCTGTAAAGCAGGATTCTGTGAACAGGACTATGTCACTGGCAACTTCACCATCCTCTCTGGTAGGTTCTGTCCCACTGACAGGACATAGCCAGGCTGAGGGGGGAGTTCTTGGCATATAGTCAATACAGTGCTCAGCATTGGTGCTGGATCCTGTAGCTGCTAGACGGCTCTGCGACAGGTTATAAGGGAATCAGTAAAAGGGAAACATATCATTGACCACATCATCACTGATCTGCCTGCTGCAGATACACTTCTACATTTCATATACCGGTAAGAATGGTCACTGCACAGTCCTTTTGGGGAGCAAGGGCTACCTTTACATTTTGCAGACCCACCTCACCATGATATGGGTTTCTACTGGGACAGGCGTTAAACAGATTGAGCAACAAATGATGATGCATCTATGAGGTGCAGTGGGCCATCAGCAGCAGCAGAATACAACTCAGTCTGCAACCTCACACCCGACATACCTGCCACTGTACAGTAACCATCACCGCCAGATATACTTCCCACTGCACAGGAACCATCATTGCCCGACATACCTCCCACTGTACAGGAACCATCACGGCCCAACATACCTCCCACTGTACAGTAACTATCAAGAGCTCAGTGCTTAGCACTGCTACCTCACAGCACCAAATCCTAGGTTCAATTCCGACCTTAGTGACTGTGTGGAGTTTGCACATTCCCCCCGTGTCTGCATGGGTTTCCTACGGGTGCTCCGGTTTCCTCTCACAGCCAAAGATGTGCAGTTCAGGCGAATTGGCCATGGTGTTAGGTGCATTTATCATGGTAAATATAGGTCAGGGAAATGTGTTTGTGTGAGTAACTCTTCGAAGGGTTGGTGTAGACTGGTTGGGCTGAAGGGCCTGTTTCCACACTGTAGGGAATCTAATCTAACCTCCAAGGTTCAAGTCAGGAATATGATGGAATAATCACTTGTCTGAATGAGTGCAGCTCCAACAGAATTCTAGTCTGGACTTACTAGCAACAGGCAACACAGTTGTTGGGGAATATCCTGTCTCACAAACTTGATTGATTATTTTGAGCAAGTGACAAAATTGATTGATGAGGGGGTGGGGCTGGATGTTGGCCGACTGGACCTTAGCAAGGCCTTTGATATGGTTCCTTATGGCAGGCTCATACAGAAGGTGAAGTGAACTAGGATCAGCGGTCAGTTAGTAAGATGGATAGAAAACTGCTTGGTCATAGAAGACAGAGTAGTGGTGGAACAGTGTTGTTGTGACTGGAGATCTGTAAATAGATTGGCGGAGTTGCAGATTCTGAGGATGATTGCCAGAGAATACAGCAGGATATAGGTCAGCTGCAGACTTGGACAGAGAAAACGTTATCTGTACAGTTGCGACGTGATGTGTTTTAGAAGGTCTAATACAGGAGAGAAGTATAAAGTGGATGGGAAAACTACTGGCCGCATCAACATCCGAAGGGATGTAGGTTTACAGCTCCACAGTTCCCGGAAAGTAGCAACACGGGTGGATAGGGTGATCGAGAAGACTGATGGCAACCGTGCAGACAGGCATCCGAGCATGCAGTATGAAAATTAACAGATCATATTGCAGCTGTAGAGAAACTTAGTTCAGGCACATTTAGAAAATTGTGTACAGTACTGGTTGCCACAGCAGCAGAACGATGTGGAAGTGTTGGAGAGGGTATGGAAAGGTTTTACCAGAATGTTGTCTGGTTTGGAGGGTATTAGCCAGAAGGAGAAATTGAACACACATGGTTTGTTTGCACCTGGGCATCATTGGCTATGGGGCTACCTGATAGATATTTACAAAATTATCAGAGGCATAGACAGAAGGACAGTTAGAGGCTTTATCCCAGAGTAGAAATATCAATTACTCAAGACCGTAGGTTTTTGGTAAAAGGGAGAAAGTTCGGGAGATATGATCGGCAAGGTTTATTTTTGCTGTTCCAGACAGAATGTGCAAGTGCCTAGAATGCACTGATAGAGGAGAAGGAGCTAATATAGCAAGGTTAAAGAGGGACCTTGGCACAAATATGAGTAAGTAGGGAACAGAATGACATAGAGGGTGTCGGAGCAAAAACTTTCTTTTTAACTTTAGAACGGCATCATGTGTCAGTGTGGTCAGTGTGGTCTTGCTGGGATGAAAGGCCTGTTCCTGTGCAAGATTTGAGCAAAGGAGTGGCAAGATATTGACTGAATGATTACTAATGATCAACAGCCACATTCAGTGGATCTCTCCTCAACAACTTACAGCTTCTTACCCTCCCTCCCACAGTAGGGAAACGCAATATGGAGAATTGGACGTGAAAGTCAGAGCTGGTAACTGGTGACTCCATCTTGCCCCTCGCACCCGCAGCCTTCTGTCTTGGACACCAACGTCTCTGGGGACACTGCACAGACAGAAGCTGCATGTAATCCACATCCACCAAAGCTGGCACACGTCACATGCCAGCCTCACCATGCCATCCCAGCACATCTCCGACCCACTGACAGTATACATTTGTACTTCAATGCTGCATCTCAGGGTGCACTCACAACTCTCATTGCAATTCTGCTGCAAGGACACTGTGCTCAGAGGCACACACCCAGCTCATGGCCTGTCCCTCTGGGGTGCTTATTCAGTGTTTGTACACACTCGCTTTGAACTGACTTGAATGCTCACAGAATGATTGCCTTGCCTTACCATGCCCTCAGCAGTGTTTCCCCTCAGCCAAATCTACCAGTCTCAACCGCCTGCTGTATTGTCTTGGTGTTTAGCACAGACACAAAACGAGGAAGCCTGATATCATTGTCCACAGTCAGTCATGGTGCCCAGCACAGTGAGTCAGGGGGAGTCTCAGATCCCAGTCCGGGTCAGTCATGGTGCCCAGCACAGTGAGTCAGAGGGAGTCTCAGATCCCAGTCCAGGAGCTTGAACATGGTCAGTCACGGTGCCCAGCACAGTGAGTTAGGGGGAGTCTCAGATCCCAGTCCGGGAGCTTGGACATGGTCAGTCACGGTGCCCAGCACAGTGAGTCAGGGGGAGTCACAGATCCCAGTGCAGGAGCTTGGACACGGTCAGTCACGGTGCCCAGCACAGTGAGTCAGGGGGAGTCTCAGATCCCAGTGCAGGAGCTTGGACATGGTCAGTCACGGTGCCCAGCACAGTGAGTCAGGGGGAGTCTCAGATCCCAGTGCAGGAGCTTGGACACGGTCAGTCACGGTGCCCAGCACAGTGAGTCAGGGGGAGTCTCAGATCCCAGTCCGGGAGCTTGGACACGGTCAGTCACGGTGCCCAGCACAGTGAGTCTGGGGGAGTCTCAGATCCCAGTGCAGGAGCTTGGACACGGTCAGTCACGGTGCCCAGCACAGTGAGTCTGGGGGAGTCTCAGATCCCAGTTCGGGAGCTTGGACACGGTCAGTCACGGTGCCCAGCACAGTGAGTCAGGGGAAGTCCCAGATCCCAGTCAGCGAGCTTGGACACGGTCAGTCATGGTGCCCAGCACAGTGAGTCAGGGGGAGTCTCCGATCCCAGTCAGCGAGCTTGGACATGGTCAGTCAGCTTCTCATGGTTATTATGGTCAGGATCCTTCCCTGTGATAGAGTGAGGAGCTGAATGTTGGGGCGCCCCCTATCCCTCTTGGCTCTTTCTGCTGTTGTGTGGGTTGGTTCCTTCCGAAATGTGAGAATTACCAAACAGTACTAAGGGAGGTGGAATTATTTGTAACAGCTAGTACAGCTGGGGGAAAGGTAGTGAGGTGTCCCGAGTGAGTGAGTAGGCTCTTTCTCTTGGACGCTTCAACTAATGCTAATCAAAACCAATACTTCCACCTTCAGCCTTTCCCTTCCCTTCTATAATTTCAGAATCCCTGATACTCAGCAATATTTAACACACAGTCCTGCCATTCATTGCGCCAGCTCTCGGTGATCAGTCGATCAGATTTACACACACCAATCTGCATCTAGAACTCTCCAAACTCCGAGTATTCCTGACAATGCAGAGTACCTCAGATTAAGGCTTTCTTTCTTACTCCATCTTCCACTGATAAACTTGTTGTTGTAAATTAGTACCAACTGTATCTCCCATTATTTTGAGAATCCTGGTAGTCTCCTCTACTATTCCTTTTTGGATCCTGTACACCCGCCAAGTTATTTTCAATCCCTCCCAAACACCGCACAAGGAACTCAGTCCCAGCTCTGTCACGTTAGCCCATTCAGCTTGTACAGTTGTTGCCTTCCCCAGAACCAGTCCCAATGTCCCAGGAAACCGACGCCCTTCCTGCTGCACCATCGTTCGAATCACACTCTCATCTAATTAAAACTCCGAGTTCTGTTCTCACTTGGACACGGCATTCGCAGTAACCAAGGGATTGCTACATTTGAGGTCCCACTTGCTAAACATCCACCTAGCTCCCTAAATTCTGATTCCCAGACCGCTTCACCCTTCCTACCCAGTTCATTCCTACCACATGGACATGACCTTTGACTGCTCACTGTCCCTCAGACGAATGTCCTGCCGACACCGATATATTCTTAACCCCACTATCCTGGAATTACAGAAACACTGACACCTTCTTCACTTTCCTGTCTCCCCTGTGCCTATTGATCCTCCTTCCTTTTCCCTCCCCTCCTGCACAGTCAGGCTGCTTGTGGTGCCGCAGACATGGCTCCGACTGCCCTCCCCTGAACAGCCCACACCTTCATCAGCTTCCAAACCAGGAAACTGAATTGTGGGGGAGATATCAGGATATCCTCCCATTCCCTGAATGTTTCTCTTCGATTGTCTAGTCCCCTATTCCCTTTATTCTTCTTGGCTGTCATGTCTGCAGGGTGATCTGCTCTCTGTGTGAGCTATTCACCTAACTCTCAGCATCACAGATGTCCCATAGAGTATCTCGTTACTATCTGAGCTCCAAGACCCAGTGTTCATCTAGGACACGAGCAGGGGCTATGACTTCCCAACGTAACAGAACATATTTTCCATCTAACAAACATGTCTTGTCATGTCTTAAAATGCAACATGTCTAGAGTAACTTAATTAATTACTTAGAATTAAATTAACATCAGGGAGAAATAAACAATATGGTAAACACCCTTATATAACTGTGGCTTACTGAGGGTAATATATATATTGGCTCAGAATTTCACTTCTCCCTCTTATTTCTGAGTTCAACCCTTATTTCAGAAGTTGAAAAAATAAATTTGCTAACTTCTATCAATTTACTGACTGGCGCTAATAACGATGTGTTATCTGCCAATGAATTTACAGCCTTTTCTGTGAATGCTCTTGTACTTCTTCAAAACTCAGTGCAGGCAGGCCCCAAGGAGCAGAAGGTTATCTCTGTGACTCCCGCGTGTCTCTGCTCCCTTTTTGTGACTCTGCTCCCTCACAGGGTCACTTGTCTCTGTGACTCCCAGGCACGATTAGGCCTCGATCCTCAGTGCTGATTTATATCCTCCCACTTTGCTGCCTCTGTAACTACCAGTTATGTTAGCCTCATGCTCCTGCTCCAAGTTGCTCCGTCACATGGTCACTCCCTCTGTGCCTCAGTGCTGATTTCGAGACTCCTGGTCTGCTGCTTCTGCAACTCCAAGTCCTCGTCGGCCTCGATCTTTGCTACTGATTAATATTCTCTCGATCTGTGCTGCTCTCTCTCAGGTTCCATCCCTTTGTGACTCCCAGGTAATGATAGGCCTCAAGCCTCATATAAGATTTACAACATCACATTCCGCACTGCTGTCTGACTGAATCGTTGTTGTGCCTGGACGACAATGGAAAAGAGGAGGATTAGACAGAGGTGTTACAGTGACTGAGCGAGCTATCTGGGATGGAACAGGTTATCTGGTGAGCTAGGCAGTCCTGCAGTGTCGAAAGCAGGTTATTGGAAGATACAGTAAGAGTTGCAGACGCTGAAGAAGGCGAAGGAAATCGAGAGATAGTGGCTTGTTCATGACGGACCTTTGGAGAGGCAAAAGAGGTTTTTCTGTGCTGCCTACAGAGATGTGGAGACTTCAACAAATACAAATTGAGAGCCAGCAAGTGCTGTATGATAGTCGAGACTGTTGGATGTTGCAGTAACTGGGGGGAACATAAACTTTTGGAGCACTGGTGGTGTTCAAGGACCATCAGGACATGAGGTGGTGCAGAGAATGGGAGCGTTCCAAATATTGGGATTATAGGGGCTGGAAGTCCTGAGATGGATAAGGAGGATGAAAAGTGCCATTTTGGCACACGCAACCATTGTAATTACAGAGATTTAGGAAGGGAACCTGTGCTTTCATTGGTTAGTTATATGGAGGATTACAGAAGCTGAAGGGGTTACACATTTTAAAAGGGAGAGATTTTATGTGATCAGAAGTTTAAACAAGAATAAATGAATTTCAGTGATCTCTAGCACAGATGGGAATGGAGAAGGTGAGATTTTGTGAGGAACTGTCAGATTTATATGGCGGGGAGTATGTAGGATATGAAAGGGAGAGCTGCATTGTCTGTATGCAGTTGCAGACATGAGGACAAGCACCTGCTGGGTGGGACACAGATAACAACAGTTCCAACGGCTGGTGCAGTGGCTCAAGAAGGCAGCTCACTACCACTTTCTCAGGGACAACTCCATATCACCAATAAATGCTGGCTCAGCCAACAAAGCTCATGTTCATGAATGAATGAAGGAATAAAAGATCTATAAGTAGCATTGTGGTCACTCAGGGAGGCCCTTTCAACAGTACTTTACAAACCTGGAACCACTATTCCCTGGAAGGACAGGAGCTCCAGGTGCAGAGGAACACCAGAGGAACACTGCATCGTGGGCGGCACAGTGGCACAGTGGTGAGCACTGCTGCCTCACAGCGCCAGAGACCCGCGTTCAATTCCCGCCTCAGGCGACTGACTGTGTGGAGTTTGCACATTCTCCCCGTGTCTGCGTGGGTTTCCTCCGGGTGCTCCGGTTTCCTGCCACAGTCCAAAGATGTGCAGATTAGGTGAATTGGCCATGCTAAATTGCCCGTAGTGTTAGGTAAGGGGTAGATGTAGATGTAGGGGTATGGGTGGGTTGCGACTTGGCGGGGCGGTGCGGACTTGTTGGGCCGAAGGGCCTGTTTCCACACTGTAAGTAATCTAATCTAATCTAAGCACCAACATTTCCAAGGTGCCCTCCAAGACATGCTCCATCCTCCATCCACTATGTCTGTCCCTACGCCCAAAGGACTGCAATGGGTCAGGAAGGCAGCTCCCCACCACCTTCTCCAGGGAATTACAGATGGGAAGGTCATGGTGAAAATCTGCTGTTTACAGCCAGACAGAAAAATAAATCCAGCAGTGGGTGTGAAATGAATTTCCGTTTCAGAACAACATGCAGAACATGGATAGAGGATTTGTCTGATTGGCACAAGGCAGAGAGTGTGAAGAAAGGGCAATTTTTCACGATTGGAACTGTTGATGGGGGGAGTACCGCAGGGGTCAGTTTTGGGATGACACTCTGCTCATTATACATTAAGAGTCTGGACAAAGAATGTGAAGGGGAATGAGAAATGGGTTTCCAAGAAAGATCCCAGCGATGAATTTTGTGTCATATGAGGAGCAGGTGAAGTCTCTGGGTCTGCACTTGATAAAGTTTAGGCGGCGGCGGCGGCGTAGAACCTTGTTCAACCTTACAGAATACTGAGGGGACTGGATGGAGTGGACGGGGGCAAGATGTTTCCACGAGCAAGAGAGACTAGGGGACAAGGGCACAGCTTCAGAGTGAAGGGACGGCCCTTATGAATAGAGATGTGGAGGAATTTATTCAGCCAGCAGGTGATGGATCAGTGGAACTCACTACATCATGGGGCTGTGGATACTAAGTGATTCAGTGTATCTAACTCAGAGATAGCTAGGTTCTTGATGAATAAAGAGATCAAGTGTTACCCGGAGTAAGTGAGAGATTGGGGTTGAGAAACAATTCAGCCATAAGCAAATAGTGGAATAGACCCGATGGACCGAATGGCCTAATTCTGCTCCGATACATGATGGTCTGATGGACTGCCCTTTTCCCGTAGGTTTCCAAGTGTGCAGTTATCATTTCTGGCATATGGTTTACCATACATTCCAGCACTTTCCTGATTATTGCTGTCACCTCTTGGTTTCAGATCAACTACAGAAAGCTACATCACAGAGTGACTTGAGAATCATTGTGTATAAATCTCAGAAAGGTGGCATACAGGGCCAGCAGGACATAGAGAAGGCAAATGGAATGCTGGCATTGATTTCAAAGGGAATGGAGAATAAAAATATGAAAGGCTTGTAATAAA